>NC_067250.2:64705526-65019203 GCF_019359855.2 Lolium perenne | reverse complement strand
AGGGATTCCGGCGCCAACGTGGAACCTGCACAACACAAACCAAGTACTTTGCCCCAACGAAACAGTGAGGTTGTCAATCTCACCGGCTTGCTGTAACAAAGGATTAGATGTATAGTGTGGATGATGATTGTTTGCAGAGAACAGTAGAACAAGTATTGCAGTAGATTGTATTTCAGTATAAAGAATTGGACCGGGGTCCACAGTTCACTAGAGGTGTCTCTCCCATAAGATAAATAGCATGTTGGGTGAACAAATTACAGTTGGGCAATTGACAAATAGAGAGGGCATGACCATGCACATACATATTATGATGAGTATAGTGAGATTTAATTGGGCATTACGACAAAGTACATAGACCGCTATCCAGCATGCATCTATGCCTAAAAAGTCCACCTTCAGGTTATCATCCGAACCCCTTCCAGTATTAAGTTGCTAACAACAGACAATTGCATTAAGTATTGCGCGTAATGTAATCGATAACTACATCCTCGGACATAGCATCAATGTTTTATCCCTAGTGGCAACAGCACATCCATAACCTTAGAGGTTTCTGTCACTCCCCCAGATTCACGGAGACATGAACCCACTATCGAGCATAAATACTCCCTCTTGGAGTTACAAGCATCAACTTGGCCAGAGCATCTACTAGTAACGGAGAGCATGCAAGATCATAAACAACACATAGATATAAATTGATAATCAACATAACACGGTATTCTCTATTCATCGGATCCCAACAAACACAACATATAGCATTACAGATAGATGATCTTGATCATGTTCGGCAGCTCACAAGACCCGACAATTAAGCACAATGAGGAGAAGACAACCATCTAGCTACTGCTATGGACCCATAGTCCAGGGGTAGACTACTCACTCATCACTCCGGAGGCGACCATGGCGGTGTAGAGTCCTCCGGGAGATGAATCCCCTCTCCGGCAGGGTGCCGGAGGCGATCTCCTGAATCCCCCGAGATGGGATTGGCGGCGGCGGCGTCTCTGGAAGGTTTTCCGTATCGTGGCTCTCGGTACTGGGGGTTTCGGGACGAAGGCTATTTGTAGGCGGAAGGGTAGGTCAGGGGGCGTCACGAGGGGCCCAGGAGACAGGTCGGCGCGGCCAAGACCTAGGCCGCGCCGCCCTACCTCCTGGCCACCTCGTGGCCCCACTTCGTTGACTCTTCGGTCTTCTGGAAGCTTCGTGTGAAAATAGGCCCCTGGGCGTTAATTTCGTCCAATTCCGAGAATATTTCCTTACTAGGATTTCTGAAACCAAAAACAGCGTAAAAACAAAGAACTAGCTCTTCGGCATCTTGTTAATAGGTTAGTTCCAGAAAATGCATAAATATGATGTAAAGTATGCATAAAACATGTAGATATCATCAATAATGTGGCATGGAACATAAGAAATTATCGATACGTCGGAGACGTATCACTCAACAAGCAACTTATAAGAAATAAGATACATAAGCTACATATTCTTTACCACAGTAGTTTTTAAGGATATTTTCCCATGAGCTATATATTGCAAAGACAAGGAATGAAATTTTAAAGGTAGCACGCAAGCAATTTACTTTGGAATGGCAGAGAAATACCACATAGTAAGTAGGTATGGTGGACACAAATGGCATAGTTTTTGGCTCAAGGTTTTGGATGCACGAGAAGAATTCCCTCTCAGTACAAGGCTTTGGCTAGCAAGGTTGTTTGAAGCAAACACAAGTATGAACCGGTACAGCAAAACTTACATAAGAACATATTGCAAGCATTATAAGACTCTACACTGTCTTCCTTGTTGTTCAAACACTTCACCAGAAAATATCTAGACTTTAGAGAGACCAATCATGCAAACCAAATTTCAACAAGCTCTACAGTAGTTCTCCACTAATAGGTGCAATGTACATGATGCAAGAGCTTAAACATGATCTATTTGAGCAAAACAATTGCCAAGTATCAAATTATTCAAGACAATATACCAATTACCACATGAAGCATTTTCTGTTTCCAACCAAATAGCAATGAACGAAGCAGTTTCAACCTTCGCCATGAACATTAAAAGTAAAGCTAAGAACACCAGTGTTCATATGAACGAGCGGAGCGTGTCTCTCTCCCAAACAAAGAATGCTAGGATCCGATTTTATTCAAACACAAACGAAAATAAAAACATATAGACGCTCCAAGTAAAGCACATAAGATGTGACGGAATAAAAATATAGTTTCACTAGAGGTGACCTGATAAGTTATCGATGAAGAAGGGGATGCCTTGGGCATCCCCAAGCTTAGATGCTTGAGTCTTCTTGAAATATGCAGGGATGAACCACGGGGGCATCCCCAAGCTTAGAGTTTTCACTCTTCTTGATCCTATTGTATCATCCTCCTCTCTTGACCATTGAAAACTTCCTCCACACCAAACTGAAAACAAACTCATTAGAGGGTTAGTGCATAATCAAAAATTCACATATTCAGAGGTGACATAATCATTCTTAACACTTCTGGACATTGCACAAGGCTACTGAAAGTTAATGGAACAAAGAAATCCATCAAACATAGCAAAACAGACAATGCGAAATAAAAGGCAGAATCTGTCAAAACGGAACAATACGTAAAGACCAATTTTTTAGAGGCACTGGACTTGCTCAGATGAAAACGCTCAAATTGAATGAAAGTTGCGTACATATCTGAGGATCATTCACGTAATATGGCAGATTTTTCTGAGTTACCTACAGAAGGGGCTGCTCAAATTCGTGACAGCAAGAAATCTGTTTCTGCGCAGTAATCCAAATCTAGTATCAACCTTACTATCAAAGACTTTACTTGGCACAACAATGCAATAAAATAAAGATAAGGAGAGGTTTCTACAGTAGTAACAACTTCCAAGACTCAAATATAAAACAAAAGTGCAGAAGTAAAATAATGGGTTGTCTCCCAAGAAGTGCTTTCTTTATAGCCATTAAGATGGGCTCAGCAATTTTAATGATGCTCACATAAGGATGAGAGTTGAAGCAAAGAGAGCATCAAAGAGCAAGTATGAAACAAATTTAAGTCTAACCCACTTCCTATGAAAAGGAATCTTGTAAATAAATAAGTCATGTAAGCATAATGCAACTAGAAAGGCAACACAAGCGCAACTTCAAGATTCTCAACATAAAGAGGGGAAACTTAATATTATTAAGATGCATATAACCATGTTTCCCTCTCTCATAATAACTTTCAGTAGCATCATTGATGAAATCCACAATATAACCATCACTTAAAACATTCTTATCATGGTTCATATGCATGAAAGTATCATTGATTTTGGCATAAGAAGAACTCCTCTCATTAATAGTAATTGGAGCAGGATCATTATCAAGAATTTGAACATGGTAAACAAGTTGCATACTAAGGGAATTGTTTTTGGCAGTCCCATCATAACTATGCCAAGTTTCATAAGGATAATTATAACCTATGTCATAGCATTCTTTATAATAATTGTCAAAGATTGGAGGCATAGTGTCATCATAAGAAATAGAATAGTTATCTTCCACAGTATATTCATCTGTAACCATACCATCATTGTTACTAGAAGGAGATGTATCAAGCATATAATCATCAGCAGCAAAGGGATTTTCAAACACCTCATCCCCAAGCTTAGAGCTTTCTATATCATTATGGGAAGAAGCATGGATAGTACTAATACTATGGCAATTATTAACATCATCATTTTCAGAATTAGTTTCCCAGAGATTTTCAATATCAAAAGTACTGTGCTCTTTCAAATCATGATCACTAATGTAGGTAAAGGGCATAGGAAGATCATTATACTCAGATTCATTATCATAATAATCATTAGGAGCAACATACTTTCGGTTATCTATCGTTATCTCATACACGCGGGGATATGCCGTTACCTCTTTCTTCTTATTTCCCCTCTTCTTCTTCTTCTTCGTTCCCTTCTTCTTCTTCTTCTTCTTTTCCTTCTCCTCGTTCCCTTCTTTAGGAGGAAGAGGCTTGAAGTGAGGCTTCTCCACATAACCTGATTTATTTTCAGAAACAATAGAAGAAACTTGGGAGGATTCCTCCTTTTCATTAATAAGTTTAAAACACACAGCGGTCCTATCATATTTTGGCAAAGTGTCATCTTCTAAAATATTTTGTATGTAAGTATTTGTATGGCTATTATCAATGCAATAAGAAAGACACCCATGCAGGACACTATTAATATCAAGATCACTCATATCTAACAAAGAAATTTTTCTTGATAACTCTTCACACCAAAAAAATAAAGTAAGTTCATCATGCTGATTAGGAGTAATTTCATCATCACAATACAAATTTGCAGCACTCATGAGGTTCGAATTATCATTGGAGGAGCATTGAAAATTAAAATGACCGACTCTATGGCAAAGTTCACATATAAAAGGATAGATGGCACAAACTTTTTCACCCAGATCATCTAAAGCCCTAGACCACTTTCTAGTTTTTTCATTCCTATGATGGATACAATATTCATCTTCGATTTGATTAATTCCACAAGGTCTATGCATTCCACAAAAATTAACATGCTTATAAGAAATAGTATTTTCAGAAGTTTGAGCATGTTCATTGCAACCATTAATAACAGTTTCATCCTTCATGCTGATGTCTTTAAAAGGTTCATGATACATGTACCAATTTTCTTTAGGAACATTAATATGAGAAATAAAGGCTCTATAGCAATCGACCATAATTTGAGGATCAAGACCTTATTTAGCACTAAGCTCTTGAAAATCAATAGTTTCAATGAAAGACTTAATGCATTCATATTCATAGTTTATACTTGATTCTTTACCTTTGTCGTTCTCCCAATCTTCAGTATTCTCCTGAATTCTTTCAAGAAGATCCCATCTAGCTTCAACCTCCTTGCTTGTGAAAGATCCCTCCAAAATGGCATCTAGATAGTCCTTGTGGTGTCCTGAAAGCCTTGCATAAAAATTATTAATAATAACATTACGGGGGAGCTCATGAATGGGACATTTGAGCATTAGTGACTTCAATCTCCCCCATGCTTGGGAAATACTCTCTCCATCACGAGGATAAAAGTTATAAATGTAATTCCTATCAATATGCACTTCATTAGGAGGATAAAATTTAGCATAAAAGAGAGGTACAATTTCCTCCCAACCAAGAGATCGACCATTCTTCAGCATCTTATACCATTCCGCAGCTCTGCCCTTCAGAGATATAGAGAATAGCTTCCTCTTAACTTGGTCTTTTGAAATACCTGCACTCTCGAACAACTCGCATAATTCATGTATAAAGAGTAAATGATCACTAGGATGGACAGTCCCATCTCCAAAATAGCAATTGTTCATAGCAAGTTCAACAATTTTCATAGGTATCTTGAAGGGAATACTGGCAGTAGGTGGATTTAAAATATCACAAGCATCATTAGAGTTATCGCATATGGGAGATAGAGTATTATCAGAGGAAATTTTCTCCCCTAAAGATGGGAAGCTAAAAAGATCATAAAAACTAGCTTCCCCAAGCTTAGACTTTTCCATAGCATTAGCAGTAATTGCGTTCATACTAATAACATTGCTACTAGCATGCAAATAAGGTTCCATAGGTTTTTTAATTTTCGCATCAAACAATTCATGTCTTAACTCAGGAAATAGATTAAAAAGCTCATTGTTATTTTCCATTATGCCTAACTAGTGAAATAAAAACAAGAAACAAAAAGATGCAATTGCAGGATTGATACGTCTCCGACGTATCGATAATTTCTTATGTTCCATGCCACATTATTGATGATATCTACATGTTTATGCATACTTTATGTCATATTTATGCATTTTCCGGCACTAACCTATTAACGAGATGCCGAAGAGCCGATTGTCAAGTTTCTGCTGTTTTTTGTTTCAGAAATCCTAGTAAGGAAATATTCTCGGAATTGGACGAAATCAACGCCCAGGGGCCTATTTTCACACGAAGCTTCCAGAAGACCGAAGGGAAGACGAAGTGGGGCCACGGGGCGCCGCCACACTAGGGCGGCGCGGCCCAAGGGGGCCCGCGCCGGCCTAGCGTGTGGGGCCCCCGTGTGGCCCCCTGACCTGCCCTTCCGCCTACATATAGTCTTCGTCGCGAAACCCCCAGTACCGAGAGCCACGATATGGAAAACCTTCCAGAGACGCCGCCGCCGCCAATCCCATCTCGGGGGATTCAGGAGATCGCCTCCGGCACCCTGCCGGAGAGGGGAATCATCTCCCGGAGGACTCTTCACCGCCATGGTCGCCTCCGGAGTGATGAGTGAGTAGTTCACCCCTGGACTATGGGTCCATAGCAGTAGCTAGATGGTTGTCTTCTCCTTATGTGCTTCATTGTCAGATCTTGTGAGCTGCCTAACATGATCAAGATCATCTATCTGTAATGCTATATGTTGTGTTTGTTGGGATCCGATGGATAGAGAATACTATGTTATGTTGATTATCAATCTATCTATGTGTTGTTTATGATCTTGCATGCTCTCCGTTATTAGTAGAGGCTCTGGCCAAGTTTTTACTCTTAACTCCAAGAGGGAGTATTTATGCTCGATAGTGGGTTCATGCCTCCATTAAATCTGGGACAGTGACAGAAAGTTCTAAGGTTGTGGATGTGATGTTGCCACCAGGGATAAAACATTGATGCTATGTCCGAGGATGTAGTTATTGATTACATTACGATCATACTTAATGCAATTGTCTGTTGTTTGCAACTTAATACTGGAAGGGGTTCGGATGATAACCTGAAGATGGACTTTTTAGGCATAGATGCATGCTGGATAGCGGTCTATGTACTTTGTCGTAATGCCCAATTAAATCTCACAATACTCATCATATCATGTATGTGCATTGTCATGCCCTCTCTATTTGTCAATTGTCCAACTGTAATTTGTTCACCCAACAAGCTATTTATCTTATCGGAGAGACACCTCTAGTGAACTGTGGACCCCGGTCCATTCTTTTAATCGAATACAATCTACTGCAATACTTGTTCTACTATTTTCTGCAAACAATCATCATCCACACTATACATCTAATCCTTTGTTACAGCAAGCTGGTGAGATTGACAACCTCACTGTTTCGTTGGGGCAAAGTACTTTGGTTGTGTTGTGCAGGTTCCACGTTGGCGCCGGAATCCCTGGTGTTGCGCCGCACTACATCTAGCCGCCATCAACCTTCAACGTGCTTCTTGGCTCCTACTGGTTCGATAAACCTTGGTTTCTTACTGAGGGAAAACTTGCCGCTGTACGCATCACACCTTCCTCTTGGGGTTCCCAACGGACGCGTGCTGTACGCGTATCAAGCTCTTTTTCTGGCGCCGTTGCCGGGGAGATCAAGACACGCTGCAAGGGGAGTCTCTACATCCAATCTCTTTACTTTGTTTTTGTCTTGCTTTATTTTAATTACTACTTTGTTTGCTGCATTATATCGAAATACAAAAAAATTAGTTACTTGTTTTACTTTACTTAATTCCATGCATGTTTTTATTTCACTAGTTAGGCTTAATGGAAAACAACAAAAATATTAGAGATCTTTATAGTATTTATCTTGAGTTAGGACATGAGGTGTTTGAAGAGAAAATTAAAAAACCCATGGAACTTTGTTTGCAAAATAGTTGTAGCAATGTTATTAGCATGAACTCTTTGAACACTATTATTGCTAATGCTATGGAAGAATTTAAGCTTGGAGAAGCTGGTTTTGATGAGCATGATATTTTTAGTCCCCCAAGCATGGAGGAGAAAATTTACTTTGATGACACTTTGCCTCCCATTTATGATGATAGTGGTGTTTTGGTGCCACCTACTATTGAGGATAAAGTTTATTGTGATTATACGATGCCTCCTACATTTGATGATTATGGTGATGAGAATAATGATGATAGCTACTTTGTTGAATTTGCTCCCACTACAATTAATAAGAATGACTATGCTTATGTTGGGAATAGTAATTATTTTATGCATGAGACTCATGATAAGAATGCTTTATGTGATAGTTATATTGTTGATTTTGTTCATGATACTACTGAAAGTTATTATGAGAGAGGGAAATATGGTTATATGCATCTTAATAATATTAAGTTTCCCCTCTTTATGTTGAGAATCTTGAAGTTACTCGTGTTTTATCTTCCTATGCTTGTTACATTGTTCTTCATGAATTTGTTTATTTACAAGATTTCTTTTCATAGGAAGTGGGTTAGACTTAAATGTGTTTTGAATTTGCTTTTTGATGCTCTCTTTTGCTTCAACTCTTATTTCTTGCGAGTGCATCATTGAAGTTACTGAGCCCATCTTAATGGCTATAAAGAAAGCACTTCTTGGGAGACAACCCATGTTTTTACTACAGTACTTTTATTTTATATTTGAGTCTTGGAAGTTGTTACTACTGTAGCAACCTCTCCTTATCTTAGTTTTGTGCATTGTTGTGCCAAGTAAAGTCTTTGATAGTAAGGTTCATACTAGATTTGGATTACTGCGCAGAAACAGATTTCTTTGCTGTCACGAATCTGGGCCTAATTCTCTGTAGGTAACTCAGAAAATTATGCTAATTTACGTGAGTGATCCTCAGATATGTACGCAACTTTCATTAAATTTGACCATTTTCATTTGAGCAAGTCTGGTGCCTCAATAAAATTCGTCTTTACGAACTGTTCTGTTTTGACAGATTCTGCCTTTTATTTCGCATTGCCTGTTTTGCTATGCTTGATGGATTTTTCGATTCCATTGACTTTCAGTAGCTTTGTGCAATGTCCAGAAGTATTAAGAATGATTATGTCACCTCTGAACATGTAAATTTTGATTGTGCACTAACCCTCTAATGAGTTGTTTTGAGTTTGGTGTGGAGGAAGTTTTCAAGGATCAAGAGAGGGAGATGATACAATATGATCAAGGAGAGTGAAAGCTCTAAGCTTGGGGATGCCCCGGTGGTTCACCCCTGCATATATCAAGAAGACTCAAGCGTCTAAGCTTGGGGATGCCCAAGGCATCCCCTTCTTCATCGACAACATTATCAGGTTCCTCTAGTGAAACTATATTTTTATTCCATCACATCTTATGTACTTTGCTTGGAGCGTCGGTTTGTTTTTGTTTTTGTTTGAATAAAATGGATCCTAGCATTCATTGTGTGGGAGAGAGACATGCTCCGCTGTTGCATATGGACAAGTATGTCCTTAGGCTTTACTCATAATATTCATGGCGAAAGTTTCTTCTTTGTTAAATTGTTATATGGTTGGAATTGGAAAATGATACATGTAGTAATTGCTATAATGTCTTGGATAATGTGATACTTGGCAATTTTTGTGCTCATGTTTAAGCTCTTGCATCATATACTTTGCACCTATTAATGAAGAAATACATAGAGCTAGCTAAAATTTGGTTTGCATAATTGGTCTCTCTAAGGTCTAGATAATTTCTAGTATTGAATTTGAACAACAAGGAAGACGGTGTAGAGTCTTATAATGTTTACAATATGTCTTTTATGTGAGTTTTGCTGCACCGCTTCATCCTTGTGTTTGTTTCAAATAGCCTTGCTAGCCTAAGCCTTGTATCGAGAGGGAATACTTCTCATGCATCCAAAATCCTTGAGCCAACCACTATGCCATTTGTGTCCACCATACCTACCTACTACATGGTATTTCTCCGCCATTCCAAAGTAAATTGCTTGAGTGCTACCTTTAAAATTTCCATTCTTCACCTTTGCAATATATAGCTCATGGGACAAATAGCCTAAAAACTATTGTGGTATTGAATATGTACTTATGCACTTTATCTCTTATTAAGTTGCTTGTTGTGCGATAACCATGTTCCTGGGGACGCCATCAACTATTCTTTGTTGAATATCATGTGAGTTGCTATGCATGTTCATCTTGTCTGAAGTAAGGGAGATTTACCACTAAAATGGTTAGAGCATGCATAATGTTAGAGAAGAACATTGGGCCGCTAACTAAAGCCATGATCCATGGTGGAAGTTTCAGTTTTGGACAAATATCCTCAATCTCATATGAGAAAATTAATTGTTGTTGAATGCTTATGCATAAAAGAGGAGTCCATTATCTGTTGTCTATGTTGTCCCGGTATGGATGTCTAAGTTGAGAATAATCAATAGCGAGAAATCCGATGCGAGCTTTCTCCTTAGACCTTTGTACAGGCGGCATAGAGGTACCCCTTTGTGACACTTGGTTAAAACATGTGCATTGCGATGATAATCCAGGTAATCCGAGCTAATTAGGACAAGGTGCGGGCACTATTAGTATACTATGCATGAGGCTTGCAACTTGTAGGATATAATTTACATAACACATATGCTTTATTACTACCGTTGACAAAATTGTTTCTTGTTTTCAAAATCAAAGCTCTAGCACAAATATAGCAATCGATGCTTCCCTCTGCGAAGGGCCTTTCTTTTACTTTTATTGTTGAGTCAGTTCACCTATCTCTCTCCACCTCAAGAAGCAAACACTTGCTTGAACTGTGCATTGATTCCTACATACTTGCATATTGCACTTGTTATATTACTCTATGTTGACAATATCCATGAGATACACATGTTACAAGTTGAAAGCAACCGCTGAAACTTCATCTTCCTTTGTGTTGCTTTAATGCCTGTACTATGAATTATTGCTTTATGAGTTAACTCTTATGCGAGACTTATTGATGCTTGTCTTGAAGTACTATTCATGAAAAGTCTTTGCTTTATGATTCATTTGTTTACTCATGTCATTTACATTGTTTTGATCGCTGCATTCATTACATATGCGTACAATAGTATGATCAAGGTTATGATGGCATGTCACTCCAGAAATTATCTTTGTTATCGTTTACCTGCTCGGGACGAGCAGAAACTAAGCTTGGGGATGCTGATACGTCTCCGACGTATCGATAATTTCTTATGTTCCATGCCACATTATTGATGATATCTACATGTTTTATGCATACTTTATGTCATATTTATGCATTTTCCGACACTAACCTATTAACGAGATGCCGAAGAGCCGATTCTTGTTTCTGCTGTTTTTGGTTTCAGAAATCCTAGTAAGGAAATATTCTCGGAATTGGACGAAATCAACGCCCAGGGGCCTATTTTCACACGAAGCTTCCAGAAGACCGAAGGAAAGACGAAGTGGGGCCACGGGGCGCCGCCACACTAGGGCGGCGCGGCCCAAGGTGGGCCCGCACCGGCCTAGCGTGTGGGGCCCCAGTGTGGCCCCCTGACCTGCCCTTCCGCCTACATATAGTCTTCGTCGCGAAACCCCCAGTACCGAGAGCCACGATACGGAAAACCTTCCAGAGACGCCGCCGCCGCCAATCCCATCTCGGGGGATTCAGGAGATCGCCTCCGGCACCCTGCCAGAGAGGGGAATCATCTCCCGGAGGACTCTTCACCGCCATGGTCGCCTCCGGAGTGATGAGTGAGTAGTTCACCCCTGGACTATGGGTCCATAGCAGTAGCTAGATGGTTGTCTTCTCCTTATGTGCTTCATTGTCGGATCTTGTGAGCTGCCTAACATGATCAAGATCATCTATCTGTAATGCTATATGTTGTGTTTGTTGGGATCCGATGGATAGAGAATACTATGTTATGTTGATTATCAATCTATCTATGTGTTGTTTATGATCTTGCATGCTCTCCGTTATTAGTAGAGGCTCTGGCCAAGTTTTTACTCTTAACTCCAAGAGGGAGTATTTATGCTCGATAGTGGGTTCATGCCTCCATTAAATGCAGGACGGTGAGAAAGTTCTAAGGTTGTGGATGTGCTGTTGCCACTAGGGATAAAACATTGATGCTATGTCCGAGGATGTAGTTATTGATTACATTACGCATCATACTTAATGCAATTGTCTGTTGTTTGCAACTTAATACTGGAAGGGGTTCGGATGATAACCTGAAGGTGAACTTTTTAGGCATAGATGCATGCTGGATAGCGGTCTATGTACTTTGTCGTAATGCCCAATTAAATCTCACAATACTCATCATATCATGTATGTGCATTGTCATGCCCTCTCTATTTGTCAATTGCCCAACTGTAATTTGTTCACCCAACATGCTATTTATCTTATGGGAGAGACACCTCTAGTGAACTGTGGACCCCGGTCCATTCTTTTAATCGAATACAATCTACTGCAATACTTGTTCTACTGTTTTTTGCAAACAATCATCATCCACACTATACATCTAATCCTTTGTTACAGCAAGCCGGTGAGATTGACAACCTCACTGTTTCGTTGGGGCAAAGTACTTTGGTTGTGTTGTGCAGGTTCCACGTTGGCGCCGGAATCCCTGGTGTTGCGCCGCACTACATCTCGCCGCCATCAACCTTCAACGTGCTTCTTGGCTCCTACTGGTTCGATAAACCTTGGTTTCTTACTGAGGGAAAATTTGCCGCTGTACGCATCACACCTTCCTCTTGGGGTTCCCAACGGACGCGTGATGTACGCGTATCAAGGATCTAAAGGAAATAACTTCGAGCACTCACACACCGGCAACAGTGCTAGGAAATAGCTTAGTAGTCGGAGGATGTGAATACCTTTTACCTTACCTCCGCGGCAACGGCGCCAGAAAAAGAGTTGCTGGCGTGCAGTTGACGTGGGAGTTAGAAATCTCTGTGGTGTAATTTTCCTTCACGTCCCCGGCAACGGCGCTAGAAAATAGCTTGATGTCTACGCACGCTTCTATTCCTGTAGACAGTGTTGGGCCTCCAAGAGCAGAGGTTTGTAGAACAGCAGCAAATTTCCCTTAAGTGAATCACCCAAGGTTTATCGAACTCAGGGAGGTAGAGGTCAAAGATATCCCTCTCAAGAAACCCTGCAATTACGATACAAGAAGTCTCTTGTGTCCCCAACACACCTAATACACTTGTCAGATGTATAGGTGCACTAGTTCGGCGAAGAGATAGTGAGATACAAGTAATATGGATGATTGTAAGTGGTAATTGCAATCTGAAATAAAAATGGCAGCAAGCAAACATGTAACAGAACTTGTTGGAAACGGTGTTTCAATGCTTAGAAACAAGGCCTAGGGATCATACTTTCACTAGTGGACACTCTCAACATTGATCACATAACTGAATAAATAAATGCTACTCATAAACACTCTCTTGTTGGATAACAAACACCATTCATTGTGTAGGGCTATAAAAGCACACCTCAAGCCGGAGTAAACAAGCTCCACAACATCCGGAGTTCATATTAAAGTAACCTCTACAGTGCATAATAGACCGTTGCAATTTAGACCGAGTACTAACATAGCATACACACTGTCAACAATAGCTATGAAAGGGGGAATAGATCGCATCAATACTATCATAGTAATAGTTAACTTCATAATCTACAAGAGATTACAATCATAACCTATGCGAAGTACTACATGATGCACACACTGTGAACATTACATCATGGAGGAGGAATAGACTACTTTAATAACATCACTAGAGTAGCTCATAGATTAATAGTGATACAAAGCTCATGATCACATAAAGATCACATGGGAGAGAGAGATGAACCACATAGCTACCGGTAGAGCCCTCAGCCTTGGGGGAGAACTACTCCCTCCTCATCATGGGAGACAGCAACAGCGATGAAGATGGCGGTGGTGTCGATGGAGATAACTCCGGGGCAATTCCCCGTCCCGGCAGCGTGCCGGAACAGAGACTTCTGTCCCCCGAAACGGAGTTTCGCGATGGCGGCGGCGTCCCTGGAGTCTTTCTGGAGTTTCGTCAATTCGTATCGGGTTTTTAGGTCACGAGGGCTTATATAGGCGAAGAGGCGGACTCGGAGGGGCCAGGGGGCCCCCTCCCCATAGGCTGGCGCGACCAGGGGGCCACCCGCGCCGTCTTATGGTGTGGGTCCCCTGCTGCCCTTCCTCGTCTCCCCTTCGGACTTCTGGAACCTTCCCGGGAAAATAAGGTGTTTGGCTTTTGTTTCGTCGAATTCCGAGAATATTGCCCGAACTGCCTTTCTGGAACCAAAAACAACAGAAAACAGGAACCGGCACTGCCGGAAAATGCATAAAATCATTATAAAGTATGAGCAAAACATGTAGGTATTGTCATAAAACTAGCATGGAACATCAGAAATTATAGATACGTTGGAGACGTATCACCTCGGGTGCTTCCTGAGCTTCTGTGGCACTCATGTGGTAGAGACGGCCGTTGTGGTTGTTTCGGTTCCTTCTGCCTGCGAAGCGGCGTTGTTGCTGGGCAGGTGCAGCAGTATTGGGGGCAGTCTTGGCAAGTTTCTTGGGGCATTCATTTGAGTAGTGGCCCACAGTGCCACATACATAACAGGTGATTGTTGCCTTGTCCTTTGGGGTGATGGGGGTAGCATTGCTCCCAGTCCTTGGGGCAGTATTGGTGTGGTTGTTGTTCCCATTCTGGTTGTTGCTGTTGTTGTTGTTGCCTCCGGGCTTCGGGGATCCTCCGTTGTTGTTGGTGTAGTTTGGGCGATAAGTCTGAGCAGTTGGCTTATTGTGTCTTGGGGTGAATCCTCCAGAGGAGTTGTTGCGGTACTTCCGGGTATGGTGGGGTCCACTCTGGTTCATCATCCTGCGCTTGCAGTTCTCATTGGCCTGATGCAGCTTTCCTTCCATCTGTATGGCTGAGTCCACCAGGGCTTCCAAGTCAGCGAACGGAATGTTCACTAACACAGTTTGCATTTCATCATGAAGTCCTTGTTGGTGTCGGTCTCATCCGGTGCGTACCTTGACAGAGTGAGAAATCTGTCGCGGTATTCCACCACGGACATCCTTCCTTGTTTGAGTTCCCGGAACTCATCTCTCATCTTCTTGATCAGTCCTTGGGGCACATGGTACTTGCTAAACTTCAGCTTGAAGTCTTCCCAGGTCATCATTTGTCCGGCATTCATTGCGCGGGCACTTGTCCACCAGGCTCTTGCAGGTCCTAACAGGTAGTGGGTGGCGAACAGTACTTTTTCTGCGGCTTCAACTCCCGCAACTTCGAGGTTGTTCTCCATCGTCTGGAGCCAGTCATCAGCATCAAGGGGCTCTTTGGTCTTGCTGAACATGGGTGGGTTGGTGTTCTGAAAATTCTTCAGCTTCGATCCAGGGTGATCATGGTTTCCATGGCCTTGATTGTTCTGAGCTATCTGTTGCAATGCAGCTATGTTGGCTTGTCGTTCGGCTCTCTCGGCTTCTCGGTCTGCCAACATCATTTGCAGCATCTGCATCATTGCATCTGGTTGGTGCTGCGGGTTGGTGGGGCCATCTGAACATTGAGGTAGATGATAAGATAAGAGGGAAATTTCTAGGGTTGTTTTGTTAAAGTTTTTAAAAAAAGTTCATAACTTGAAAACTTGAGTAGTGTTGCGGGGGTAAAAACCAACAACACTTTTTCATTCATACCAAGCATCACAAATGACAAAGCTAACACACCGTTGGTTTGAAGAACCATTCATTCGTTCTACGATACAAGGGGATCCTGATACACAACTCACACCTACGAAAGTGCTTTTAATGATACTACTCTTCAGGATGGATTCTTCATCTTCACGGGTAATGTGCTTGGCGAAATGCGAGAGCGTTGTCCAACTCCTTGCGGGTCTTGTACAACATGAAGTCTAGGTATGCAACATAGTAGTTCATCTCCGGGTGCGGGGGCATGGTTAGTGGTCTTCCCGTGGGGTCATGTCTTGGGTAGTAAACAAAGAGAGTGTTCTTGATCCTATGCTCATTTTTCCACACAGAGGGCAATTGCTTCCTGCATGGCTTTGGCTATTCCATCCTTCCAAGTGTTTCCCGTTACAGAAAACCAGATGGTTTCCCATATTGGGGCTCTGATAAGTCCATTTTGCATCACTATTTTATATCATAATTTACTGTTATTCATTGGTATATTTCATATTTAGAGGTGGTACTTATGTTATTTCATCTATTTTGCATATTTCATGATTATTGGAGGATCGCGCACCGGAGTCAGGATTCTGCTGGAAAAAGCGCCGTCAGAATGCAATATTTCAGAAGATCAACAATTGACGGAAATTATATGAAAAATCCTATTTTCCAGAAGACGAAGAGTGCCAAAAGGAGGAGCCGAGGAGGGCCGCCATGGCCCCCCCCTCACAGGCCGGCGCGGGCCCTGCCCTGGCCGCGCCGCCTTGTGGGGAGGGGGCCCACAGCCCCCTTTGGCCTCCTCTCCTTCGCGTACTTCTTCGTCCCGAAAACCTAAGCTCCAGAGGATATAGTCGCGTGGAGTCACAGCCGCCTCTGTGGGGCGGAAAACACCAGAGAGAAAAGAGCTCTCCGGTAGGCTGAAATCCGCCGGGGAAATTCCCTCCCGGAGGGGGAAATCGACGCCATCGTCACCGTCATCGAGCTGGACATCATCTCCATCGCCATCATCATCATCTCCATCACCATCACCGCCGTCTCCACCGCTGCACCTCGTCACCGCTGTAACAATTTGGGTTGGATCTTGATTGTTTGATAGGGGAAACTCTCCCGGTATTGATTTCTACTTGTTATTGATGCTATTGAGTGAAACCATTGAACCAAGGTTTATGTTCAGATTGTTATTCATCATCATATCACCTCTGATCATGTTCCATATGATGTCTCGTGAGTAGTTCGTTTAGTTCTTGAGGACATGGGTGAAGTCTAAATGTTAGTAGTGAATTATGGTTGAGTAATATTCAATGTTATGATATTTAAGTTGTGGTGTTATTCTTCTAGTGGTGTCATGTGAACGTCGACTACATGATACTTCACCTTTATGGGCCTAGGGGAATACATCTTGTATTCGTTTGCCAATTGCGGGGTTGCCGGAGTGACAGAAACCTAAACCCCCGTTGGTATATCGATGCAGGAGGGATAGCAGGATCTCAGAGTTTAAGGCTGTGGTTAGATTTATCTTAATTACTTTCTTGTAATTGCGGATGCTTGCAAGGGGTATAATCACAAGTATGTATTAGTCCTAGGAAGGGCAGTGCATTAGCATAGGTTCACCCACACAACACTTATCAAAACAATGAAGATTAATTAGCTATATGAAGCGAAAGCACTAGACTAAAATCCCGTGTGTCCTCAAGAACGTTTGGTCATTATAAGTAAACAAACCGGCTTGTCCTTTGTGCTAAAAAGGATTGGGCCACTCGCTGCAATTATTTCTCTCGCACTTTACTTACTCGTACTTTATTCATCTGCTACATCAAAACCCCCTGAATACTTGTCTGTGAGCATTTACAGTGAAACATTCATCGAAACTGCTTGTCAACACCTTCTGCTCCTCGTTGGGATCGACATTCTTACTTATCGAAAATACTACGATACACCCCCTATACTTGTGGGTCATCAAGACTATTTTCTGGCGCCATTGCCGTGGAGTGAAGCGCTATTGGTAAGTGGAATTGGTAAGGGAAACTTTTACTGTTTGTGCTGATTTTATTCCTGCCTGCTGCTATAATTCATTATGGAGAGATCTTCTCTTGAATTTTTATTTGGAAAATCTACTACTACTGCAAAGGTAGTGGATGAGGCGCGAGGTGAGGAAGAAGTACCATACAAAATACCTATGAAAATTATTGAACGTGTAGTGGATAACCGTTATACAGGGGATGGAACTGTTCATCCTGGAGATCAATTACTGTTCTTACATGAATTATGCGGTTTATTCAAGTGTGCAGGTATTGCTGTGGATGAAGTGAGGAAGAAGCTATTCTCTATATCATTTATGCAGTAAAGCGGCGCATTGGTATAAATTACTGGATGATGGGGATTCTCTTGAATGGAATGATATTGTGCCCCGATTTTATTCTAAGTTCTATCCTCCAAGTGAAATTCACAAGGATCGGAACCGCATATATAATTTTTGGCCTCATGATGGAGAGAGTATTGCCCAAGCGTGGGGGAGATTGAAGTCTTTAATGCTCAAATGCCCCATTCATGAGCTTCCTGGTAATATTATTATTGATAATTTCTATGCAAGACTTTCTTTTCAAGACAAGACCTTGCTGGATACTTCTTGTTCTGGATCATTTACACGCAACAAAGAAGATTTTAAAAGGGACCTTCTCGGATCCAGAAGAATACTGAAGGATGGGAGAACGACAAAGATAGAGAGTCAGGTATAAAATATGATTATAAATGCATTGAAGCTTTTATGGATACTGATAAATTTCGTAATATTAGTGCTACTTATGGTCTTGATTCTCAAGTCGTTGCAAATCTTTATAAAGCTTTTGCCTCTCATTATGAATTGCCTAAGAAGAACTTTGATAAGTATCATGAACCGTATAAAGATAAAATTGATTCATCTATAAATAAATGTGTTGTAGTTGAAACTGTTGATCATGTTATTCCTGAAGCTTATATTGAAAAAACTCCTTTACCTGCTAAAATGAAGGAGTACTCTGTTATAAATAGTGCTATTAATAAAAGTGAAAAGAAACCCATAGAACCTGAAGAGCAAATAAAAGTTGAACCTGCTGTAGCAATAGTTAAAGATCTTGTGACTGAAAATGTGGAAGATGGTCATATTATTTTCTGTGAAGATGCTTCCAATATTGTTTCACATCCTAATAAGTCTAGAAAAACTAGTGTTCCTATGCTATCTGTTAGAATTGGTGATCATTGTTATTATGGTTTATGAGATATTGGTGCAAGTATTAGTGCTATCCCTTATGAGCTTTATACGGAGATTATGCACGAAATTGGTTCTTGTGAACTTGAAGATATTGATGTGGTTATTCGGCTGGCTAATAGAGAAACTATCTCTCCAATTGGTATTGTTCGAGATGTGGAAGTTCTATGTGGTAAGATTAAATATCCTGCTGACTTTTTGGTACTTGGTTCTGCTGCTAGTAAGTATTGTCCTATCATTTTTGGTAGACCTTTTCTAAATACTTGTGGAGATGTTATAGATTGCAAGAAAGAGAAAATTTTGACTAAATTTGCTGGTGAATCTTATGAGTTTAATTTCTCTAAATTTGCCAAAACTCCTTATAAAGCTGATTCGCCTAATAATGATTTTAGAGTTGAACAGTGTGCATCTATTGCTCTTGCTCCTAATAATCCTTTGCAGCAACATTTGGAGAATAGTGAGAGTGAATTTTTTAGGAAAGAAAGAAATGAGCTTGATGAAATTTTCCTTCGTCAACCTATTCTTAAGCATGATTTACCGGTAGAAGATCTAGGTACAACATTACCACCAAAGGAGGATCCTGTTTTTGATTTAAAACCATTGCCTGATAATCTTAAATATGCTCATATTGATGATAAGAAAATATATCCTGTTATTATTAGTTCTAAGCTTTCAGAGTTTGAAGAAGAAAGGTTATTGGAAATATTGAAGAAACACCGAGGAGCTATTGGCTACACTCTTGATGACTTGAAGGGGATTTCTCCCTCTATTTGCCAACATGTCATTAATATGGAAGATGATGCAAAGCCTGTTGTTGAACATCAGCGTCGTCTAATTCCTAAGATGAAGCATGTGGTAAGGAATGAGGTATTAAAACTTCCTGAAGCTGGTATTATATATCCTATTGCTGATAGTAGATGGGTTAGTCATGTGCATTGTGTTCCTAAGAAAGGAGGAATGACTGTTGTGCCGAATGATAATGATGAGCTCATCCCTCAAAGAGTAGTTGTAGGGTATAGAATGTGCATTGATTATCGAAAAGTTAATAAGGTTACTAAGAAAGATCATTACCCTTTGCCTTTTATTGATCAAATGTTAGAAAGGTTGTCTAAAAATACTCATTTTTGCTTTCTTGATGGTTATTCTGGGTTTTCGCAAATTGCTGTTAAAACTAAGGATCAAGAGAAAACCACTTTCACTTGTCCCTATGGAACCTATGCTTATAGACGCATGCCTTTTGGTCTATGTAATGCTCCTGCTACTTTTCAAAGATGCATGTCTGCTATTTTTCATGGCTTTTGCGAAAATATTGTAGAGGTATTCATGGATGATTTTTCTGTCTATGGGAATTCCTTTGATAATTGCTTGCGGAACCTTGATAAAGTTTTGCAGAGGTGTGAAGAAACTAACCTTGTTCTTAATTGGGAGAAATGCCACTTTATGGTTAATGAAGGAATTGTATTGGGACATAAAATTTCCGAGGGAGGTATTGAAGTTGATCGAGCTAAAGTTGAAGCAATTGAGAAGATGCCCTATCCTAGGGATGTTAAAGGTATTCGTAGTGTTCTTGGTCATGCTGGGTTTTATAGGAGGTTTATTAAAGACTTTTCCAAGATTTCCAAACCTCTTACTAATCTTCTTCAAAAAGATGTACCTTTTGTTTTTGATGATGATTGTAAGGAAGCTTTTGAAACTCTAAAGAAAGCCTTAACAACTGCTCCTATAGTTGAACCTCCTGATTGGAACTTATCTTTTGAAATTATGTGTGATGCTAGTGATTTTGCTGTAGGCGTTGTTCTTGGACAGCGAGTAGATAAAAAATTGAATGTTATTCATTATGCTAGTAAAACTCTTGATGCTGCTCAAAGAAATTATGCTACAACTGAAAAGGAATTGTTAGCTGTAGTCTTTGCTTGTGATAAGTTTAGATCTTATATTGTTGATTCAAAAGTTACAATTCATACTGATCATGCTGCAATTAGATACCTAATGCAAAAGAAAGATGCGAAGCCAAGCTATTAGATGGGTGCTTCTGTTGCAAGAATTTGATTTGCATATTATAGATAGGAAAGGTGCTGATAATCCTGTTGCTGATAATTTGTCTAGATTGGAAAATATTGCTTATGATCCTGTTCCTGTTAATGATAGTTTTCCAAATGAACAATTGGCTGTAATAAAGGTGAGCTCGCGAGATAGCCCTTGGTATGCTGATTATGCTAACTTTATTGTTTCCAAGTACTTGCCTCCAACCTTTTCAGCCCAGCAAAGGAGGAAATTCTTTTATGACTTGAGGCATTATTTCTGGGATGACCCACACTTATATAAAGAAGGAGTGGATGGTATTCTGCGAAGATGTGTTCCCGAATATGAACAACAAGAGATATTGAGTAAATGTCATGGTAGTGCTTATGGAGGACATCACGCCGGAGATAGAACCGCGTAAAAGGTTCTACAATCAGGTTTTTATTGGCCAACCCTCTTCAAGGATGCAAGGAAGTTTATTTTATCTTGTGATGAATGTCAAAGGGTTGGTAATATCTCCAGACGCAATGAAATGCCTATGAATTATACTCTTGTTATTGAACCATTTGATTGTTGGGGATTTGACTTCATGGGACCTTTTCCCTCTTCAGAAGGTAACACTCACATACTTGACGCTGTTGATTGTGTTACTAAATGGGTGGAAGCCATACCCACAAAAAGTGCTGATGGTGAGACCTCTTTAAGAATGCTTTTAGATATTATTTTTCCTCGATTTGGAGTTCCTAGATATATTATGACTGATGGAGGTTCTCATTTTATTCATGGTGGTTTTAGAAAAACTCTTGCTAAATATGGTATTAATCATAGAATTGTTTCTGCTTATCATCCTCAAACTAGTGGGCAAGTAGAACTATCAAATAGAGAGATTAAATCTATCTTGCAAAAGACTGTTAATAAATCGAGAAAGAATTGGGCTGGTAAATTGAAGGAAGCACTATGGGCTTATAGAACTGCTTATAAAAATCCCATGGGTATGTCACCTTATAAAATGGTTTATGGAAAAGCTTGTCATTTACCTTTAGAACTAGAGCACAAAGCTTATTGGGCTGTAAGAGAACTAAATAAAGATCCTAAACTAGCCGGTAAGAAAAGATTGCTACAATTGAGTTCTCTAGATGAATGGAGAAGTGAAGCTTATGAAAATGCTAAACTCTTTAAAGAGAAAGTTAAGAAATGGCATGATAGAAGAATTATCAAAAGAGAATTTAATATTGGGGATAAAGTCCTATTGTATCGGTCTCGTCTCAGATTCTTTGCAGGGAAATTACTCTCAAAATGGGAAGGACCATATGTCATTGAGGAGGTGTATCGTTCAGGGGCGATTAAAATTAGTTCTCTCCAAGGCGATGCCTCACAAGTGGTGAATGGACAAAGACTCAAGCATTATATCTCAGGTGATTCTTATAATGAAGATGTTGATGTTATTCGAGTGGAAACTCCGGAAGCTTTCATCAAAGGTCAAATTGACAGTCCGGCAGAATTCGACTTTGAATAGGTAACAGTACAGGTAATGAAAAGTTCGCGTTTTACTTTCCGAACAATGTTTTTGCTGTTTTTGGAAAATATGAAAAATTACGAGATCGAAACGGAGTGGAGGAGACGCACGAGGGCGTGCTCCCATAGGCCGGCGCGGGCCCCAGCCTGGCCGTGCCGCCCTATGAGGAGTCCACCTCGTTGCCCCTCTCCGACTCTGGTTCGACCTGGTACTTTCCTTTTGTCGTAAAAATTTCTGCTATATAACCCCCCGGACCCCTGGAGGTCCGTATATCGTTTTCTCGACGTGTTTTGTTTCTAGCTGTTTCTGCCAGGATCTGCTTCGGATTTAGAGCCATCATGTCTTCGTCGGGAACTCCCAAGGACAGCTTCTTCGAGGACGTCGTCAACCTGTACATGAACGAGCTGAAGATGCACCCCAAGGAATTGCTGCTCGTTGATGGAGAGTTGCAGATCAAAGATGTCCAGGGTCCTAAAGGAGAAGGAAACTTGGAAGACAGGATGGAGAATCTAGAACAAGAGGTCTTCAACTACAAGAAGATGGCTGAGCGTGAAGTGGACATCTTCCACAAGATTGTGTCTGAACTTATTGATGGACACAAGAAGGAGACTGCAAAGCTGTGGGACGATATCCTCTCGCTTCATGACACCACCAGCAAACTCCAAGCTCAACTCTATGATGTTCAGAATCAAAACTGTGAGTATGAAAACAGGTTTAAACACATAAGCTATGCTGCTAGTTTCAGGATTCCCGAAACCAAGATGTCGTTTGTTGATGGAGAGCCTCTTCCTTGGAAGTCTGATGATGGGAAGAATTCATCATCACCACCGCCGAAGGAGTAATTCATCATCGGTATTGGCATCCCCTTGGTTTGTTCCAAGCTTGGGGGAGTGCCGCGGTATCACATCATCACTATCTTTTACTTTTTACTATCAAGTAGTGTCATATCATGAGTAGGGAAGTTATCATATAAGATGGGTTGCAGTGTGGAAGTATCTCTCTTTAGTTGGTTGTCTATGTATCCCTTGGCGTGAGTTATCGTTATGGAATATTAATGAGAAGTCTTATCATTTACATATTGCACATCTTATTTTAGTTTGCAATCTTTATTATATGATTGATCTTGTTATTAGTATTGGTATCACTTTGGGAGCATTGAATAAATCTATTTGGTTTTGGCAAACTTAGCATTGGTCAATAGCAACAACACTTTGAGGTTTAAGTAGAAAAGAGAAATACATGTAGATATGTTGTTTCATTGTCTTTCTTTCTTGTTAGCTCCTTAGCTTATTATTCTGAAGTTAAAATTGTTTGTGCTTACAAGGAAGATGCATGATTGTTTCTATCACATGTATATTTGTTTGTTTCCCTCAACTCTTATGCTTGCTAATCAACCTTGCTAGCCAAAAACCTGTACCGAGAGGGAATGCTTCTCGTGCATCCAAACCTTAACCCAAACCTATGCCATTTGTGTCCACCATAACTACCTACTACATGGTATTTTCTGCCATTCCAAGTAAATACTTCGTGTGCTACCTTTAAACAATTCAAAATTTACTATCTCTTATTTGTGTCAATGTTTTATCTTTCAATATTGTTGGGCAACTTTCACCAATGGACTAGTGGCTTCATCCGCTTATCCAATAATTTTGCAAAAAGAGCTGGCAATGGGGTTCCCAGTCCCAATTAATTAACTTTCATAATTTTACAAATAGACACTCCTCCATGGTATGTGATTGTTGGAAGGCACCCGAGGATTCGGTTAGCCATGGCTTGAGAAAGCAAAGGAGGGTAGGAGTGTCATCTATATAAAACTAAAATAAAAAGGCACTCCTTCATGGTATGAGATTGTTGGCAGGCACCCGAGGATTCGGTTAGCCATGGTTTGTGAAAGCAAAGGTTGGGAGGAGTGCCAACCTAAAATAAAACTTTATGGGAGCCGCTCTTCGAGAGTTTGTCTGGCAAGGGGGTTAGAGTACCCGCTACCAGTCGTTGACAACAACAAACACCTCTCAAAATGTTACTTTTAATCTCTTTATATGATTTCAAAACTGAAAAATCTCTAGCACATGATTTAATCCCTGCTTCCCTCTGCGAAGGGCCTGTCTTTTACTTTATGTTGAGTCAGTAAACCTATTTCCCTCCATTTTAAGCAAGCATTTGAGTTGTTGTGATCAAACCATCTATATTGTGATTTACTTCATCATGTCTTTTACTCTTCCTTGTTTAGTACAAGTTTTATCTGAATGAATATTGCTTTAAAAGTTATCAATGATTATGAGGAGATCATTATAATTGAGTATGCAAGTTGTGCCATATAAGCTTTAACATAATCTGTTAATTGTTCTCTGACCAAGAACGAAGTTTGCCATCACCAATTATGATTTCTTATGCACCTTTATTTTTGATTACCTTCTACTTGTTTCAAGTTGAATTATATGAGGAGGTTGTTCACTAGAATGTTTTGTGTGAATTAATATGATGCTTCTTGTCCATATTTTATTTATCAACTCTTCACTCCATAAACATGTGGTCCTATTTACTGAGTTCAGTTTCGCTTGGGGACAAGCGAAGTCTAAGCTTGGGGGGAGTTGATACGTCCATTTTGCATCACTATTTTATATCATAATTTATTGTTATTCATTGATATATTTCATATTTAGAGGTGGTACTTATGTTATTTCATCTATTTTGCATATTTCATGATTATTGGAGGATCGCGCACCGGAGTCAGGATTCTGCTGGAAAAAGCGCCATCAGAATGCAATATTTCGGAAGATCAACAATTGACGGAAATTATATGAAAAATCCTATTTTCCAGAAGACGAAGAGAGCCAAAAGGAGGAGCCGAGGAGGGCCGCCATGGGCCCCCCTCACAGGCCGGTGCGGGCCCTGCCCTGGCCGCGCCGCCTTGTGGGGAGGGGGCCCACATCACCCTCTGGCCTCCTCTCCTTCGCGTACTTCTTCGTCCCGAAAATCTAAGCTCCAGAGGATAGTGATACGTCCAAAACGTATCTACTTTCCCGAACACTTTTGCTATTGTTTTGCCTCTAATTTGTGTATTTTGGATGCAACTAACACGGACTAACGCTGTTTTCAGCAGAACTGTTCTGGTGTCTCGTTTTTGTGCAGAAATCCAACTTTCGGGAAAATCCTCGGAATTTATGCAGAAGGCCCTATTTTCCCAGAATACTGACGGAGCCAGAAGGACAAGTAAGGTGGAGGCCCGAGGGCCCCACACCATAAGGCGGCGCAGCCTAGGGGGGGCCCGCGCGGCCCTATGGTGTGGCCCCCTCGGCCGGCCTCCGACGCCCTCCTTCGGACTACTTATCGGCCTCGACCTAAAAACGCAGGGAGAGAAGTGGAAGTCGCCAGAAACCCTCCAGAACGCCACCACATCGCGAAACTCCGTCGCGGGAGCCAGAAGTCTCCGTTCTGGCACTCCGCCGGGACGGGGAATTGGAGGAGATCATCGCCATCATCACCGCCAACGCCTCTACATCAACCAGCCATGTTTCCCCCATCCATGTGTGAGTAATTCCCCCGCTGTAGGCCGAAGGGGATGGTAGGGATTGGATGAGATTAGTCATGTAATAGCATAAGATTGTTAGGGCATAGTGCCTAGTGTCCATAATTGGTACTTTGATGATATTGTTGCAACTTATTATGCTTAATGCTTGTCACTAGGGCCCGAGTGCCATGATCTCAGATCTGAACATGTTATTGTTTCATCATGATATTCATTGTTTATTGATCTTACCTGCAAGTTGTATACACATGTCGTTGTCCGGAACCGATGGCCCCGAAGTGACAGAAATCGGGACAACCGGAGGGAATGGTAGCGATGTGAGGATCACATGTGTTCACGGAGTGTTAATGCTTTGCTCCGGTACTCTATTAAAAGGAGTACCTTAATATCCAGTAGTTTCCCTTGAGGCCCGGCTGCCACCGGCTGGTAGGACAAAAGATGTTGTGCAAGTTTCTCATTGCGAGCACGTACGACTATAATTGGAACACATGCCTATTGATTGCTTTGTACTTGGACACCGTTTTATTATTATCTGCAAATGCCCTGCTATGATTGTTACATGAGTTTCTCTCATCCATGCAACGCCCGTTCATCCGTCCCCGTGCCTACAGTATTTTAATCCTGTTGTTTACTAAAATCATTACTGCTGTCTCGTTACTCGCTGCTGTTATTTCACTACCGCCATCGCTATAAAACTCACATTACTCGATAAACTCTTGCGAGCAAGTCTGTTTCCAGGTGCAGCTGAATTGACAACTCCGCTGTTAAGGCTTCCAAGTGTTCTTTGTCTCCCCTTGTGTCGAATCAATAAATTGGGTTTTACTTCCCTCGAAGACTGTTGCGATCCCCTATACTTGTGGGTCATCAAGACTATTTTCTGGCGCCGTTGCCGGGGAGCATAGCTTTATTTGGAAGTTCACTTGGATTAATATTGTTCGCTGCAAATTCTCCATCATGGGTAAACCTCGCGATACTAAGGTCGCCATATTACCATCCACTACAAGAAAAGGTACAATTCTGAATACCTCCGCTACACTTGATTCACCATCTGTGATTGATAAACTTGTTTCACCGCCACATGCTTCACATGCGGGTACTTCTGCTGAATCTGAAAACTCTCATAATATTGATAATATTTCTGCTGTGCTTGATGATAGTGGTTCATTGGGATCCTTTCTAGATGCTACGATTGCTAGGTCTAGACAAATTGAAAATACTGAAACTCCTAATGCTACTACACCTGTTAATTCACCTGAACTTGATTATTCTAGTGATGATCCTGATGAAGATTATGTGGAGCTTAATGATGATTTTATTGAAAAATGCAATGCTACTACTGATGCAAGAAAAATTAAAAAGTTGCTTGCAACATGTCATTAGATATAAACCTGTCTCCTGATCCTAAGTTTGCCACATCTCCTATAAACATTAAGGATAAAGATTATGATTTTTCTCTTGATTTATCTCATATAGCTATTGTTGAGAAAACACCCTTTTGTGGTACTGAAAAAGAAAGTGCTGTTGAACACATGATTGAGTTATCTACTCTAAGTAGCTTGTTTTCTGATGATGTCAAGATGCGTACTTACTTTGTTGCTAAAATCTTTCCATTCTCATTAAAGGATGACGCTAAAACTTGGTATAATAGTTTGCCACCTAATTCTATTAAAAGTCCAAAAGAATTGCTTGATATTTTCTTCCGTAAATACTTTCCTGCTAGTGCTCAACATATTGCTTTGTAGAGAATTTATAATTTTAACCAGGAGGATGGAGAGAAATTGCCCGAGGCTTGGGCGAGATTTTGCTCTCTTATTAGAGCTCGGCCTGACCATGATTTGGAAAAGCATGATTTACTTGATATATTTTATAGCGGACTAACCATTGAGTCTAGGGCATACCTGGATAGTTGTGCTGGTTGTGTTTTCAGGAAAAGAACTCCGGATGACGCTGAAGAATTATTGGCTAAAATAGGCCGGAATCATGATGATTGGACTACGCCTGAACCAACTCCAACGCCAATATTGAAGAAGAGGGGTTTGATTAAATTAAATGATGAAGATATGAGGGAAGCCAAGAAGTCTCTCAAGGAGAAAGGTATTAAATCTGAAGATGTGAAGAATCTTCCTCCCATAGAAGATACATGTGAGATAATTCCCCCTTCATCCATGATTGAGGTAAACTCCCTTCAACGTTTTACTAGGGAAGATATTCCGTATTCGAAACCTCCTGCACAATGCTTAGATGAGTTTGATAATTATATTGTTAAGCAAGAAAATTTTAATATGAGAGTAGAGAATCATTTAATGGAAAATTCTCGAGCTATTAGTGAATTGCATGATATTGTAGAGAGAACCTCCAATGATGTTAAGATGCTTGTTAAACATTTTCATATGGTTCAAACTCAAATTGATCAACTCACTAAAGTGCAAAATGACTTGTTGGGGAATAATTCTAAAGAGAAACATGCTTATGAAGTAATAACTAGAGGTGGTGTCTCTACCCAGGATCCTCTATATCCTGAAGGGCATCCCAAAAGAATTGAACAAGATTCTCAACGCATTAAACCTAGTGCTCCTTCTAAGAAGAAAAAGAAGAAGAAACATAAAAATGTTGTAGAATCCTCTGAACCTGCTAATGATCCTAATAGTATTTCTATTTCCGATGCTGAAACTGAAAGTGGTAATGAACATGATAAAGATAATGATAAGAATGATGCTTCTGATAAAGAAGAGGTAGAAGATGAACCTGAAAAGCATGCTAAAAATAAAAAGTACACTAAAGAAGATTTTATTGCTGAGAAACATGGTAATGAAAGAGAACCTTGGGTTCAAAAGCAAATGCCTTTTCCTGCTAAGAAACTAAAATCAAAGGAAGAAGAACACTATAATAAATTTTGTGATTGGATGAAACCTTTATTCTTGCAAATCCCTTTGACTGATGCTATTAAATTGCCTCCTTATTCAAAGTATATGAAATATATTGTTACTAACAAAAGCAAAATCCCCAATGAGGAAATTTCCACTATGCTTGCTAATTACTCTTTCAATGGCAAAGTTCCAAAGAAGTTGGGCGATCCAGGTATACCTACTATTCCTTGTTCTATTAAGAATAATTATGTTAAAACTGCTCTATGTGACTTGGGAGCCGGTGTTAGTGTTATGCCTTTTTCTCTTTATAAGAGACTTTATTTAGATAAGTTGATACCTACTGATATATCTTTGCAAATGGCTGATAAATCTACTGCTATTCCTGTTGGTATATGTGAGGATGTTCCTGTTCAAGTTACTACTAATTGCTTGATATTAACTGATTTTGTTGTGCTGGAAATGCCTGAAGATGATAATATGTCTATTATTCTTGGGAGACCTTTTCTTAACACCGCAGGGGCTGTTATTGATTGCAATAAAGGAAAGGTTACTTTCAATGTTGATGATAGGGAGCATACCGTTTATTTTCCCAAGAGGATTGAGAAAGCGTGTGGAGTTAATACTATTTCTAATGTGAGAACTATCAAAGTGGGAACTATTGATTGTCCTATATATGAGCCTAAAGAAGAATATCAAACTCTCGTGATTGGATCCATATCAATACAATTCAAGGTAACATGATTGATTTGAGGTTTATTTCTTCTTATGCTATGTAAAATTTATTTGGTGGCAAGACTTGATCAACCTTGTTAACAAATACTTTTTATATGCATAGAGGAGGTAAACAACATCTCTTTCTTCCTCCACTTGCTCTAGTTGCTGTAGCACTTTTAATTTGCAAAGTTCCTTAGTTAATTGGAGATTTCAAAAATTTTCCTGGCCAGTAATAATAAACTTAATACCCAGAAATGTGCATTTTTCAAAGTTTTCAAAAATTCGCAAAAATTATACCGTTGATCCTATTTTTCGAAGAGGCACCTGGGAGCACCAGAGGATGACCTGTGGGGCACCCCAGGGTGCCACACCACAGGCCGGCGCGGCCAAGGAGGGGGGCGCACCACCCTGTGGTGTGGGCCCCTCCTTGCCCCACTATCTCATCTCTTTCTCCCAGCATCTTCTCTCTCCCGAAAAAACTCGAACCGGTTTTCTCTCACTCGCATTTTTGCTCAAGAGCTCAGGATTTTTCGATCTCTTTGCTCAGCCCAGATTTCTGTCTGAAATTTGGCACATTTGCTCTCCGGTATGTGACTCCTCCGCCTATCCAAGTAGAATTTTGTTTTGTTGAGTATATCTTGAATATTTTGCTGCTGTAGGTAACATGTTTAGTGAGCTTGCATGCTTGTTCTAAGTTGTATAAACTAGTTTTGATGCATGATTAGTACTCTAGCAAGTTCCTATAGTAGTTCCCCTTGATTATATGTCACCAAATCAAATTTTATATCACTTGTTGAAAATTTCAGAAAAGAGATGAAGAAGTTCAACTTTGGAGAGTTGTTCAAGAAAGGAACAACCAGCACCGGGAGGCCTTCTAGGGCCGCCACCCGGCTTAGGCGATCGTACAATGAGGATATCATCGCGCCTAGCTTCGCGCCCGAAGAGGACAACGGGGCTCCTAATGCTTCATCTTTTCCATGCTATGATTTTCTGAGAAATGCAGGGATATTGGATGATTTCTTCACCCTCGTCAATAGGGCGGGCTTAACCACCTACGTGGAAGACGAAAGGGAGTAATACTATATGCTCACCAAAATTTTCGTCGAGAGCTTCAGGTTCAACAACACGCAATACGAGCCGACAGTTGCATTCAAGATATATGGTAATCCTGTTACTATGGAATTGGAAGATTTTTATCGTGCATTGGATATTGCCCCTGTAGGTACAGCAAGGAGGATTGATGACAACCCCCGGGACTTGTTGGAGCTCTATCGAGGTATCACCGATGATGATTGTCGCACCATTCAGCGTGGCAAGATAAGGAACATTCAACTCCCCGCCATTAAGTATTTTGCATATTACATTGCTACTAGCATTCTTGGTAGGGAGAACACTAGCAATATTTCTAGTTACCATCTTGCTTTCTTGAATATTGCACTTACTGGTCGGACATCTTATCACCTTGGTTCTCTTATTGCTCGCCGCCTGTCTAATAGGGGGCCTATTTTTGGAGGAACTATTGCACTGCGCGTTTTAACATATTTAAGACTTCCTCTTGATCCTAATGATGTGCCATTGATCCCTAGGAGACTCGATATTGCTGCTATGAAGAGTCATCATTTTGTTACTGCCGATTCTACTTTAGATAATATGGTCTATAGAATGTTGTTTGCTGACGGGGATGAGAAGGAAATCCCTCTCCCCCAACCAGGTTTGTTCAGTATTGACAGGCAATCATGGTCCTGCACTAAGGAGGAGGTGGATGAACATATGAAGATACAAGACTTCCACCAGCAGCATGACTCCGAGGACGCCGAGGCCTCCCACGACTACACCGTCACGTATCCGGGTGCTTCCTCTAGCACATGCCCGGAATATGATCCATCTTCGTCGTACTACGGAGATACTACCTCATGGTCTCGATGGGAATGAACTCCACTTAGGCCAAAAGCCTAAGCTTGGGGGGAGGTATACCGGCATCACTCATTCTTTGCATATTATGGTTGCTGGATACTTGTACATACTTGTTTAGTCTCTTTGAGTGGTTTTCTAATGAGAGGGAGATGATATTTGAGGAAGTGCTGCCTGAAAACAGATTCTGGGCTGTTACTAGAAAAATTCGTGCGCACAGCCAGAACGTTATTTTGAGCTGCCAATTTTTGTGCAGGTTCCCCAGGTTGTTATCTAACTTTCATTAGTTGAACACTTTTCGAGCTGAGCAACGTAAGATTTTTGTAAAAATCGATTTCTGTACTGCTGTCAGGTTTTGGCAGATTTCTGTCATCCTGCTGTTATGTGTTTCTTCTAGTTTGCTATTTCTTGTTTTTGCTTTGTTTCCTTTCCAAAACACAAAAAGACCAAAAATATTTCTGTTGTTTCTCTTCACCATTTGTTTGCTTTGGTTTCTTGCATTTGTTCCGCTTTATTTGCTATTGCTAGTTTGCTATAAGAAAACCCAAAAAGATTTTGCTTTGTTTGTTTGTTTCCTTTTGTTCTTGTTCTCAAATTCGAAAACACCAAAAATATTTGCTGTTCTTCTTTGGTTTGTAAAGTTCATCTTGAGTTCAATGGTCTTCGGTGGCTGGAGCGTGGTTTTCATTTCATATTATCCAAGCTGCACAAGTGAAAAGGCAATAATGACGATCTACGACAATTGGATTGTGGTGAGAGGCTGGTATGAACTCTATTTGTTTTCATTTTTGTACATATACTCATCCATGTGAGCATGCTTAGTTGGTTCATGTGAGGTATATGTTATTTGAGAAAGTCTAGTAGTTTATGATCTCTCATGTTTAGCTCCAATTTATTAATATGAGTAGCATGTCATGGATGTTTGCTGCATTGTTTTATTCATAAGTAGGTATGGCATTGTGGTATCCTCCTCTGAATAATTCATTTATATTGACTTGGCACATGCTCACGCATGCATATGACTGAACCAAAGTCAATTAAGCCTCGATGATCTATATTGCTTCAGAGTTCTTGTATCACTTTTATGCCTCCGTTAATTTATTTTGCTGCAAGCATGATTATGACAGTTACTGCTCTCTTGATTTGTCGCTCCCTAGTCTATTGCTAGCCTTCACTTGTACTGAGCGGGAATGCTGCTCGTGTTTCCAAACACATGAAAACCAAGTTATTCCAGAGTGTCCACCATAAATACCTATGCATGGCATTTCAAACCATTCCAAGTAAATTCTCATGCGCTACCTTTAAAACCTTCAAAATGCTTCTCAATTTGTGTTTATGTTTCATAGCTCATGAGGAAGTATGTGGTGTTTAGCTTTCAACCTTGTCATTTACTTCTGACGGACTCTCATATGGACTAGTGGCACATCCGCTTATCCAATAATTTTGCAAAAAGAGCTGGCAATGGGATTCCCAGTCCCGAATTAATTAACTTAAATAGACACTCCTCCATGGTTTGTGATTGTTGGACGGCACCCGAAGATTCGGTTAGCCATGGCTTGTGTAAGCAAAGGTTGGGGGGAGTGTCATCATCATAATAAAACTAAAATATAAAGGCACTCCTTCATGGTATGAGATTGTTGGTAGGCACCCGAGGATTCGGTTAGCCATGGTTTGTGTAAGAAAGGTTGGAAGGAGTGCCACATAAATATGCAAATAATTCATGGGAGCCGCTCTTGGAAGTCCGGTTGGCGAGGTAGTTAGTGTACCCATTACCATTCGTTGACAACAACAAACACCTCGCAAAATGATTCTACTCCTGATTTCAAAAATGAAAAGCTCTAGCGCATGTTAATCCCTGCTTCCCTCTGCGAAGGGTCAATCTTTTACTTTTATGTTGTGTCTCCATTATTTCTTTGAGCACTATCTTGAGAGCACAACTGTCATTCTTAGTATAATATGCTTGTCTCAAAATATGATTGATTGTGGTATAACTTTGATGCTTTTATCTTTGACAATCACTACTTCTAGTCTTTCTATGAACTCCAGAGGTGCCCGGGCATTTATGTTTTGCCAATCAAATACAGGCAAGCGAGATACCACTTTATCATACTCTCTTATGAACACTGCAATCCTGCTTACATACATGATTCATGATGCTTATTATTAATTGTTGGTACCTCTCCATGATTGACATAGCTGTTAGATGATCTTATTTGCATGTATCTCATTATGAACTGCTTAAGTATTAGCCATAGCATGAGAATATATACATCATATGAGCAAATGTGTTCGTGAAAGTTCTTTTATCGCTCAGTTGTTAACTGAATTGCTTGAGGACAAGCAATAAGCTAAGCTTGGGGGGAGTTGATACGTCCAAAACGTATCTACTTTCCCGAACACTTTTGCTATTGTTTTGCCTCTAATTTGTGTATTTTGGATGCAACTAACACGGACTAACGTTGTTTTCAGCAGAACTGTTCTGGTGTCTCGTTTTTGTGCAGAAATCCAACTTTCGGGAAAATCCTCGGAATTTATGCAGAAGGCCCTATTTTCCCAGAATGCGACGGAGCCGTAAGGACAAGTAAGGTGGAGGCCCGAGGGCCCCACACCATAAGGCGGCGCGGCCTAGGGGGGGCCCGCGCGGCCCTATGGTGTGGCCCCCTCGGCCGGCCTCCGACGCCCTCCTTCGGACTACTTATCGGCCTCGACCTAAAAACGCAGGGAGAGAAGTGGAAGTCGCCAGAAACCCTCCAGAACGCTGCCACATCGCGAAACTCCGTCGCGGGAGCCAGAAGTCTCCGTTCTGGCACTCCGCCGGGACGGGGAATTGGAGGAGATCATCGCCATCATCACCGCCAACGCCTCTACATCAACCAGCCATGTTTCCCCCATCCATGTGTGAGTAATTCCCCCGCTGTAGGCCGAAGGGGATGGTAGGGATTGGATGAGATTAGTCATGTAATAGCATAAGATTGTTAGGGCATAGTGCCTAGTGTCCGTAATTGGTACTTTGATGATATTGTTGCAACTTGTTATGCTTAATGCTTGTCACTAGGGCCCGAGTGCCATGATCTCAGATCTGAACATGTTATTGTTTCATCATGATATTCATTGTTTATTGATCTTACCTGCAAGTTGTATACACATGTCGCTGTCCGGAACCGATGGCCCCGAAGTGACAGAAATCGGGACAACCGGAGGGAATGGTAGCGATGTGAGGATCACATGTGTTCACGGAGTGTTAATGCTTTGCTCCGGTACTCTATTAAAAGGAGTACCTTAATATCCAGTAGTTTCCCTTGAGGCCCGGCTGCCACCGGCTGGTAGGACAAAAGATGTTGTGCAAGTTTCTCATTGCGAGCACGTACGACTATAATTGGAACACATGCCTATTGATTGCTTTGTACTTGGACACCGTTTTATTATTATCTGCAAATGCCCTGCTATGATTGTTACATGAGTTTCTCTCATCCATGCAACGCCCGTTCATCCGTCCCCGTGCCTACAGTATTTTAATCCTGTTGTTTACTAAAATCATTACTGCTGTCTCTGTTACTCTGCTGCTGTTATTTCACTACTGCTACTGCTATAAAACTGTTACTACTGATAAACTCTTGCGAGCAAGTCTGTTTCCAGGTGCAGCTGAATTGACAACTCCGCTGTTAAGGCTTCCAAGTGTTCTTTGTCTCCCCTTGTGTCGAATCAATAAATTGGGTTTTACTTCCCTCGAAGACTGTTGCGATCCCCTATACTTGTGGGTCATCAGATAGTCGCGAGGAGTCACAGCCGCCTCTGCGGGGCGGAAAACACCAGAGAGAAAAGAGCTCTCCGGCAGGCTGAAATCCGCCGGGGAAATTCCCTCCCGGAGGGGGAAATCGACGCCATCGTCACCGTCATCGAGCTAGACATCATCTCCATCGCCATCATCATCATCTCCATCACCATCACCGCCGTCTCCACCGCTGCACCTCGTCACCGCTGTAACAATTTGGGTTGGATCTTGATTGTTTGATAGGGGAAACTCTCCCGGTATTGATTTCTACTTGTTATTGATGCTATTGAGTGAAACCATCGAACCAAGGTTTATGTTCAGATTGTTATTCATCATCATATCACCTCTGATCATGTTCCATATGATGTCTCGTGAGTGATATGTCTCCGATGTATCGATAATTTCTTATGTTCCATGCCACATTATTGATGATATCTACATGTTTTATGCATACTTTATGTCATATTTATGCATTTTCCGGCACTAACCTATTAACGAGATGCCGAAGAGCCAGTTGTTGTTTTCTGCTGTTTTTGGTTTCAGAAATCCTAGTAAGGAAATATTCTCGGAATTGGACGAAATCAACGCCCAGGGGCCTATTTTTCCACGAAGCTTCCAGAAGACCGAAGAGGAGACGAAGTGGGGCCACGGGGCGCCGCCACACTAGGGCGGCGCGGCCCAAGGGGGGCCCGCGCCGGCCTAGCGTGTGGGGCCCCCGTGCGGCCCCCTGACCTGCCCTTCCGCCTACGTATTGTCTTCGTCGCGAAACCCCCAGTACCGAGAGCCACGATACGGAAAACCTGCCAGAGACGCCGCCGCCGCCAATCCCATCTCGGGGGATTCAGGAGATCGCCTCCGGCACCCTGCCGGGGAGGGGAATCATCTCCCGGAGGACTCTACACCGCCATGGTCGCCTCCGGAGTGATGAGTGAGTAGTTCACCCCTGGACTATGGGTCCATAGCAGTAGCTAGATGGTTGTCTTCTCCTCATTATGCTTCATTGCCGGGTCTTGTGAGCTGCCTAACATGATCAAGATCATCTATCTGTAATGCTATATGTTGTGTTTGTTGGGATCCGATGGATAGAGAATACTATGTTATGTTGATTATCAATCTATTACCTATGTGTTGTTTATGATCTTGCATGCTCTCCGTTATTATTAGAGGCTCTGGCCAAGTTTTTACTCTTAACTCCAAGAGGGGGTATTTATGCTCGATAGTGGGTTCATGCCTCCATTAAATGCAGGACGATGTGAGAAAGTTCTAAGGTTGTGGATGTGCTGTTGCCACTAGGGATAAAACATTGATGCTATGTCCGAGGATGTAGTTATTGATTACATTATGCACCATACTTAATGCAATTGTCTGTTGTTTTCAACTTAATACTAGAAGGGGTTCGGATGATAACCTGAAGGTGGACTTTTTAGGCATAGATGCATGCTGGATAGCGGTCTATGTACTTTGTCGTAATGCCCAATTAAATCTCACTATACTCATCATATCATGTATGTGCATTGTCATGCCCTCTTTATTTGTCAATTGCCCAACTGTAATTTGTTCACCCAACATGCTATTTATCTTATGGGAGAGACACCACTAGTGAACTGTGGACCCCAATCCATTCTTTAACATCGATACAATCTACTGCAATACTTGTTCTACTGTTCTCTGCAAACAATCATCATCCACACTATACATCTAATCCTTTGTTACAGCAAGCCGGTGAGATTGACAACCTCACTATTTCGTTGGGGCAAAGTACTTTGGTTGTGTTGTGCAGGTTCCACGTTGGCGCCGGAATCCCTGGTGTTGCGCCGCACTACATCTCGCCGCCATCAACCTTCAACGTGCTTCTTGGCTCCTACTGGTTCGATAAACCTTGGTTTCTTACTGAGGGAAACTTACTGCTGTACGCATCACACCTTCCTCTTGGGGTTCCCAACGGACGCGTGTTGAACGGAAAGACATACGTCAACTACGTGCAGCAAGTAGATTTCTGGCGCCGTTGCCGGGGAGATCAAGACACGCTGCAAGGGGAGTCTCCACAATCCAATCTCTTTACTTTGTTTTTTTCTTGCTTTATTTTATTTACTACTTTGTTTGCTGCACTAAATCAAAACACAAAAAAAAATTAGTTGCTAGCTTTACTTTATTTGCTATCTTGTTTGCTATATTAAAAACACAAAAAAATTAGTTACTTGCATTTACTTTATCTAGTTTGCTTTATTTACTATTGCTAAAATGGGTACTCCTGAAAATACTAAGTTGTGTGACTTCACAACCACAAATAATAATGATTTCTTATGCACACCTATTGCTCCACCTGCTACTACAGCAGAATTCTTTGAAATTAAACCTGCTTTACTGAATCTTGTTATGCGAGAGCAATTTTCTGGTGTTAGTTCTGATGATGCTGCTGCCCATCTCAATAATTTTGTTGAATTATGTGAAATGCAAAAATATAAGGATGTAGATGGTGACATTATAAAATTAAAATTGTTCCCTTTCTCATTAAGAGGAAGAGCTAAAGATTGGTTGCTATCTCTGCCTAAGAATAGTATTGATTCATGGACTAAATGCAAGGATGCTTTTATTGGTAGATATTATCCCCCTGCTGAAATTATATCTTTGAGAAGTAGCATAATGAATTTTAAACAATTGGATAATGAGCATGTTGCCCAAGCATGGGAAAGAATGAAATCTTTGGTTAAAAATTTCCCAACCCATGGACTGACTACTTGGATGATCATCCAAACCTTTTATGCAGGACTGAATTTTTCTTCGCGGAACCTATTGGATTCAGCTGCTGGAGGTACCTTTATGTCCATCACTCTTGGTGAAGCAACAAAGCTTCTTGATAATATGATGATTAATTACTCTGAATGGCACAAGGAAAGAGCTCCACAAGGTAAGAAGGTAAATTATGTTGAAGAAACCTCTTCCTTGAGTGATAAGATTGATGCTATTATGTCTATGCTTGTGAATGATAGAACTAATGTTGATCCTAATAATGTTCCGTTAGCTTCATTGGTTTCTCAAGAAGAACATGTTGATGTAAACTTCATTAAAAATAATAATTTCAACAACAATGCTTACCGGAACAATTCTAGTAACAACTATAGGCCATATCCTTATAATAATGGCAACGGCTATGGTAATTCTTATGGGAATTCTTACAACAATAATAGGAATTCACCCCCTAGACTTGAAGCTATGCTTAAAGAATTTATTAGTACACAAACTGCTTTTAACAAATCTGTTGAAGAAAAGCTTGGGAAAATTGATATACTTGCTTCTAAAGTCGATAGTCTTGCTGCTGATGTTGATCTCTGATGTTGATCTTTTGAAATTGAAAGTTATGCCTAATGAAAATCATCATAATAAAATTGTTACTACAGCAAATGCCATCCAAGTTAGAATTAATGAGAATATAAGATTGATGGCCGAATTGCGTGCTAGGTGGGAGAGAGAAGAAAATGAAAAAGAAGATAATATAGCTAAAGTTTGGACTATTACCACCACTAGCAATGCTAATGCTTCACATGTTGCTGCACCTCCTACTATTAATGGTAAAAGAATTGGTGTTGGCAATGCTTCCACTTCTAATGCAAAGCGCGAAAAACTGCCTGAAACTGCTAAAACTGCTGAAACTGCCTGTGATAAAACTGCTGAAATTTTTTCCAACATTGGGGATGATGATCCCATTGCTTTAGATTATAATGGTTTGGATTTTGATGATTGACACATCTCTGAATTTATAAAGTTCTTACAAAAACTTGCTAAGAGTCCTAATGCTAGTGCTATAAATTTGGCTTTTACAAAACATATTACAAATGCTCTCATAAAAGCTAGAGAAGAGAAACTAGAACGTGAAGCTTCTATTCCTAGGAAGCTAGAGGATGGTTGGGAGCCCATCATTAAGATGAAGTTCAATGACTTTGATTGTAATGCTTTATGTGATCTTGGTGCAAGTATTTCCGTTATGCCTAAAAAGATTTATAATATGCTTGACTTGCCACCATTGAAAAATTGTTATTTGGATGTTAATCTTGCTGATAACTCTACAAAGAAACCTTTGGGGAGAGTTGATAATGTTCGCATTACCGTTAACAATAACCTTGTCCCCGTTGATTTTGTTGTCTTGGATATTGAATGCAATGCATCTTGTCCCATTATATTGGGAAGACCTTTTCTTCGAACTGTTGGTGCTATCATTGATATGAAGGAAGGTAATATTAAATATCAATTTCCTCTCAAGAAAGGTATGGAACACTTCCCTAGAAAGAGAATGAAGTTACCTTTTGATTCTATTATTAGAACAAATTATGATGTTCATACTTCGTCTCTTGATAACACTTGATACACACTTTCTGCGCCTAGCTGAAAGGCGTTAAAGAAAAGCGCTTATGGGAGACAACCCATGTTTTTACTACAGTACTTTTATTTTATATTCGAGTCTTAGAAGTTGTTAATACTGTAGCAACCTCTCCTTATCTTAGTTTTGTGCATTGTTGTGCCAAGTAAAGTCGTTGATAGTAAGGTTCATACTAGATTTGGATTACTGCGCAGAAACAGATTTCTTTGCTGTCACGAATCTGGGCAACATTCTCTGTAGGTAACTCAGAAAATTATGCAAATTTACGTGAGTGATCCTCAGATATGTACGCAACTTTCATTCAATTTGAGCATTTTCATTTGAGCAAGTCTGGTGCCTCAATAAAATTCGTCTTTACGAACTGTTCTGTTTTGACAGATTCTGCCTTTTATTTCGCATTGCCTGTTTTGCTATGCTTGATGGATTTTTCTATTCCATTGACTTTCAGTAGCTTTGTGCAATGTCCAGAAGTGTTAAGAATGATTATGTCACCTCTGAACATGTAAATTTTAATTGTGCACTAACCCTCTAATGAGTTGTTTTGAGTTTGGTGTGGAGGAAGTTTTCAAGGATCAAAAGAGGGAGATGATACAATATGATCAAGGAGAGTGAAAGCTCTAAGCTTGGGGATGCCCCGGTGGTTCACCCCTGCATATTTCAAGAAGACTCAAGCGTCTAAGCTTGGGGATGCCCAAGGCATCCCCTTCTTCATCGACAACATTATCAGGTTCCTCTAGTGAAACTATATTTTTATTCCATCACATCTTATGCACTTTGCTTGGAGCGTCAGTTTGTTTTTGTTTTTGTTTTGTTTGAATAAAATGGATCCTAGCATTCTTTGTGTGGGAGAGAGACACGCTCCGCTGTTGCATATGGACAAATATGTCCTTAGGCTTTACTCATAATGTTCATGGCGAAGGTTGAATCTTCTTCGTTAAATTGTTATATGGTTGGAAACGGAAAATGATAATGTAGTAATTGCTAAAATGTCTTGGATAATGTGATACTTGGCAATTGTTGTGCTCATGTTTAAGCTCTTGCATCATATACTTTGCACCTATTAATGAAGAAATACATAGAGCTTGCTAAAATTTGGTTTGCATAATTGGTCTCTCTAAGGTCTAGATAATTTCTAGTATTGGGTTGAACAATAAGGAAGACGGTGTAGAGTCTTATAATGTTTACAATATGTCTTTTATGTGAGTTTTGCTGCACCGCTTCATCCTTGTGTTTGTTTCAAATAGCCTTGCTAGCCTAAACCTTGTATCGAGAGGGAATACTTCTCATGCATCCAAAATCCTTGAGCCAACCACTATGCCATTTGTGTCCACCATACCTACCTACTACATGGTATTTTCTCCGCCATTCCAAAGTAAATTGCTTGAGTGCTACCTTTAAATTTCTATCCTCTACCTTTGCAATATATAGCTCATGGGACAAATAGCCTAAAAACTATTGTGGTATTGAATATGTACTTATGCACTTTATCTCTTATTAAGTTGTTTGTTGTGCGATAACCATGTTCCTGGGGACTCCATCAAATACTCTTTGTTGAATATCATGTGAGTTGCTATGCATGTCCATCTTGTCTGAAGTAAGGGAGATTTACCGCTTGTTTAATGGTTAGAGCATGCATAATGTTAGAGAAGAACATTGGGCCGCTAACTAAAGCCATGATCCATGGTGGAAGTTTCAGTTTTGGACAAATATCCTCAATCTCATATGAGAACATTAATTGTTGCTACATGCTTATGCATAAAAGAGGAGTCCATTATCTGTTGTCTATGTTGTCCCGGTATGGATGTCTAAGTTGAGAATAATCAATAGCGAGAAATCCGATGCGAGCTTTCTCCTTAGACCTTTGTACAGGCGGCATAGAGGTACCCCTTTGTGACACTTGGTTAAAACATATGCATTGCGATGATAATCCAGGTAATCCGAGCTAATTAGGACAAGGTGCGGGCACTATTAGTATACTATGCATGAGGCTTGCAACTTGTAAGATATAATTTACATAATACATATGCTTTATTACTACCGTTGACAAAATTGTTTCTTGTTTTCAAAATCAAAGCTCTAGCACAAATATAGCAATCAATGCTTCCCTCTGCGAAGGGCCCTTTCTTTTACTTTTATGTTGAGTCAGTTCACCTATCTCTCTCCACCTCAAGAAGCAAACACTTGTGTGAACTGTGCATTGATTCCTACATACTTGCATATTGCACTTGTTATATTACTTTATATTGACAACTATCCATGAGATATACATGTTACAAGTTGAAAGCAACCGCTGAAACTTAATCTTCCTCTGTGTTGCTTCAATACCTTTACTTTGAATTATTGCTTTATGAGTTAACTCTTATGCAAGACTTATTGATGCTTGTCTTGAAGTACTATTCATGAAAAGTCTTTGATTTATGATTCATTTGTTTACTCATGTCATTTACATTGTTTGGATCGCTGCATTCATTACATATGCTTACAATAGTATGATCAAGGTTATGATGGCATGTCACTCCAGAAATTATCTTTGTTATCGTTTACCTGCTCGGGACGAGCAGAAACTAAGCTTGGTGATGCTGATACGTCTCCGACGCATCGATAATTTCTTATGTTCCATGCCACATTATTGATGATATCTACATGTTTTATGCATACTTTATGTCATATTTATGCATTTTCCGGCACTAACCTATTAACGAGATGCCGAAGAGCCAGTTGTCTTGTTTCATTGTTTTTGGTTTCAGAAATCCTAGTAAGGAAATATTCTCGGAATTGGACGAAATCAACGCCCAGGGGCCTATTTTTCCACGAAGCTTCCAGAAGACCGAAGAGGAGACGAAGTGGGGCCACGGGGTGCCGCCACACTAGGGCGGCGCGGCCCAAGGGGGGCCCGCGCCGGCCTAGCGTGTGGGGCCCCCGTGCGGCCCCCTGACCTGCCCTTCCGCCTACATACAGTCTTCGTCGCGAAACCCCCAGTACCGAGAGCCACGATACGGAAAACCTTCCAGAGACGCCGCCGCCGCCAATCCCATCTCGGGGGATTCAGGAGATCGCCTCCGGCACCCTGCCGGAGAGGGGAATCATCTCCCGGAGGACTCAACACCGCCATGGTCGCCTCCGGAGTGATGAGTGAGTAGTTCACCCCTGGACTATGGGTCCATAGCAGTAGCTAGATGGTTGTCTTCTCCTCATTATGCTTCATTGTCGGGTCTTGTGAGCTGCCTAACATGATCAAGATCATCTATCTGTAATGCTATATGTTGTGTTTGTTGGGATCCGATGGATAGAGAATACTATGTTATGTTGATTATCAATCTATTACCTATGTGTTGTTTATGATCTTGCATGCTCTCCGTTATTAGTAGAGGCTCTGGCCAAGTTTTTACTCTTAACTCCAAGAGGGAGTATTTATGCTCGATAGTGGGTTCATGCCTCCATTAAATCTGGGACAGTGACAGAAAGTTCTAAGGTTGTGGATGTGCTGTTGCCACTAGGGATAAAATATTGATGCTATGTCCAAGGATTTAGTTATTGATTAAATTACGTACCATACTTAATGCAATTGTCTGTTGTTTTCAACTTAATACTGGAAGGGGTTCGGATGATAACCTGAAGGTGGACTTTTTAGGCATAGATGCATGATGGATAGCGGTCTATGTACTTTGTCGTAATGCCCAATTAAATCTCACTATACTCATCATATCATGTATGTGCATTGTCATGCCCTCTCTATTTGTCAATTGCCCAACTGTAATTTGTTCACCCAACATGCTATTTATCTTATGGGAGAGACACCACTAGTGAACTGTGGACCCCGGTCCATTCTTTAACATCGATACAATCTACTGCAATACTTGTTCTACTGTTCTCTGCAAACAATCATCATCCACACTATACATCTAATCCTTTGTTACAGCAAACCGGTGAGATTGACAACCTCACTGTTTCGTTGGGGCAAAGTACTTTGGTTGTGTTGTGCAGGTTCCACGTTGGCGCCGGAATCCCTGGTGTTGCGCCGCACTACATCTCGCCGCCATCAACCTTCAACGTGCTTCTTGGCTCCTACTGGTTCGATAAACCTTGGTTTCTTACTGAGGAAAACTTACTGCTGTACGCATCACACCTTCCTCTTGGGGTTCCCAACGGACGCGTGTTGAACGGAAAGACATACGTCAACTACGCGCAGCAGTGAGTAGTTCGTTTAGTTCTTGAGGACATGGGTGAAGTCTAAATGTTAGTAGTGAATTATGGTTGAGTAATATTCAATGTTATGATATTTAAGTTGTGGTGTTATTCTTCTAGTGGTGTCATGTGAACGTCGACTACATGATACTTCACCTTTATGGGCCTAGGGGAATACATCTTGTATTCGTTTGCCAATTGCGGGGTTGCCGGAGTGACAGAAACCTAAACCCCCGTTGGTATATCGATGCAGGAGGGATAGCAGGATCTCAGAGTTTAAGGCTATGGTTAGATTTATCTTAATTACTTTCTTGTAGTTGCGGATGCTTGCAAGGGGTATAATCACAAGTATGTATTATTCCTAGGAAGGCGGTGCATTAGCATAGGTTCACCCACACAACACTTATCAAAACAATGAATATTAATTAGCTATATGAAGCGAAAGCACTAGACTAAAATCCCGTGTGTCCTCAAGAACGTTTGGTCATTATAAGTAAACAAACCGGCTTGTCCTTTGTGCTAAAAAGGATTGGACCACTCGCTGCAATTATTTCTCTCGCACTTTACTTACTCGTACTTTATTCATCTGCTACATCAAAACCCCCTGAATACTTGTCTGTGAGCATTTACAGTGAAACCTTCATCGAAACTGCTTGTCAACACCTTCTGCTCCTCGTTGGGATCGACATTCTTACTTATCGAAAATACTACTATACACCCCCTATACTTGTGGGTCATCAGGCTCCCAGCTTCCCTCTCAGATCTGCAGTAACCTCCCACCGAGGTTTTCTTCCCGATGGATTGTTGAGTGGTACTCCAAAGAACTCGGGATACGGGCGTCCTAGATATTCAACCAGTTGTTTCAGATCCTTCTCGAACATGAGGTTTCCTCCGTGGCCAAGCTGATAGGACTTGCAGGTGTACTCCATCTGTGAGCAATTTGGATGAGTAAGTTAGAGATGTGATCAAGTGTGCAAACTTTTATGTATAACTTTTAAGAAAAGTAGAGCATGAATTTATTATTTTGAAGAAGATCTCAAGGATAAGAGTGAGAATAAGTTTTTCATAAATAATCCCTTCATTTGTTTTGAAACTAAGTTTTTCAGACGTCCATTCTAACTAGGGTCTCCTAAGGTCAACAATGGCTCTGATACCAACTTGTCAACACCCGGATTTTTAAGTCCAGATGCCTATTATGTCATTCCTCGCAATCCCAGGAATATTGTTTTTGCGAGACATAATAGATTGATATCACAACACATCATTCATTACATACCATAATCGTCTTACAAATAAAGGACCACATGATCCAGTCTCATTACAATAATAGATGATCTATGGATCAATTACAAAACACATAGCGGAAGCGAAGTAGCGTAGTAGTAGTTCATCTATTCCACAGGCAACTATTGACGTCAGGAGTGGTCCTAGTTGTCGTAGACATCCTGCTGTCCTTCTTCCGGGTTCTGATACTCCTCTTCATAGTCTCGCCATTTGAATAACCAGGGACACAGCCATGAGTACTTTTAAAGTACTCGCAAACTAATATTAATGGAAGCGCTAGCAATTATAGTACGAGGGTGCTAAGCTCTAGGTTTATTTGCATAAAGCCAGTTTTATTTCATAAGCACTTTAGTAATCAAAACTCTTCATTTGCCTAACTTAACTCAAGTGGGAACATTAGTGTCATTCCCACAACTCTGTGGTGCTTAAAGTCAAAGTCACCTTTCAATTTAATTCACAAGTCACCATTCATATTTTTAGAAAAATTCTGATGACGGAATAGTATGGCCTTTCCAACTGTCCATGACCGCTTCGAATAGGTTAAACTCTGCAGAGGTTGTACACTTGTGCCACAATAATTGCAATAGTTCGTCAGGGGTAACTGGCCCTGATTTATCGTACGCAGTACGCGAACTACCAATCCTAACCTTTCATTTACATACCCTAGTATATGCACCTCTCCCCATGAGTTTGGCCTCCCGGTGAAAGCAAACCGCCAACCCGGGAACTGCACAAGGCTTGGGTAGGACATTCACCTCATTTCATGTCATTTCACTTTCAATGGAGGCAGCCTCGGCATAACCCCTATGACGCTTGTTCATAGGGAACCCATACTAAAATACATAAGTTTCCAGCTAAGCCTTACCCAGATTCAGGTATTGTGGGGGTACTTAAGAATTGGAATGGTATCGCATCCGAACCCAACCATCAGTTTTGTAAAATTCACCAAGTCATTCACCAGTCATATTCACCTTCAAAATCTTTCAATAGAATGACTCATCATTCCAAGGTTTTCAAAGTCATTTCATTTCACAAGTTCCCAACTAGAGTAGTCACTTTTAATGTTCAGCACTAGCCACTAGTTATGAGGGGTGCTAAATAGCTTATAGCTTTCTAGGCTAAGTGTTATGCTCTTGTACTACTCCATAACTAAACCAAGTGAATCATAAATCAAAAAGTAACTTTGATAATTAAAATTTAATAAAGCTTGCAAGGTAAAAACTTGGGATAGGACCATTAGGCATAAAGTAAAATGTAATGGTGCCTTGCTCTTGTAGAGCTTTGCACTTTGCAAGAATATTAGCTTGCAACAAAATAGCTTGCATTAGTCTAGCTTGCATGGGTAATAGCTTGCCTTGATTGGTGAGGTGATCAAAGTTTTCTTCTTGTTCCTCTTGGTAGAAGACCTCTTCCTCTTGATAGTCTCTGGTACTAGCGCCTATAAACGAATACGAGGATACAATCACCAAACAATACTTAAGTAGTCTTAATTAGCCTTAATGGCTCACTCAAAATGATCTAGCATCATTACTTACCATTGCTACCTAAAATTATACTAGGGTTTTCTTACTTAGTGTTAGAGAAATAATTTCCTCTCATTGAAATGTGAATTAGGGTTTCTGTTTAGTTCTTTGGAGAAATTAATTCCTCTCATTGAATCTTCTTAAGATTTAATCTTCTCAAGGCATAAATGTGAGATCATGTTGACCAAGGTCAATACTTCACATTTATCATTTGAGAAAAATGATTTAAATGAGATTCATCATCTCATGTGATTTAAATACTACTTTGATTTAAGTTCCTCAAGTGAGCAAGTATGAGACCATGCAATAGAGATCATCACATTACTTCATAACACTTGGGAAAAGGATTTAAAGGAGGTGCTACACCTCCTAGATGTAAAATCCAAAATTTGAAATGGTTTAAATGGGCTAGTTATTGACTACATAGCCAATATTCTGCTCTAGCCTATGATCATACAAAGTAACCCTGTGATATTTTTACATAAATAATTAGAGTTTGTGAAATGTGAATTATGGGAGGTGGAATCACCTCAAAATCATTTAGATCATACAAAGTAACCCTGTGATATTTTTACATAAATAATTAGAGTTTGTGAAATGTGAATTATGGGAGGTGGAATCACCTCAAAATCATTTATGGTTGATTTTATAAATTTATTTGAACTCTGAAAACTCTCTGACTTGTTAATTTCACTATACAAATTCTACAACAGCTATGAGGTTGAAACTAGTGTGGTTGGATCAAGCATTTCATAGGCTTTCCAACAATATAAATTTGGTCAAAATTGGTTCAGTAGATTTGAAACTATTTGAATTCTAGCAAAGGACCAGTATTGAATTCACTGAATCAAATTAATTCAAGTTTAAATTAAATGGGCTAGGCGGGAAACTTAATGGGCCCGAACGAGTGAGAGGGAAATGGGCCAGCCCAGCTACGCTAGTGAAGCTCGTGGGCCGCCTGATAGTGGGGTCTACCTGTCAGTGGCATTTAAACGCCGAAGCGGTACGCAGCGCTGCGGGCCGTTGGATTAGATGACGATCGAGCGGCTCACGCTCGTCGTCATCGACGGTGAGCGCAACCTCGCTGGCGGCGAGCACTAGGGGGTCGGCGTCTCACCTGGGCGCCGGTGATGGTCGGCGACGAGGCAGGGTGATGTTGCGGACGATGAGGAAGCCAACGGTGGTCGCGGCAGCGTCGGGGGTAGATGAAATCGACGACGCCTTCTGCTCCTGCTCCGGCAGACTCCGGCGATCAATTAGCACGCTACAGGTGAAATTGGGAGGTGGCTGAGCTCGAGAAGGCTTAAGGAGATGAGAGGAGGCGAATGGAGTGAGGACTGGAGGCGCGGGTGCTCTCCTTTTATAGGAGCGCGAGGTAGCCGTGGGGTGCGGGCAAGGTCGACGGTGGTGATACGTCCCCGACGTATCCATAATTTATGTCGTTCCATGCTTGTTTTATGACAATACTTACATGTTTTGCTTGCACTTTATGATGATTTCATGCATTTTCCGGAACTAACCTATTAACAAGATGCCACAGTGCCAGTTCCTGTTTTCTGCTGTTTTTGGTTCCAGAAAGGCTGTTCGGGCAATATTCTTGGAATTGGACGAAATCAACGCCAAACCTCCTATTTTTCCCGGAAGGCTCCAGAACACCGAAGAAGAGTCGGAGAGGGGCCAGGGGGCCACCACACCACATGGCGGCGCGGGCCAGACCCTGGCCGCGCCGGCCTAGGGTGTGGCGCCCCCAGGTGCCCCCCTACGCCGCCTCTTCGCCTATATAACCCCTTTCGACCTAAAAACACAGTACCAATTGATGAAACTCCAGAAAGACTCCAGGGGCGCCGCCACCGTCGCGAAACTCCAATTCGGGGGACAGAACTCTGTCCCGGCACCCTGCCGGGACGGGGAAGTGCCCCCGGAAGCCATCTCCATCAACGCCATCGCCTCCGCCATGCTCCGTGAGTAGTTCCCCCATGGACTACGGGTTCTAGCTGTAGCTATGTCGGTATACTCTCCCCCATGTACTTCAATACAATGGTCTCATGAGCTGCCTTACATGATTGAGATTCATCTGATGTAATCGGTGTTGTGTTTGTTGGGATCCGATGGATGATACATTATGATTAGTCTATCTATAAAGTTTGTGAAGTTATTGTTGCTGCAATCTTGTTATTCTTAATGCTTGTCACTAGGGCCCGAGTGGCATGATCTTAGATTTGAGCTCTATACTTATTGCTTAGATTGTATCTACAAGTTGTATGCACATGTCACTGTCCGGAACCAATGGCCCCGAAGTGAGAAGAATCGGGACAACCGGAGGGGATGGCGGTGATGTGAGGGACACATGTTTTCATGGAGTGTTAATGCTTTGCTCCGGTACTCTATTAAAAGGAGTACCTTAATATCCAGTAGTTTCCCTTGAGGCCCGGCTGCCACCGGCTGGTAGGACAAAAGATGTTGTGCAAGTTTCTCATTGCGAGCACGTACGACTATAATTGGAAAACAGGCCTACATGATTAATAATCTTGATGTTCTGTCTTAATGCTATTTCAATCCTATCAATTGCCCAACTGTAATTTGTTCACCCAACACTTCTTACTTGTTATTGGAGAGTTACCACTAGTGTAGATCGCTGGGAACCCCGGTCCATCTCTCATCATCATATACTTGTTCTATATGTCACTGGAAGTAGTATCAACTATTTTCCGGTGCCATTGCTCTCATATTGCTATTACTGCTGTTGTGTTACTATTACTACTGCTCTCATATTACTACTGCTTTCACATCACCCCTGTTACTAGTGCTTTTCCAGGTGCAGCTGAATTGACAACTCAGTTGTTAAGGCTTATAAGTATTCTTTACCTCCCCTTGTGTCGAATCAATAAATATGGGTTTTACTTCCCTCGAAGACTATCGCGATCCCCTATACTTGTGGGTCATCAAGACTGTTTTCTGGCGCCGTTGCCGGGGAGGCATAGCTCTACTCATAAGTTCACCTGGGGAGTACACTCTACCTCTCTCTCTGTTTTATTTTATTTTGTTTTCCTTAGTTTACTTTTGTCTAGTTTATTTTTGCTTAGTTTATTTCTGTCTAGTATTAGTTTGCGTAGTTTACTTTTGCTTAGTTTATTTTTGTCTTGTTTTATTTGTCTCATATACCCAAAAATCCATAAAAATTTGAAAAACCAAAAAATTAAAAACTGCCGTTATGGGAGAACCTACAACTTACTTGGAGCTCATAGAATGTTATAATAATTATAGGAAATCAAGAGCTGGTGAAGTAATGAGTGCTATGATAGAAAAAGTGAATACAATTGCTAAAATCTTGCTTAAACGCCATGATATAAACTGTTGCTCTCAACAGGATACTAAACATCTTAAATTTCAATGTGGCTTTAGTGAGGAAATTTTAATTAAGAACTATAATCGGAATTGCTATATTCATTATGGGTTTGAAGAGGTAGAACAATTTGTCGTGTTTATGGGAGCCTCTGAGATCGAATCCTTCATGGTTGAGAATTATGAAACTTGTGTTGTTTGTAAGGACCTTAAGGATTATGTCTCTTCTATCCTTAATTGTTGCATAGAATGCTTCGGTGATCATCCTTATATCATTGATTATAAAGAGAGACTCATTAATGCACAAGAATGCACTCACAATTTGCAGGAACCGGTGGAAGAAGAAACTGATGAACCTGAAAGCTCATTGGATGAAAAAGAGGAGGAAATTGATGAACCTGAAAGCTCATTGGATGAAAAAGAAGAGGAGAGCGACAAACAAAAGGGGGAAGAATGGATTCGCTACCCATGCCAACCTTCTAATGAGAGTAACTCTTTATCTCTTACACTATTTAATTGTCCTCCATGCTTACCGAAAGAGGTTGAATGTTATGTTCCTGTGGATTCTCTTGAAATAGTACCTATGAGCAATACTTGTGAAAATAATTATGCTACTGTTATTTATGATAATCCATGCTACTTTGATAAATCTTATGATAATGCTTTGTTTGTGCCTGATATCGAAATGCATGGTACTAAAGAATTTTGCGTAGCAAATGTTTATGATAAAGCTCTAGATGATGGTCCTATGTTACTTGATAATATTAATTGTACTACTAATGAAAATGGGATTGGAGAGTTATTGACTTTATCTATGTGTCCCATATCTCTTGAGATTGATCAACTACCTTGTTATATTATTAATAAAAGTAAGTTTGAAAGTTTTAATTCCACTATTCTTGAACTTGATAAAAATTATGTGTTTGGAAATCATGGAAAGTATGCTGCATGTGATAGTTATATTGTTGAGTTTGTTCATGAAGCTACTGAAAATTATTATGAGAGAGGAAAATATGGTTGTAGAAATTTGTATGGTACTAAAACACCTCTCTATGTGCTGAAATTTTTGAAGTTACACTTGTTCCATCTTCCTATGCTTGTTACTTTGCTTTTCATGAACTTGTTTATTTACAAGATTCCTTTGCATAGGAAGCATGTTAGACTTAAATTTGTTTTGGATTTGCTTTTTGATGCCCTCTTTTGCCTCCAATACTATTTCTTGCGAGTGCATCATTAAAACTGCTGAGCCCATCTTAATGGCTATAAAGAAAGCAACTTCTTGGGAGATAACCCATGTGTTATTTTGCTACAGTACTTTATTTTATATTTGTGTCTTGGAAGTTGTTTACTACTGTACCAACCTCTCCTTATCTTAGTTTTGTGTTTTGTTGTGCCAAGTGAAGCCTCTAATCGAAGGTTGATACTAGATTTGGATTTCTGCGCAGAAACAGATTTCTATCTGTCACGAATCTGGGCTGTTTTCTCTGTAGGAAAATCAGAAAAATATGCCAATTTACGTGCGTGTTCCTCAGATATGTACGCAACTTTCATTAGTTTTGATTTTTCTGATTTAAGCAACAGAAGTATTTTATTAAAATTCGTCTTTACTGGCTGTTCTGTTTTGGCAGATTCTGTCTCTGTTTTTTGCATTGTCTCTTGTGGACTTTAAGCGAGCTTTTCTAGACATAGAGAGCTGTAGCTAATGTTTTATTGAGTTCTTGCAATGTGCCACTACAGGACCAAGGTGGATTCAAATTTTTTGAGTACTAACCCCTCTAATGAAGTTTATGAGAAGTTTGTTGTGAAGGAAGTTTTCAAGGGTCAAGAGAGGAGGATGATATGTGATCAAGAAGAGTGAAAAGTCTAAGCTTGGGGATGCCCCCGTGGTTCATCCCTGCATATTTCAAGAAGACTCAAGCGTCTAAGCTTGGGGATGCCCAAGGCATCCCCTTCTTCATCAACTTATCAGGTTCCTCCCCTGAAACTATATTTTTATTCGGTCACATCATATGTGCTTTACTTGGAGCGTCTGTGTGTTTTTATTTTTGTTTGTGTTTGAATAAATTCGGATCCTAGCAATCCTTGTTTGGGAGAGAGACACGCTCCGCTTTTTCATATGAACACTTGTTCTTCGTTTTACTTTTAATGTTCAATGATAAAAGTTGGAAGCTACAATACTTATCTTTATTTGGTTGGAAGCAGAAAATGCCTCATATGTCTTGGATAATTTGATACTTGGCAATTGTTTTGAGCTCTCAAGTAGATCATAAGTTTTTGCATGTAGTTTAAACCTATTAGTGGAGAACTACCGTAAAGCTTGTTAAAATTGGTTTGCATAATTGATCTCTCTTAAGGTCTAGATATTTTCTGGTAAAAGTGTTTGAGCAACAAGGAAGACAGTGTAGAGTATTATAATGCTTGCGATATGTTCTTATGTAAGTTTTGCTGTACCGGTTCATACTTGTGTTTGCTTCAAACAACCTTGCTAGCCTAAGCCTTGTATCGAGAGGGAATACTTCTCATGCATCCAAAATCCTTGAGCCAACCACTATGCCAATTGTGTCCACCATACCTACCTACTATGTGGTATTTCCTGCCATTCCAAAGTAAATTGCTTGAGTGCTACCTTTAAACAATTCAAAATGCTTCCCAATTTGTGTTTATGTTTCATAGCTCATGAGGAAGTATGTGGTGTTTAGCTTTCAAACTTGTCATTTACTTTTGACGGACTCTCATATGGACTAGTGGCACATCCGCTTATCCAATAATTTTGCAAAAAGAGCTGGCAATGGGATTCCCAGTCCCGAATTAATTAACTTAAATAGACACTCCTCCATGGTATGTGATTGTTGGAAGGCACCCGAAGGATTCGGTTAGCCATGGCTTGTGTAAGCAAAGGTTGGGGGGAGTGTCATCATCATAATAAAACTAAAATAAAAAGGCACTCCTTCATGGTATGAGATTGTTGGCAGGCACCCGAGGATTCGGTTAGCCATGGTTTGTGAAAGAAAGGTTGGAAGGAGTGCCACCCAAAAATAAAATAAAATGGGAGCCGCTCTTTGAAGGTTTGTCTGGCAAGGGGGTTAGAGTGCCCACTACCATTCGTTGACAACAACAAACACCTCTCAAACTTTTACTTTTTATGCTCTCTTTATGTTTTCAAAACCAAAGCTCTAGCACAAATATAGCAATCGATGCTTTCCTCTTTGAAGGGCCATTCTTTTACTTTATGTTGAGTCAGTTTACCTACTTCCTTCCATCTTAGAAGCAAACACTTGTGTTAACTGTGCATTAATTCTTACATACTTGCATATTTGCATTCATCATATTACTCTATGTTGACAATATCCATGAGATATACATGTTGAAAGTTGAAAGCAACCGCTGAAACTTATATCCTCCTTTGTGTTGCTTCGATGCCTTTACTTTGAATTTATTGCTTTATGAGTTAACTCTTGTGCAATCTTTTGATGCTTGTCTTGAAAGTACTATTCATGAAAAGTTTTGCTATATGTTATCTATTTGTTAGCAACTATAGATCATTGCCTTGAGTCACTTCATTCATTTCATATGCTTTGTAATAGTATGATCAAGGTTATGTAAGTAGCATGTCACTACAGAAATTATTCTTTTTATCGTTTACCTGCTCGGGACGAGCAGGAACTAAGCTTGGGGATGCTGATACGTCCCCGACGTATCCATAATTTCTGTCGTTCCATGCTTGTTTTATGACAATACTTACATGTTTTGCTTGCACTTTATGATGATTTCATGCATTTTCCGGAACTAACCTATTAACAAGATGCCACAGTGCCAGTTCCTGTTTTCTGCTGTTTTTGGTTCCAGAAAGGCTGTTCGGGCAATATTCTCGGAATTGGACGAAATCAACGCCAAACCTCCTATTTTTCCCGGAAGGCTCCAGAACACCGAAGAAGAGTCGGAGAGGGGCTAGGGGGCCACCACACCACATGGCGGCGCGGGCCAGACCCTGGCCGCGCCGGCCTAGGGTGTGGCGCCCCCAGGTGCCCCCCTGCGCCGCCTCTTCGCCTATATAACCCCTTTCGACCTAAAAACACAGTACCAATTGACGAAACTCCAGAAAGACTCCAGGGGCGCCGCCACCGTCGCGAAACTCCAATTCGGGGGACAGAACTCTGTCCCGGCACCCTGCCGGGACGGGGAAGTGCCCCCGGAAGCCATCTCCATCAACGCCATTGCCTCCGCCATGCTCCGTGAGTAGTTCCCCCATGGACTACGGGTTCTAGCTGTAGCTATGTCGGTATACTCTCCCCCATGTACTTCAATACAATGGTCTCATGAGCTGCCTTACATGATTGAGATTCATCTGATGTAATCGGTGTTGTGTTTGTTGGGATCCAATGGATGATACATTATGATTAGTCTATCTATAAAGTTTGTGAAGTTATTGTTGCTGCAATCTTGTTATTCTTAATGCTTGTCACTAGGGCCCGAGTGGCATGATCTTAGATTTGAGCTCTATACTTATTGCTTAGATTGTATCTACAAGTTGTATGCACATGTCACTGTCCGGAACCAATGGCCCCGAAGTGAGAAGAATCGGGACAACCGGAGGGGATGGCGGTGATGTGAGGGACACATGTTTTCATGGATCGAGTGTTAATGCTTTGTTCCGGTACTCTATTAAAAGGAGTACCTTAATATCCAGTAGTTTCCCTTGAGGCCCGGCTGCCACCGGCTGGTAGGACAAAAGATGTTGTGCAAGTTTCTCATTGCGAGCACGTACGACTATAATTGGAAAACATGCCTACATGATTAATAATCTTGATGTTCTGTCTTAATGCTATTTCAATCCTATCAATTGCCCAACTGTAATTTGTTCACCCAACACTTGTTACTTGTTATTGGAGAGTTACCACTAGTGTAGATCGCTGGGAACCCCGGTCCATCTCTCATCATCATATACTTGTTCTATATGTCACTGGAAGTAGTATCAACTATTTTCTGGTGCCATTGCTCTCATATTGCTATTACTGCTGCTGTGTTACTATTACTACTGCTCTCATATTACTACTGCTTTCACATCACCCCTGTTACTAGTGCTTTTCCAGGTGCAGCTGAATTGACAACTCAGTTGTTAAGGCTTATAAGTATTCTTTACCTCCCCTTGTGTCGAATCAATAAATTTGGGTTTTACTTCCCTCGAAGACTATCGCGATCCCCTATACTTGTGGGTCATCAGGTGGCGCGGCGTCTCTGAGGCGCGAAAGGGCAGGGTGAAGGGCGCGTGAGGTAGGCGACGTCTAGGCGGTACTGGTGAGCGTGATGGCACGACAAATGGTGGATGAAGGCGTGCAGGAGAGGTCGTCGGCTTTGCAGTACCGTTGCGGGGGATTTTGATCATGGCGACGGCGATGTTGCCTCTGCGTGCTCTTGAGCGTGTCTAGGAGCTAGAGGGGATGGAGGCGACGCTCGATGCAGAGATAGGGCTGCAGGGGAGGACGGAGGCGACGACACGACTCGCCGCTCTGGAGCGTCCAGTACGCGGTGAGCGCGCGTTCTGGCACGTACTGGGCGTGTCTGGGCGCATCAAGTTTGGCCAATGCCAATCTCGTGTGAGCTCCAGCGGGGCACCGTGAAGATCAGCGATGCTAGGAGATTCTCCAGGACAAGGTGATGAGGAGAGGAGAGGACCAGAGAGATCAAGTGCATGAGGGTTGTCATGTGCACGGCATGGCATGGTTTTTGCCTTCTCCTCACTTTAATCATCCAAAGCAAGGACATGCATTGATGCAGGGGTCATAGAGGAGCAATGATCAACAAGTTTGGAAAGGGGTTTAGTCAAAAATCTGTTGTGTCAAAGAGTGTGTTTGGTTTGCAAATTGTTGCCTGCAAGGTATTCGACATAATGGCCGCATGAAGATTTTTGTTGAATTTTGAAATTCTTTTTGGTGAAGTTGATTCAAATATTCAAAGGAGTAGAATGGTGGTGGTGGTGGTCAAAATGGTGCTGGTTTGCAAAATTCCAAAATGGGTATGATCTTCACTTTGTCTCAAGGTTGCAACTTGTCACCTTTGTATTGGTCAAACTAGGCAGAGTCAACTATGATGGTCAACACCAAAAATGTTCACCTTGATATGGTCTTGGATGAGGTGGAAAGAAGTGAGGGGTTTTGGCTTAAGAATCTTCCAAACCAGGGGTGCAAAGTGGGCAACATTTTATAAAAGGGCAATTTGACCATTATCACATGTAACAAGGATTTGATTTTTCCTTTGATTTGATTTGTGTTTCTTTGATGCAAATGTGTTTGTTATTGATATATTAAGGTTTCACAAGCAATGGCACAAGCAATCGTGGCCTTGGTTGATGATTTGCAAAAATGGCCATTTGTGTATGTGAGTGAGATTTCCATTTTCTCATTTATTTTATTACTCTCTATTTGATTTGGTTTTTCTTGATTCAAAAGTGATTCTTATTTGTTTAGGAACATTTCCAAACCACTGAAACAATTCCAAAAAGGCATAGTTCAAAGATTTGCAAAAATGGCCATAAGCACTGTATGTGATGAATTGCATTTTTCTTAATTTCTTATTTTCCTTTTCTTTGCCTTACTTAGGCATGGTCTAGGGTCCATTTAGGGTTAGATGGGGTTTAGTGTTGTTTTCAAACCATTTGGGCAAAGTAGAAGGGCATAGGTCAAAATTTGGTAATATGGCTATGTGCCCTCTATGCATATGTTTATTTGATTTTTGATTTGATTTTTCTTGACCCAAATGATGTTGTTGAGTGTTGAAATGGTATAGAGGAGTGATCCAACCATTCACAACAAGTCTTAGGGTCAAGATCATCAAATTCATAAATTTTCTATTTACTCTCATATGCCTCTATGGCATTTTTATTTTCTTTTTAAGTTCTTTTGTTTCACCTTGGATTTGGTTTGATAAGTACTAGGTAAGGTTTATTAAGGTTTTCCAATTCTATAATCAAGGTAGAAGGGCCCAGGGTAAGGTTTTACTAAAATACCCATAGCCTCATATGTGAAGCTAGTAGCATTTCTCTTTTTCTTAAAAGTCTCACTTGAATCCAAATGGCCATGGCTAGGGTTTAGTGGGGTTTAACCATGGTTCACAACCATTTGGAAAAGTGGCTAGGGCAGAGGTCAAGATTTGCACATTAGGGTTTTAGGCTTACATAGGTTTTCTCTTTTCTTTTATTTTTATTTGGTTTGATTTCATTTGTACTTCAAAGAGCAAGGTTTAGGGTTTTAGGCCATTTTCAAATACTAACTAAACAATCATGGCAAAATCTCAACATATAAGCATGATCACTATGTATCAAACTTAATTTAAGAAAAGTTTTTGTTGGTTCCAAATTTTGGAAATAGTGAAATTCATTTTCTTTGTTTTGAAATTTTTGGGATGTTACATTGTTTGTCCCAAATGTGTTGACCTACCATGATCTTGCTAGGGTTTGTGCCGTTCACAGTTGCAATGAATTGCTTGTCTGATTTAGGATGATGTTGGCATGGTTTGTGTTGTCCACTTTAGGCATGTCTTTAATTTGTTCCCAAGTAGATTCACGTTATATGTACTACGATGTGTGTAGGACTCCTTCTGTGATGATTTTAGCCAGGCGCTTGTCTCAGATCCCTTTGCAAGTTCCCGATTCACGACCCCTCTTTGAGTCCAAGGTGGCGGTTACCCCTCTGCCGGCCGTCAATGGGCCTGTGGCTGACCTGGTGGCTCAGGTAGCAGCAGAGGTCGCGACGAGGTTGGCCGCCACAAAGAAGAGCAAGAACCGCAGGGACGCGAACAAGGCATTGAAGGCCTCACAAAAAAGAACCGCTGCCATGAAATGGCTTCCATTCATGTCCAACTTCGTGTTGGAGAAGATGTGCAGCTTGACCAAGACCCGAGTGAGAGCTGACACAGGCTTCAAGGAAGTCCATCTGACTGTTGTGGCGACGGACCTGTTTGAACACTGTGGTGTCTCTGCGTGCTCCACTCAGGTGTACAACCACCTGAGGAAGTGGAGGCAGAGGTGGCTCACCATTACCAGGTTCCGTGATCTAAGCGGGACTCAGTGGTGCGAGGATACCAAATGCATCATCCTTGAGGGTGAGCACTACTACGGGCACGTCGTGCTGAGCACGCTCAGTCTACTCACTAACTCTTTTAATCAGCGACGAGCAGAACTAACATCATTGTCCCTTCGTATCGTAGGATCATCAAAAGGATGCGGAGTACCTGAATGTGCCCATTGCCAACTACGACGAGATGCATACCATCTTCTCTTTCGGCCTCGCCACCGGCAAGTACGCCATGGGATCCAGCGAGCCCATGTGCTCGGCTGTAGCTACTCCTTCACCTGAGGATGCTGAAACCCAGGAGTCCGACACGGTCATCCTCGATGAGCCACCTGAGAAGGCTGTCGACTGATATGTCTCAACGTATCTATAATTTTTGATGCTCCATGCTTGTTTTAAACCAATTCATATATGGTTTGCTCATACTTCATTTCACTTTTATACATTTTCCGGCACTAACCTATTAACAAGATGCCACAGTGCCAATTCCATGTTTTCTGTTGTTTTGTATTTCAGAAAAGTTATACAAGAAATATTCTCGGAATTGGACGAAACAAAAGCCGATAATATTTTTCTGTAACGAAGACATAGTCCAGAGGGGAGTCGAAGGGGGGCATCAGGGCGGCCACGCCAGCCCTAGGCGCGGCCTAGCCCTGGCCCGCGCCTAGGGGTGGTGTGGGCCCCCTGGCCTCCACCGACATCGCCCCTCCGCCTATTTATTCACGATCTCGGGAAAACCCTGAAGACCCGAGCCTCCATCCACGAAAAGTTCTGTCACGGCCGCCATTGCAGACCCTAGCTCGGGAGGGTTCTGAAACTCTTCTCGGCACCCTATCGGAGGGGGAAATCATCGTCGGAGGCATCTACATCACCATGCCCGCCTCCGAAGTGATGCGTGAGTAGTACATCCTTGGACTATGGGTCCATGACAGTAGCTAGATGGTTGTCTTCTCCAATTTGTGCCTCATGTTTAGATCTTGTGAGCTGCCCTACAAGATCAAGATCATCCTTGTGTAATGCTACATGTTGTGTTTGCTGGGATCCGATGAATATTGAATACTATGTTGAGGTCGATTATATATTCATGTCATATGTTATTTGTGATCTTGCATGCTCTCCGTTGCTAGTAGATACTCTGGCCAAGTAGATGCTTGTGACTCCAAGAGGGGGTATTTATGCTCGATAGTAGGTTCATGCCTCTAGTTTTCTTGAAGAGTGACAAGAACTTCTAAGATTGTAGATGTGCTATTGCTACTAGGGAGAAAACAACAATATTTTATCCAAAGGTAATCCTATTGTTTACTTTACATACGTTGCTTAATGTGATAATCTGTTGCTTGCAACTTAATACTGGAAGGGGTTCAGACGATAACAGGAAGGTGGATTATTAGTCATAGACGCAGTTGGATTACGATCTATGTATTATGTTGTAATGCCCAAACGAATCTCATAGTAATCATCTTGTCATGTATGTTCGATATTCTGTCAATTGCCCATCTGTAATTTATTCACCCAACATGTTATTTATCTTTATGGAGAGACACCTCTAGTGAACTGTGGACCCCGGTCCTTTCCTTTACACTGATAAATTCAACCACTGCAATCCTGCTCTATTTACTTACTGTAAGCTCTGTTCTCTTTTATTACTGCAAACATCTCCTTCCACTCGATACATTTAATCCTTTGTGTTCAGCAAAACCGGTGAGATTGATGACCTCACTGTAAGTTCGGGAAAGTATTTTGGTTGTGTTGTGTGCAGGTTCCACGTTGTTGTTGACGCCGGTAGCGCGCCCTTCCACTAGTCAGCTAGCAACACCTTCAGAAGTCACGTCTTTCTCCTACTGGTCGATTAAACCTTGGTTTCTTACTGAGGGAAAACTTGCTACTGTGCTCATCATACCTTCCTCTTGGGGTTCCCCAACGGTGTGCAATCTGCGCTCATCACCGACGCGCCTGACAAGGCGACCACCGACAAGAGGAAGAGAGGTGTCTTCGCCGATGACGAGCTGGTGGCTTACACCAACATGACTGTTGCTGTGAAGGACATTGCATAGGCCATCAAGGATAACAAGCCCACGGACATGCACCCTGACATGTACAATGCGGGCATGGACATGCTTGGCTTCACTGAGGATGATCTCATGGAGGCGCTGAGCCACCTCGTCGACCACAAAGCCCAGGTTGCAGCTTTGTGGGCATGATCGAGCCACACCGCGTCCTCTGGCTGGAACTACCTTGCCAAGTACCACTGCAAGGTGTAGTGGTGCCCTTGAGGGGGTGGTTTAGGGGATGCATACATGGAGGTGATGAACTTGATGATGATGATGATGATGCCGATGATGTACATTTTGGCAGTAGCTAGGGTTGAAAGACATTTGATGGCCCCCTTGTAACTATGATGAGGTGGTATATACTAACCCCTCAGGTGATGGTGAACTTGCAGTGTTAGGATGACATCCACTTTTGTTGTGGTGGTAGGATGACACCATAGTAGTGTATGATGAACTTGTGATCCACTTTTAGAATGATCATGCATGCCCCTGTTAGTTTATCATTTGATGTCAACACTTGTGTAGTTCTATTGCTCCGTTATGAATTGGCTCATGGTTGTGATCAATTACCTGCGCTTCTTATGCTGTGCTAGTGGTATGTGATATTTCGCGGCCGGGTTCGAGGAATCTACAACCGGAGGAAGTGCATGCTCTACAAGAAGCACCACTGGAGGTACGTCAGAGTCGAGTCAAAGATTTCATCATCGTCTTCCTCATCGTGGTGATCGTGAGAATCTTATTCTTCTGAATGGTGCCTGATCATATGTAACATGCTATGACATGGTATTCTCAGTATATTTGAATTGTGGTAAAGATATGAAACTGTGATTTGTGCAACCAAACGATTGATTCGTATTTTCCTACGTGCAAGTTAGGCTGGAAACATGCAACCAAACAATGTGGCCTCGCTTCTCTACAAGGTGCAAAAAAAGGTCGGCTCAGATAACCAAACAACAGCCCAAATCTACACCGTGATCCGTCTAAAACGAGATGGAAATTTATTTCTACCCAATGATGCAAAAAACCAAACGTGTCCGTACTGGCTGCAGCATAGCGGTTCCACTTGCAAGCCCGGCACGTACAGTTCGATACGATCGAAACCCCAACCTTTTGGATACTACTAGGAGCCGATGGGGCATAATACAATCCATCCCTGGCAAAGGTGAAACATACCAATCAGCACATATATACCAAGCAATCAAGCATCCATCCGTCGTTCTCAGCTGAGCTGGAAAAAACCGGCCGGATCGGAGGTTCGTCTCTCCTTCCCACAGAGATCGACTGCGCACGTCGCCGTCGACGTCCCCCGCCGCGGCTAGCTCCGCCGTGCCACGTTCTCCTGTCGCGCGCTTTTGCCTCCCTGTCGACCGTCGCACGAATCTGCAACGACGACACGGCAGACCTTGGATTCGCCGAGGCTGTCGTCGTCATGCCACGCCGGCGACCACAAGCAGGAGGATGGCATGCCGCTGTCGCTAGCTAGCCGCTTTGCTTTGCGCTGCAAGGAAATGTAGAAATCAGCACAAGATCATATCACAAGATAGAAAGTTAACCGCCTGCTTTAGTGCCTGCTTTTGTGTAGGATTTGAGGTAGTACACGGTTGTTAGGTCTGACGCTAACCGTCCGTCGAACGATCGAGGCAGTCGTTGCAGGGACTAGCTAGGAATGCCGCGTTTCAGACTTTCTATTCAACCGTACGCCTCTCTCAAGAATCGCAACTAACTGGCAAATATCTCGAACAAGCTAAATTAAGCAGGGTCAACGTGCATAGATCAATCGCCACCTATGCTGCTACCTCTACTCCCTCGGTACCAGTTTATTAGATATTCACGTATAAAAAACACAATTAACTATATTAATTTGGTCAGTAAATACCAATAAAACGTAACTTTCATGACATATTGTCGTTGTGTATGGAGGGTCACGGAGGGGGGAGAGGGGAGAGCCACGTGGCGATGAGTCACCGGGACGGGGTCACACGACTTACCCAGCTTCAGACCTCGCAATGGCAGCGAGATCCTACATGCTGCTATAATTCACTATAAGGTAACAAGTGCGCGATTACAATGACTTGTGTCTTGCCGCAAGAGCTTCCAGGATCCGGCTTATAAAGACCACAAATCTAGGGTTACAAGTAGAGATACGACTAAACCTAAACTACGCACGATATTTCTTGTCATGCACGTCCCTAATCCGACCGACCTTCATCATGGGCCAGATCTGGCAGCTTGTCTCCAAACCGGATCCTTCCTTCTTTAGTTTCCGGCAACTGGGCCGCCCGGTCGAGCCATAGGCCTCACCACAATCTTTGGACCGCCCGAGCTTACCAGAATTAAGGGCCTATCGCGATATACCTGGTTAGCATATTCACGATACATATATATTAATATATTTCATATTTTAAATTAATGGTTAACTTTTCCTTAAAATACATGGAGGACTAATAATCCGGTATGGATGGAGTACGTGATTCATCCTGGTCATTATGGCATGTACAATAATCGTATCTTCTTGATCCACCACATAATCTATATCTATATGTATATAATAATAAAATATAACGTACAATGGGTTATTTCTTAATTGAGAGTCCTACCTCTAGTAATCAGACATCCGAAAATTGACGAGAGACTAGTACTGCTAAGAGATCATCTTTTAACTAGGATAAAGCAAACCTTTTCCTCCAACTCAACGTTTATTATACATGGCACTTCTCGAATATCACCGTAGTACATGCCTTAACATGTGCTTTTCTGTAGCCATGCTGCAATCGTATTTTTCATCTCTTAACCGTTCAATCCCCAGGTTGTTTGACTAAATTTTGATTTTGTTATATTGCATTTCTCGGACCGAGAGTGGTTGCTACTATATATGGAAGACACCGTCTTTTTCAGAAAAATATGGGAAGACAATTCGAGTAACAAGTCTACAACATTTCTTTAACGAAACAGAAAGCAAGTATTTTTGCAACATCACGAGCAAGAGCTAAAGCTAACTTGTTGCAACTCTAGCACATGCATCAGCTTACAGAGTATGTACCATGTCGTGGCAGGAGCGTTGCACGTTTGCAACGGCTGCCGTCCACGAAAGGAAATACAGTACTCCGTATATATAAAGAAAAAACTGGACGTGACCCTTATCTCTTATCGTCTGCGTGCATGGGCTAGACTGAATTATTGCGGCGCCAACAGTGTCCTGACTGGCCGATTTCTGTGTGCTCCAGGTTCAGCGCTGGTTTTAATTAACTTGAACCAGGGGCAAGGCTAGCTAGCTAGCTCCTCACGTTCGAACTCGCGATGAATTTGACTTGTAAATCCAAATAATCCGTGTATTTGTTTCTGAAGTCACAAAGTTTGCACAATTTCAGTTTTAAAGGTATTTTAGTAGGAACACAAGCCACTCCACTTAGCCTTTCTGTGGACCTGTCTACTGGCCGGTATGATTCGGTGCATCGCATGTCAAATGAAGTGACGCATATCTTAATTTCAAGAAACAACAAGAAGTGACGGGTAGATCGACACAAAGTTGGTGATGTACAACTAGAGACAACCGAATTAAAATAGGCGTGCGTAATCGTTTAAAAAAAAAGGAAGACGATCAAGCAAGTGTAAGACTAGCTGGAGGTTTTTCCCCCTCATAAGATAACTTTGTCCTACCTATGCAAAATGAAATTCATCGTACATATTGGGATTTGAACTTTTCAACGCATAACACATTTGAATCGACAAGTCATGAGTACTGGGTGTGCAAATAACGAGTATCGCATCTACTTTTGCCAAAAAAAAGTGCAGTAAGTATCGCATGAGTGTACAAAACAAGATACCTACTCCCTCGGATCCCTTTAAATTGATTCAGATTTACACACAAGTCGACTAAAAGAGATCCGAGGAAATATCATTTAGCGCACACACATTAAATTCACAGTGAGGAACGGGGATGCAAAACTACACAGTACAACCTAAATATAGCAATACGCTGTTAATGGACACAACCTTTATGCTAGGCCTATCGAACAAACCAAAGGCTTATTTTCCTTGGTGGCGAAGGTTTCTTTCTGGTGTCCTTTTCCGCATGTGCTTACCGACTCTTGACCTTAATTTTGGACCATGGGCTAAAAGGAGGATACCCGTTGGACACATCGATGTCGTCGTAGTCTCGGATGCCACTATGTTCACATGACGACCCATCGCTAAATTTTACTGTAGATACCACTCGCTTCAAGGTCATACATACATTGCAATTATACCCATGTTGTTGATTTGCAAGGTTGTCGCGAGATACATATAAGAATTTCAAAAATTTGTTCAACTATGCCTTGGATGACCGTTCTTGCAATTAAAATGAAGTTGAGGGTGAGCAGAGCAAGAAGACGGAGGAAGAAGACAGGCTCCTTGTGCAAGGCAGACGTCCGTTACTTGGGCCAAGAAGACACGCCCTCCTCGCGGCACCTCTCTCCATCACCTAACTTAACCATGGTTAGTTGAGCACCTTAAATCTAACCCACACCATAACCCATCTCCCCTCTCCCCTCTCGCTCCACCCACCCCTCACACTCTCGCACAAGCTCTCTCTTGCGCACGCACGCACGCACTCTGCACGAACTCGCACGCACGGACGCACCGGGAGAGCGAGCGAGGCGAGCACTCGGGAGTCAGGAAGGCGGCGGCGGCGTGCTGGGGAGCGGGAGGCAGGCCCTGGTGACGCGCCGGACGCCGGACGGAAGACAGGGGCGGCTGCGGCGCACCCGCCAGATCTGCGGCCCCGCCGGCGGCGGGCCGCCATTTCCGAGGCTCCGCATTGGTTCAGGTACGCGCCAGCGCTCGTTCCACCGTTTCCTCTGGGTAATCTCATCTCCTCTGCTTCCATATTTCGCCGTTATCCCAGCATCTGTTTTCTCTTCTGGAAAAAAAATGGCATTTTTACTGGAAAAAACCCTGCGCTTCCTTGCCAAGGAATAGTATTAGTTCCTCCGGGGATTTTAGCTGCCTCGGACACGCATTACCCGGCAGCCTGGCGAGTTAATACCTCCCCTTGCCGCGTAGTTCGTGGCACTGAGCGTTCCAATCCTCCCTCGATTTCTGGATTGCTTCCGAAGCAACTGATCTGTGTCTGGCCGAAGTTTCTGCCTGCGCAGCTTCCTTAGTCTAGATTCAGCTTGAAAGCTACCGGATTTCTGTGATAAAAACAAGGCTTTTGACAGCTGCATCTGAATTTTTACTGACTGTAGTGAGGTGAAATGAAATATCAGTTGGCTCCCGTGCCAGGAAAAAACAGATTGGGGGCTTGTCGAATCGAGAGGCAATGAAGCTGCTGCTGCGCGCAGCTACCACACTCAGCCGTCGGCTTTGAGTTTTCCTGGTTCGTTTGCCACATGGAAAGTTCACTATACTTTTTTGCCTGGATCTCATCATCGGTTGCCGGAGATTCAGGGTAGGAAACGCACAGATGCTAGCATTGATGGAGGAGTGAATGGGGGGACATCAAGAATCTCCGGATGAAACTGTAATAAAAATGCAGCTAGATTCAACGAACATACCATATCTTCAGTATGAGGCTTAAAAAACGTGGTAGCCAGAGATGGAAAGTGGTAGCCCACTCCTTATGTATACCAACTTCATATTTTATATGGAACATGAATCAAGCGCGAGTAGTCTGCAAGTCGTGCGGGAGAGTCCCTAATTTCTGGTTTTTATACTTGATAGTGGTTAGGAAGTCATATGCAGAATCATTAGTTTCATAATTGATAATAACCTCCTCCACTTGCTCTTTCTGTTTTCGCAGGATCTAGCTGTCTAAAGGCTTGGCTTATCAGTTTTCCAATAGCTTCCCATTGTAGGGGAGATCACTGCTGCCTTAACCTTCCTTAGGCGTCTTTGCTGCTCTATATCTAATGCGGAAGATGTCACTTGTTGCCTGATGATTGCTACTGTCTCGCACTCGACCACTGCGGCATCTGCAGAGTTTGACAGGCACAGGGGAGTGGACTGGAGTAAGAAGGGTGCCATCGTTGCAGCTGCCTCTAGTGTGTTGGCCTCAATTCCTTTGCTGTCAGCCATGTCTCGCAACTTGGAGGGCCCAGTCCAGACCCAGATGGCAGTTTCAGCCTTGAGCAGCTCTCTGATTGGTGACCCTAACAAAACTAGAAGCGATGCGAGGGCTGTTGGATGGAAGCGTGTTTTTGTCCAGACTGACACTGGCTTTGTACTGGCTGTTCAGCTAGATCGTGGTGACAATGCACACACCGTCAAAAGGAAGCTGCAGCTGGCTCTGAATGTTCCCACTGAGGAGAGCTCTCTCACATTCGGTGATCATGTCCTGAAGAACGATCTCAGCAGCGTCCGAAATGACTCCCCACTGCTTCTGACCAAGACCTTCATGCATCGGAGTTCCTCCACCCCATGCCTGTCTCCTACAAGCAAGGATCTCCAGCAGCAGAGGGATAGGAGTGGTCCAATCGAAGTTCTAGTATGTCCAAGCCGCTGCTCTCGGGCAAAGCAGCTTGTTAAGGATGTTGCTAGGGCCATAAGAAATGGTGTCGATCCAACACCTGTCAATAGTGGGCTTGGTGGTGCCTACTATTTCAGGAACAGCAAAGGTGAGAATGCTGCCATTGTGAAGCCAAATGACGAGGAGCCATTTGCACCCAACAATCCAAAAGGTTTTACGGGGAGAGCCCTTGGGCAGCCAGGCCTCAAAAGGTCAGTTCGAGTTGGTGAGACTGGTTTTAGAGAGGTTGCAGCATACCTTCTGGACTATGGTAACTTTGCTAATGTCCCCCCGACAGTTCTTGTTAAGATTTCACATCCTGTATTCAATGTGAATGAAAGTGTAAGCTCTACCAACAAGAAGGCTTCTCTGGGTGCTGCACGAGCTGTTAGCAAGATTGCCTCACTTCAGCAGTTTGCTCCTCATGATTTTGATGCTAGTGACCTTGGCACTTCAAGCTTCCCTGTATCTGCAGTTCACAGGATTGGCATTCTTGACATCCGAATCTTCAACACTGATAGACACGGTGGAAATATTCTGGTAAGGAAGGTGACTGGAGCAGGAAAATTCGGGAATGAGACTGAGCTGATTCCTATTGACCATGGTCTCTGCCTCCCAGAGTGTTTAGAAGATCCTTATTTTGAGTGGATTCACTGGCCGCAAGCGTCAATCCCCTTCTCTGAGGATGAGCTTGAGTACATAGCAAATCTTGATCCAGTGAAAGATGCTGACATGCTCCGCGCGGAGCTTCCCATGATCCGGGAAGCATGCCTCCGAGTGCTAATCCTCTCAACCATATTTCTGAAAGAAGGCGCATCATTTGGTCTTTGCCTTGCGGAGATTGGTGAGATGATGAGCAGAGAATTTACCAGGGTGGATGACCAGCCAAGTGAGTTAGAGGTTGTCTGTATGGAGGCAAGGAGGCTAGCAGCAGAACAAGAAGAATGTTCAACAGAACATGATTCTGGTGATGAGGATATAACTCAATTTGAACTTGATAGCGAAGATGATCATGAAATACATAAAACACCATCTGCCTACCATTTTGAATTTAAGGGTGGGAGCTCCAGAAACCCGCTGTCAAAATTGAATGAGGCCATTGAAGAGGAGGAAGATGACATTGAGGAGGAAGAAAGCAGTGCAGAAAAGTTAGCTTGCCCCAAGCCTGTCAATAAGTGGCTTCCTAACATTTCCAAGCTATCGACCTCACTGAGTGGTGTCAGCCTCATGGAGAAAAGCCAGCGTCAACTGCCTGCTGTTCCAAAGGGTGCAGATTCTGTGAAAACTTCTGAGAGCAACAACCGTACTGGCCCTCAAGTTGGTAACTGGAGGAGCGCGAACGAGCAGCTCCCGACGAGTGCAAGCTTTGTGAAGCTGGCTGACATGGGTGTGGAGACATGGGGCATGTTCCTCGAGAAGTTCCAGGAGCTGCTCCCAGGCGCGTTCCGCTCACACAAGTGCGGCGCCGCAGGGCAGAGGGCGAGACAGAGGCTGGGCACTTCTTGCCAGTTTTGAGCTAGTTCAGGAGTAGGGAAATCGGTTGGCTGCTGCTGTTTGCTTGCCGTGGCTTTCCCGTGGCTTTCTTGTTAGGTGTCAAAGGTATGTGGTCGTCGAATAAAAGCCATCCTTCAGTCTTAGAATAGGGTTCGAGTGATTCAGCGCCATCGTCAGAGGTCCATGTTTAGAAGATGGCCTTTTCTGTACATATTTTTCCCTTTCATTTCTTTTCTAGCTAGTTGCCTGGAGGAGGTTAGGATGTGTAGTCTGTCCAGTCCTTGGCCACCCAATTCCTCCACTCATGATATGCATTCAAAGGTTTCATTTAAATAAAATAAACATTCGAGAAAAGGTTTCTGATGTAGTAGGTAAACATTGTTCAGACTTCAGAGTAATGTTATATCTCCAAGCTTGAAAGATTTTCACTGTGTATTCACTTGTCATATCTGCATGTTTATTTATATTGGGCCTGTGGTCACAGATATTTCAGTGTCGTGTACCTTACTCTTTATCGATGCAGTTAAACTCTGCTGCCTGTGCTCAGGTGGCTGGTAAGTTCGCTATCTAGTTCATGTGGCAAAGCTGGATTAAACTCTTTCGACGGACATGATCATGCCAAACTGTACCGATATGCAATTGCTTATAATTGTCAATTGCAAATATCTCCTCTCTTTCCGTTCATGCTTCTGGGACGTTTAATACCTAGTTCACTTGGCAACAAAAAAATGGTCATGGATTTTCAATTTCTTACGGCCGCAGTGTTCATTTTACCAATTTACCACAATCTACCTATGTTGGATCCGTGATCCTGCCACCAAACTCTACCAGTGCTTGATTATTTACACTAATTCCAACCCAAGTTAGACACCCCCAAAGGCCAAAACCAACTGATGCTTTCATCAGTTAACGAGGAAGTTTTCAGGCTCCTACTGGCGTGATATCTCTCATGCCGGCAAGATCGCTGAGCTCCACATGCTGGTGCTCTATCCTCCTCAGCACTGTCCGAGTCTCACTCCTCTGCAAAGTCATCTGGCGCTGTCTTAGCCTTGATATCGCCTGGCTAACCTCTGATATCCAGGGCCGCTTTTTCGGGCTCCTGTTGATGCAGCGGTAGGCGATGTCTGCGAGGACCCTTACCTCCTCTGCAATGCTGCCCTCAAGGAGGTTCTTGTCAAGTATCTCGTCCCAGTCAACCTTTCCTTCCCCTCCAATTGCTGCCTGAAGGTAGAAGTGCATAATGTTGGTGCTCACAGTTGATTTACAAGGTAAACTTGCCACAACATAAAGGAACTCATGTTGAAATCATCTATAACGTAGTAAATGCTTAAGATTATTAGCCTTCTCTTTGTACATTAGAGATTCTGTTGTTGCATAAGTAACCAAACAAAACAAATCTTTAAGAAGTAATAAATCTACTGAACATATCTGGTAGCCGTTAAATATTGTTTCTTTTTGGATGAACTGGACTATAATCTACTGTAAGAATGCTGAAATCACTTACTAGGTCAATGTATTCCATAAGGCCTTGTTGTGGATTTATGGCTGTTATGAGTTCAAAAAGTATTATGCCGAAACTGTACACGTCGCTCTTCTTTGTGAACTTGTTGGTGGTGATGTAATCAGGATCCATGTATCCATAGGTGCCCTTGAGGCCTGACTTGCTTCCATCAAATACTTCCTCTTTTGATAGACCAAAGTCTGCAACCTGTAGGCAGTACCAAGTAAAACAAACAGTGTACACCAGCATAGTTATCTTATCTTAAAGCTAACAGATTTTTCTTCACGGAACTGAGTATCTTTATTTCAGTTGCATGCATTTTTCTTCAGAAGTTCACTTAGCAGGTTCAGTAGGTCACTGATCTGAAACAGTATTGGTTTAGCTTAACAACTCGCGTCCAGCGGGTTAGTTGATTAATGAACTGTGACTCAGATGAGACAATCGATATTGGTTTAGCTAAACAATCAGCATGTAGTAGGTTCAGCTGATCACTGAAATGTAATCATGGGCAGTACTTGTTTTGGCCAAGGTGGCAAAATGTAACACCTAAAAGGACACATAAAGAACAATCACATTTGCAATGATCAGTATCATAAATTGTCTAACCTTGGCCCTCATTGAATGGTCTAGGAGTATATTAGCAGACTTTAGGTCTCGGTGAATGACGGGAGGGACAGCCTGCACACATAGTCATAGCTCTAATCAATTGCCAATATCAAGGTCACATTAGCAATGGAAGTACACGTTTAATAGCCATCATCAACTGTACCCCTTCATGTAGGTACTCAATCCCATGAGAGACGTCGTGAGCTATTTGTAGCCTTTCTTGCCAGGTCAAACTCCGTTTATTATCACCTAGTAACAGGACATGGTACAAAATAATAAGGGAGAGGCTTGTTGATTCGTGGGAGCATTTAGTTTATTCGAAGGGCAGAAGCTGATTTTTATTAAGCTATGGAAGAAACGGGGTTTGGCACAGATGGCAAAATTTTGTTCAATTCCACTTTGCAGTGCACATCATGCTATACAATTTTTTTGTTCCTGTTCATCTTTCAAGTTATCAAAAAGCAGAGATTTTGTCTTCTATTCTTACCATAGAGAAGGCTCGCCAGATTCCCGTTGCTCATGAACTCGTAAATCAGAATGTGCTGACCTTTTTCCACGCAATATCCAACCAAATTAACAAGATTTCTGTGATGCAGCCTACTAAGCAAAATGACCTGCAAACGAAGAAGGAATGGTCATGATTATATAGCTTGCTCAGTTTATCAAGGTCAAATGCTTCACTACCAGCTACTCTACACAGATTAATTGAAGGCATTGCAAGTTGCACTTGCTTCACACACACACCCACAACGTGTGTCACCACTCAAGAACATAACCACTTGCTGACTAACAAAGAAAGAGAGAGAGAGAGCCAATGATTTTGCCAAACCAAATCGGGACATGCCAATTGGAAGCCAATTTTTCGTTGCCTTGCCCCGATTAGAATACTTGATCAAATGCAGGCAGGGATTATCCAAAAAAAGGATAATGGTGTGTCACACCTCTGTCTGGAACTCTCTTTCCCCTTGGGAAGAATCGCTGGCGAGGGCCTTCACAGCTACTACTTCTCCGGTGGCCATCACGGCCTTGTACACGGGGCCGAACGAGCCTTGCCCGAGGATCATGGTGAAGTTGTTGGTGGCCTTCTGCAGATCCCTGGAGAACGTTCAGAAAATGCAGTTAACAATCTGACGAATGATCATTCATTTGTGTGTCATACTATACCAGTTGATGGTTACTCGAATCACAGCAACAATGGGGTAGTAGGGAGTTGCCGCACATACTTGTAGTGGTATTTGGGGATCCCGGAGACGGAGAGGGGCGGGTGGTGGTCACCGCCGCGCCATCCCCAGAACGCGACGCGCTTCCCGGCCGGCAGCGGGTTGTGGGCCCAGTCGCCGCCGCTCTCGGAGACCGAGACGGAGACGCTGGAGTCGACGGAGCCGTTGCCGTTGCCGTTGCCGGCCCGCAGCGTGGCCGTGGAGGACTCGAGCGACCGCGTCCGGCCGGCGGCGACTCTGCCACGCCTCCGCCGCAGCCAGATGGCCAGGAACACGAGCGCCGCCGCGAGCGCCGCGGCCCCCACGGCGGCGGCGGCGGCCACGACGGCCGCGAGCTTCGTCCTATCGACCATTCTCCCGCGCCTTCCCCGGCGAGGCAAAGACCATGCCGCGGCGCGGCGGCGCTCTAGGCCTCCCCTGCCGCCACTCCTCCTGCCATGGCGTAGCAGAACAAGGCGTCAGCAAAGAATCAAAGGAGGCGATCCCGAGTGAGAATTCCGGGGCCAGAGGGGAGCAATCTCGCCGGTGATCGAGCCGGCGGAAATGGTTTCAAAGAATCGATCTGTAAAGCGTGGCGGGAGGCGTGCATCGTACGTACGTACCTCGGCAGCGCGGGAATTCCGGTCTGGGCTGGGACGCCGACGGCCGGCCTGTCGGCGCCGGAGCACTGGGGGCAGAGCGAGGACCGGCGGTGGGAGAGGCCGACTTCCCGTGCTTGGTTCTTCTGTGCGTGGGAGGAGGAAGAATTCAGAGTGGATGGGCGGGGCGGGTGGAAAAGGCGGCCTGCTGCGTTTGGAGTGGACGCAGTCGTCCGAGCGACTTCACAGGGCAAGACTGGGCATGATAAGTAATATATTTTTATTTTTTACTTATTTATTATCTCTCTCTCTCTCCCTCTGATCTTTTCTGGATTATTTTTGTCTTCTTTTTGTTTCTGAAGAAGAAGCAAATGCATGACTTGGTTTAGGACATGGAAGGCGGTTGGTGTCATGTGCAGATGAATCCCAGAAAGAGGCGTATTTATTTATTCATTCGTGATCCTACTAGTATATGTTTTTTTCTTCTAAATCCGTGAAAGTTGGTAGGTCCAGAGGAAGTAAAACAACTGTTAAAGTTTAAAAATATTAAAATATATTTTGTAGATAGTCAATGATGTATACGGCAGGCACACACAATTCTTGGTATTTCAGGCTACACGAAAATGATAAAATTTAACAAATCCTTTTCAATCCATTGGTTGGAACCTTGTATCATCGTCTTTGACTCTTCACACATTACCATTTGGACTTTTGAGATTAGGAGTATAAGCAAAGAAGATATTTTTTGCCATCCGGTAGTACGTAATTTGTCACCTGATTCAGATGATTTATGTCATATTGTAACCAAATCACAAATCTATAGCCATCTCAAATTTATCTCAAATAAAAATTGGGCCTGAGCGTTGTGTCGTGTTATCTCAAATAAAAATGAGATGTGTGGATTTTCCAAAAGGAAAAAAAACATCATTCCCAAGTAAAACAAAATAACGTGGATTTTCTGAGCAAGCTTCCATTAATCAAATATTTTTTTGTAAATCTCAATTGAATGTTAAGATAACAATATAAATCAACAACTTCTAAAAATCCTATAAAAATTTGAACATCTAAATTTCATATTTCAATGCAATTTATTTATTTTTTGAAAGTACATACACCTGGTTTGGAACAAAAATACTCCCTCCGTCGTAGGATAGTTGTCTTATATTTGTCAATTCAGATGTATCTACATATTAAATTTTGTCTACTTATATATTCAACTTTAGACTAATCAAAGACAACTTTTATAAGACGGAGAAAATATGTCAATTAAAAAAATGTTTGGAAACAAATCACCAAACTGTCACTGTACATCAGCTCCGGTACAAAACTTAACCTTTCACTGAAGCTAGAAAGGCATTCCTTTGGGAAAAAAAATTGAAGTTGAAGAGTGATGGCAGAGTTACATCACCCGCATGTAACTGATTGGGCGCTACCGCCAAGGGAGTTACTACCATGGACCGACCGACCGACCTGACTAAGAGCATCTCCACTCGTCTCCCCGACGAGGCCCCCGGATGACGTTTTTTCAATCCGGATGGCGAAATTTGGCCCAGTCGCGCCCCATGTTCCTCGATTTCGTCCGAATTTGGGCCTAAATTCATCCGGCGATCCCACGCCATCCCCAGCCCCCCGGGGAGCTGTCGGGGACTCCGGACGAAACAAAAGCGCGCGAAAGGGCGAGGAAACTTCCCGCGCGTCTGGTGGCCCCAACTTGTCGGCGAGAGACACCGATGCGGAAGCACAAGGACGGCGCCGCCCCAAGCGCGATCACGATACCTCCGGCGAGCGGAAGCGCAAACCGGCGAAGGTGAAGGTCGAGGAGGAAGAAACCGTCAAGGACGCCGCCATCCTCGAAGCCGTCATCGCGAGGTCCCTCCAGGACCTCGTACCCGCCGACAACGCCATGCCGCTCGACCAGGCCTGCGCCTGGTCGAGGGAGCAGTGGGAGAAGGAGGAAGAGGAGCGGCAGGCGAGGCACCTCCAGGACTGCGCTCGCTTCCGGCGCCCTGCGACTCCTCCATCCGGCGCCGTCGTCCCCGTCGTCGACCTCGAAGGCTCCGACGACGAGCTGTACAAGCCATCGCCGTCCCCGCCTCGCACCAGCGGCCGGTGGGGAGACGCCGGCCAAGGCAGCAGCCAGGCGGCTTCGGCGCCGCCACAGTTCGACGACGACAGCTCCGACGACGATAGCGGTGACGGCGACTACACGGTGTTCTACCGCCATTTCGGCATGTAGAGCGCCGTGTTTTAAAATTTACAGTTGTATTCCCCTAGCTGAATTCGAAATATAGTCGAATTCGGCCTCTATGTATGAACTTCGCCATCTATATAGTAAATATCATTAAATTTAGTCTAAATTCGACCGTTTTATGCCGTAGTTTGTCAAGTTTCCGTTTTTCAAATTTAGATTACCGTCTTCACCTGAGATCGCGGCTGGGAAACTACTCCTCCCCACGCCAAATTTACGTCCAATCCGGACGAAAATTTCCCCAGATTTCGGCGTGAAGAGAGCAAACGAGTGGAGATGCTCTAACGAAATTTCTCACTCACGCAGTGTCGATCGTCGTCCGATTCCGGACGGCAGTACATGCATCTCTCACTATATCTCGAGCATAACGCCCGCCTTGTCTTGCCTCGTGAGCAAGGTGAGTTAAGGAGAAAAAAAATGCTGCCGGAGACATTTGTACACTTGCATCATGCATAGTCCTAGTCTCTTGCCAAGAAAATGACATTTGTTTTAACTCTTGCAGCCGGTGAGGGGTAGCACTAGAAAAAGATCAACCTTTGCAAAGAGGAGAACTTGCTCCGCGCATCGCACGTCCGGCTGACACGCGAGTACGGAACCAGAGAGCCTTCCGCAAACGAAACTCCACCGCGAGTTTAGCACGAATTCACACCGTGCGAGGCTAGTTCGATTAGACTAGATGACTGTACCTGTGCGAATGGTTGGCTAGTACTCGTTTGGAATGCACCGTGCACTTTTGAAAATCGGTCGGCCGTACAAAATCGTTCCGTATGCATACGATAGTTGTACATACTACATATAAAAACGGATTAGCCGAAATACGAGTACAGTTACATACAACACAGGAGTACAACTACGTATGACACACGAGTACAGTTGCGTATATCACACGAGTACAGTTGAACACATGGACGAGTACAAATACAGTCATGCACACAAGCAGGTTCAGTTGCGCACACGAGCAGGTACAATCACGCACAACATACGAGTACAGTTGAACAAACATGAGAGTATAGGTACAATCGTGCACACGAACAGGTACAGTCACGCACAACACACACGAGTACAGTTGAACACACATGCGAGTACAAGTACATTACACACACGAGCAGGTACAGTCGTGCACACGAGTAGGTACACTCACGCATAACACACGAGTACAGTTGAACACACGAGCGAGTACAAGTACAGTCACACAGACGAGCAGGTACAAACGCGCGTACGAGCAGGTACAGTCGTGAACACGAGCAAGTACATGTACAGAAGTACAGTGGCGCATACGAGCAGGTACAGTCGCGCGTATGTACAGGTACAGTCTCGCACACGGGCGAGTACAGTTAGCGAGTAAAGGAAAAAATTGCACCAAATACACTAAAAACAGAAGTACTTATCAGTTGAAACACGAGTACAGTTAGGTACACACCACAGGTACAATCATAATACTATTGGAAGTACGAAAAAAATATCTCCAAACCTATCAACATGGGATCTAGTTTTTGAAGATCTCGACGCGAGGATCTCAAAAGTGAAAACGGTTCGCAATTTGGACTTATGGTTCTCAAGATATTTCATTTTGAAAAAACGAATCTAGAAGAAAAAAGAAAAAACTGACACAACCCAGTCTTCTCTCCCCTCCCCCATCCCCATCTTGCTTCCCCTTGCGACACGTGGCGAGCAGGGAGACCACTTCTCAGGGATTTTCTGGCACCACAGCGCGCCTGTCGCGTGCGGAACGAGTTGACTTCCCTTCGCGAAGGTCGGCCTTTTTTTTAACGATTTCGGCCGGTGAGTCAATAAAAGAAAATCCTGCCGCTGGTTGTACCTTGCGGCCCGCCGGCCCGGTCAGATAAGTGATTGTGTCTCTGGAATGATAAATTTCTTTGTAAAACAACAGAGTGTGTTGTCTCACAATATTCCGCTTAAATAAGACATACATGCGTGTTGTCAAACCCAGGGTTCGATTTCTGGTCATGTTTTTATGTAACGTCAGATTTTTTGTGTTGTGAGTAGTATGTTTTAGTCATATCATTGCAATAAGATAACTCCCATGCAGTCGCTTCATCAATGTTTTGCCCTATCGATATAATGCAAAGCGTTTCTCTCAAAGTGCAAGTGCCCTAGAAGGCTAGAACCGAATGTCCAGGGTTCGGATTATGTGCGGTAAAGAAATAGTTAAAATTTCTTCTGATGTTGGTAATTGTAACCGGTCCCTTCATCATGACTTCCTGTCACCTCATTGCCTATGCTGCTTGTAAAGTTTAACCAATTAAAATGAGTGGATAGCTGCTGACACTGACAGTAACCAAAAAATCTAATTTCCTAACCAACCTTAAGTTGCTTACCTCATAGTCTCCCGATTCATGAAAATACATATCAACATTGCAAGTTGCATTGCAACTTGCACAAATATTTGTGTAGTATATACGAGCAATTTCGATAAGTATCAGTAGTGCTTTTCCTCAACGGAAAAAGACCTGAGAGGTGAAGCAACCAAGTGGTGCTTAAATACACAAACTTGTGGTGAACAAGTATGCCAGCTTCCACCTGGCAATCCTTCCTTGGCAGACCTTTTTTCTGCAGGCCAATGTTCAGAAATCCTGGCATATGCGACCGATTCCGTGCTCTGGGTGCACCAACCATGCCTCATAAAAATAACCAAATGTTGCTTCCGGCACACACACATGGAACATGCATACGTATCCCGATATTTTTATTTCAGAATTTTTTCACATTTCGAAAATGCATTTCCAACCTGGGTTCACGTGCATCCAGGTTCAACTGGGGCTTTTCCCACCAACCGTGCCTCATAAAAACCTGAGACAGGCCAAAGTCCAAGTTGAAGCGTCTAAATTCAGCTTGGGCCTCTTTGTTTCCATGCATACATATAGCTTGCCCTGCTGCTCGTAATTGCCCCGGCTTAACATTTCTTTTGAAGTGCGTACAATGGTACAGTTTTGCTAAGTCTGTGCAAGAACTCCCAGAAAGATTATTTGGCCAACAATCGGTTTGATTTTGGACTAGAAACAAGTATTGTTTAAATCTTTTCACGCTGCTTTTAAAGTGCGTAAGAGTATCTCTAGCAGATCCCATAAACTCGTCAAAACTATAAAATAATAAGGGTTTTTTTAGTTTTCATTCGGTTTCTCCTGCCGATCAAATACCGCAAAATGATGCAACCCATTAATTTTTTTAAGGGGTCTGAAAAGACCCCGTCTAAACCGGACATTCGCGGGTTGCATGGCCGAACGGAACACAAGCTCTATCCACGCGTGGGATGTTGACAGGCTGAAATTTTTGCCATTCCCCTCCCACCCACCTTATTTCACGCATCCTCTTTCCGCCGGGCCGCCGCCTCCCGCCATCTTTCTCAGCATTATTGACTACGCCCCGCCGCCCTCGAGTGCCCCTCACCCCGCCGCATCAGTAGGAGGCCGGACCTTGCAGGCGGACCGCGTTTCCTTCCACAACGGAAGACTCCAATGGTGGCCGCCATGGAGGTCGGGAGAGAGTCGTCGCCCGCCCCGGGAACCCTGTCCACGTGGGAGCACCGCGCCTCCACTCCAAGCGTGTGGGTCCGGGTGAGGCCCCCGCCGGCACAACGCGGGCTTAGCCCGGTGGCCCGCGCCGACATCGGCGGAGGGGGGAGGACGAGGTGGCTAGAAGCTAGGATTTGGTTGTCGCCTCGATTCCGTCCGCGGAGGATGAAGCGTTTTGGTGGATTTTTTTGAAACGTACACGTACTCTTTGCCTCCTACCTATAAAGTACTAGCACAATACCCGTGCTTTGCAACGAGTTAACAAGTAATAAATTAGTCTCACAAAAAAAGATTTAGTAGATTTTTCTTTGATTGGAAAACATTGCCGCGCCACTCTTCAGTTTTCTTGGGAATCAGTGGCACGTCCAGCCTTAGACACATGGACATTTTTTCCCGCGCCAGAGGACACCGATCCTTTTTTACCTCGCCTGATGACACCGATCCAATCCTTGATCAACCGATCGATCACAACTTCAATATTTTTCACCGCCCATATTCCGCAAAGAAGTGCCCTTGTGTTGCAGCAGTTCTAAAATAATTTAATATGTGTTCATAAACATCAAAAATAATATCATACAATCGATCTGTAGCTCTCAAAAATCTTATATTTTACTTTGCTTTTTTTGTTTTGTCATGGTATTGTTTTTGGAATATTGTCATGGTTGTCCAAGAAACAAAAGGTAAATTTTAGGTCTAGTTGGTCTCCGTCGAAAACGAATGGAGACGACAGGAAAGGCTATTCGCGAAATCTCATTTTTAGCCCAGGCCCAAAAAAAAAGGAACGCAACCCTAGCTTTCTTGCAACGCTGTAACCCCCAAGCCATCACTCGTTCATCACTTTTACGCAACCGTGCATCGCGCCGCCGCCCCACTGCCTCCTTCGATTCAAGAACCGCCGCCCACTCCCTTCTCAACCGTACTACTAGGGCAGACACGAGAGAAGACATCGGCCAAACACTGTAATTCGACAAGACGAAGGTCGATCGTGCGATGAACACAGCAATGGCACGAGGACTCGGTGATGGGGATTTACCCGATGATGTCCTCACCGAGGTTTTCTCCTACCTACCGGCCAAGTCCGCCGGCCGCTTCCGCGCCCTTTCCCGTTCATGGCGCGCGACGCTCTCGTCGATGACCTTCGCCCACCTCCACCTCCAACGAACCACCAAGCCAGGCGAGATCAAGGTTTTCTTCAGCCTACCTGATGGTACCTCCGAAGAGGAATCCAGCCACGGCAACGCCCCCGAAGAAGAATCCTGCAACGACGACGGCACCCCGGAAGAAGAAGATGGATCCTGCGACGACGGCATAGAAGAACCCTACTTCTATGCTTGGCAGCCCGGTGGTGCAGTCAAGAAGCTCGCGCCCAACTATTTAGGCCTGGGGACTCCTCTCACCAGGCCCCTCCACGGCCTCGTCCTAATGCGCAACACCAGGTATCACGTCGTCAACCCTAGCACCGGTGCAGCCTTGGCTCTCCCCGACAGCAGCAACCCGTCGGCGAAGCAGATTCGCCGGCCGCTATGGTACTACTTGAAGCACGTAGCCTACGGCCTTGGTTACTGCGCAGTGACCGGAGATTATAAGGCAGTCCGCATATTCAGCAACGAAGCCAGCCATGAGTTCACTCAGATCCTCTGCGAGGTCTTTGTTCTCGGCAAGCTGGCGTACTGGAGGTATCCTGCCCAAGATCCTCCTGTGTGCGTCATCAAGGAGGAGAACCCGGGCGTGTTCCTCAGCGGGTATTTGCACTTCCTTTGTCTGGACGGCGAGATCATTGCTTTCGACATCACTGCTGAGACGTTTGGGTCAGTGTTGCCGCCGCCCTATCTGGAGGATGCCGGTCCGATCATCAAAATGACGGAGCTCAACGGATGCCTATGCGTCTGCCATGGAGAGCTTGGTTACAGTGACAAGGAGTACCATATATGGGTGTTGACAAATTACAAGGAAGGAGAATGGGAACAAATCTATCGCTTCGATCCAACGTATTGGGCAGAACCAGATTGGACGCAGCTAGATTGCTCGTGGATAGCTCCACTTTGCATGTACACCAGCGAGGACGGAACTAAGAAGATTATGTTTGATACGGGTAACTGCAAGGTGTTCACGATGGACGTCATGAACGGAAACACGCCGGAGATCCTATTCAACCCAGACGACACAATGGTTGGCCGCTTTGAGGACTTTACTGAGCCTAGATTAGGACTGTTTGAGGAGAGCCTCGTGCCCGTGGGATGCACAATTGAGGAGATGGTACTATCGTGTCCGAAGACCAAAGCTTGGTTTGACATCCTCAAGTGGATGCCGACGCGGCATGTTGCCGATTTAAGCTTGGTCTGCAGGGGATGGCACGCAATGGTCAAAGATGATAATTTTGTCCGGTCACATGTCGCCCATGCAAACTTGAATAAAAGCCCTAGAATCACGATGATCCAGGATACTTTAGTGAAGAGGTGTTGCAATTTGGAGGATGTAATTAATGGAACAGAAGGTTGCCAACTTTTTCTTCATCTTGTATGTTCTCAGCCATGTCATGGTCTGAATGCCGGGACACATCATTCTCACAGCTTTGTATACAATCCTGTCGGTGGCCATGGTGAGAACATTATGCTTGACGGTGTTGATGATGTTGATGATCTTGACGACGTTTACGATGGTGCTGACAATGTTGACGATGTTGACGACGCTGACGATGGTGTTGACAATGTTGACGATGGTGTTGACAATGTTGACGACGTTGACAATGGCATGTTCTTTGCTGGTCAAACTGGTTTGGGATACGACGCACAGAACAACAAGCATGTGATAGTGCTTATCACCTACAAGCAGAAGAACTTGGCAACACGGGAGTACCAACTTGAGTGTAAACTACGGTATGTGAATAAGAAAAAATGTCATTCAGTAGACCCTCCTCCCAGACCAATTGCTGATGTGCCACCGACCTGGGTTGATGGCAAAATCTTCTGGTTGGTAGATCCTAACCTTGGGCCAGTTTCTCAAAAGTGCGAGATAGTGTCATTTGATGTGGAGACCAAGGAATTTCAGGTTCTAGGAGGTCCCCCATGTAGCAGCTACAACGACGGAAATATGTCCATCCTGCAGCTTCAAGGTGCACTATGCGTTGCTTGTTCGGACAAGAGGAGCAACGCGCTTGACATATGGATGATGAAGGACGCTGGCATTTGGTCCATGGAGTATCACATAGAGCTGGAAAGAGTTCTCGCCACAGTATTCATGGGAGAAAACTACACCATTGGCTATTGATCCAACGGATGGACGGATTTTACTTAGCACGGGTCGGTCATTGGGCTACATCGACCCCAAGACAGGAGCAATGGAGACTCTCTACAGCAATCATGGCCAGCCAGGGGATGCAAATTTCTGCCCTGTCATCTGCCACGAAAGCTTTGTCAGCACACTCTGATTCGTTTAATCAGTGTGTGAATTCAATTTCCCAGGTCTCTACTGCCAATTTAATTTCCAAAGACCTCGTGAGTTTCAGTAATCATGCTTTGTTCTTGAGTTTCATATTAATTTCATCACACTTTTGCTTGGTTTGTTATTTCCTTAACTGTGATTAAGATTGTACTAGCTACATACTGTTTGATATTATCTCAAAGCGCTTTGGATTACATTGTTTGAACACAGGGCTGGTGATATAGCATATAAACTGAACTAGTTTGAACTGTTTCACCTCGCATCAAAATAAAATTCGTACAAATTGTTGTTGTGGAAACTGAGAAAACTATCAATGTGACTTGGATATTATCTAAAAGCGCTTTGGATTCCATTGTTTGAACAAAGGGCTGGTGATATAGCATATGAACTGAACTTGTTTGAACTGTTTCACCAACGTCACATCAAAGTAAAATTCGTACAAATTGTTGTTCGTACAAACTATAAAGCCACATGGAGCAGGCCGTTGTGCCTGAGCTGTGGTCTGGGCGAAGGCTCCTGTGAATGTATAAGCTGATATTACCCAGCTATAAGGGATCCAAGGTCAGAACAATAGATATTTCTCAGAACTGCTGTCATAAGTACCCAGCTGCATAGCACCTCCACATTGTGTAAATTTGGATGAATCTAGTTACTATTTACTTATTTAGTGACTAGATACATCCAAAATTTTACACAGTTAAGACAAGTTTCACGAGACAGAGGGAGTACTAACGATCTAATCAAGATTACCCTTGGGCAAAAGGCCGATGTCTGGAGTGCTTAGTAGTTTGCCATGTCCGAGCTTGCTCCGCCACTACAAATGAATGAATGAGAAAGAAGATAACAATCAACTTGAAATATTCGAAGATGACGGATGAGTGACTGAATATTGAAATGCCAAGACAGAGATACTTAATTAATAATCAAAAATAGTAAAATAATGAAATGATCTACTCAAGAAATGCAAAGCAAATGAATGAGGATTCAATTTTCAAATGATGAGAAATGAGTGATTAAAAGGCTTAAGGACTCAACTTAAATTTTAGGGTCGAGAAATGAGTGACGAAGAACCGAGAGACTAAGAAGAAAGGTGATGCATGAAGATCAACAAAACAATTGAATAACTAAGATACTGGGTGAAATGCCAAGAAATGAGTGACTACATTATTAATCTGAGTCTTTAAAAAATAAAGTAAGAGACTAAATAGAGACCAAGTCAAATAGAGCCAAGGAAGAGCAAAATCATGAGTGAAATACCGAAGAGTGAGGAACTGAAAACTAAAGAAAAAAAGAGAGTAAGACAAATAAAGACGTGGGGATGTGCAAAAGAATCATACTTTGTAGATTCATGAGCTGCGATGTTCCACGCTCTTAGTATAGCACAAACCAAGATCGTGATCATCGCCCGATTGGTGACACACTCTACATTACTCAACAGGAAAGCAATTGCCAAATCTTCTGCTGATATGATCCTTGCCAAAAAGATGGCATGAAATTTATATGGGATAATCACCTAAAACAGAGTGGAGCGAAAAAAAAAAATGACCATCTATCAACACATTCTGAGGCTTTGACACAAAACTAAATAGTACCGTGGCACCTAAAATTTAACACATAGGGATGATCCCTATTCAACAATAAGGATTCAAACAATAGAAAAAGTGAAAACAAAATTCTATAGAATATACAAGAACAGAAAAGTAGACAAAAACGTTGGTGACATAAGCATGAGAACATATAACACCAAATAGCAGCTATAAAACATCCTAAATCAGGATCCCTCTCTAAACAACTATGATATTATGGGCAACTCAATAACTATATATCCAGCAGAGGCTCTAAGAAAAGCCAATAATCAGGGCAAAAATACATGGTCACACATAACAAAAGAAATAATCAGGCTCTAGACCAATATATATGTGACTGTTTGAACAACAGATCAAGGACATCTATTGCGGGAAATCACAATCAGGACAAAAAAAGGTGAAAACCCATGTTGTCATGCCCTGCAAACAGAAAACTAAACACACTCCCCCACCTCCACCCAGCTATTGAATCTGCGGCCACCTGAATACGACCATATCATCGACGAACCCATGCTCACTCATCTACGGCCCTCAACCGCAACCAGAAAATGGACCATCATGCTACTCCCGCGCCCCAAGACAACCCACCGACAACGAAAGAAATGAGAGAGGGGGCCAATGAAACACAAAGTGAATGGCGAACCCATCTCCCTGGTGGCACCCATATCTTCCGTCCTGCGAGCGACCGCTCCCTTGGCACGCGCCTAGTGAGGCATCCCCACAACCTCTCCGCCATGACCTTGCCCAACTCGGCTTCTCCCACCTATATATAAATGAAATAGGGAGAAACAGGGCTCTACCGTGAAAAACCCAAAGGAGATTAAAAACGTGTAACCGTGTGGTTCGGTGCGGCAATGCAGCCCAAAACTGACATAAACATACCTGGCACGATGCGTCAAGATTTGTTGGAAATGCAATTCTAACGGCGTCGTGGACTACCGGTCAAGCATCCACCATTGAAACAACGTCGTGATTCATGCATATCTATGTGCAACATTAAGTTACACACTAAGTTACAAATATTGAAACTTAATCGTTAGGTCATTCTATAGCTTGAATCACGAGAATAAACAGGACGATCGAAACATGACCGGCAGGCCATGGCGCCTTGGACCGAAAAGTGATTGTGCTCCAAATGATAAACAGCTAATTGTTATTTAGGAAAATCGTCCTTAAAAGGTTCACCTTCTCTACACACATGTCCCATTTTGATCATACCAATAACGCAGTATGCATGACAAAAAAAATAAAAATACAGTATATGGTATCGTCTGCAGCTCGGACTAGTGAGAAAAACTTAATTCAGGCAGGATTTTCTACCGTGCACGATCAGACGAGACTTTGTGGGGCGAGCACCCACGCCAGAAGAGTGACCATTACCATGAGTGCCACCCGCTCCGGCGCCAGAGCACTTGCCGCCGCCGTCTGGAACGTCAGCTGCCCGCCGTGGATGTCGTAGGTCATGGTCCTGCCCGCCTGCAGCAGGCTACCCAGGACCGTCCCGCCGGTCGACGGCAGTATGGTGAAGCACGTCAGCCCGCCACTGACGTCGAAAAAGTAGTTCTCGAACCTGAACTCCATCGCCCTGTCGGCCCCGTCGAACACCAGCGAGAGCACGGGGACCTTGGCTTTGGCAAGCTCGTGCGCGAGGAAGCACAGCTGGTTGACGTCGCCGGTGGCGTTCACGCCCTCCGACTGAACTCTGCTCACGAGCTCCCGCCTCAGGACCCTGTACGCTGCCTCCTCGAGATACGTGACAGGCAGTGTGGTGCTGAGGATCGCCCCGCCGGAGCCATCCGACCGGACGTCGAAGGTCCCCGCCGGGATGGCGGTCAGGAGCTTTCCGTCGAGCTGAACTCCGGTGAGCTTGACGTAGTACAAGTCAGGGTCCTGCTTCTCTGTGGCTGCCAGCAGCGGCGTGCTGCTCCTTCTGCCCCGCATCATCGCCTGCAGCGCGATGATGTCGAGGTTGTCGGCGTCCCCCGAGCTCCAGCTGACGAAGCTCTTGCCAGCAGCGTCATTCAGAGGCGCGATAAAGTAGGTGAACCGGGACATGTTGAGCTGCGACACGAGCGATAGGCCCCCCCTGCTGAAGCCGGCGAAGCCCGAGGCACCGGCGAGGCCATCCACCATGATGTCGCCGCTGCAGCCGAACACCACGCCGGGGACGGGCGTGGTCCCGAAGCTGAACGTGTCGGTGGCGAGGAAGCCGGACGTGTTGCCGCCGCCGATGAACGTGTCTATGTACGTGCAGAGGGCGCGGTCTCCGGCGCAGTGGTGATCGCCGGGGATGGCACGCTGGCATGTCTGGGAGGCGCAGCCTACCTCGCGGAAGGAGTCGGAGTTCTTGGGCAGGAAGGTGCGCGTGCCCGGCGGCGTGAACCTGACGCACGAGGTGCAGTGATCGCACTGCGCCCAGACGAGCTCGCCGGTGATGTCCATGATGAGGGAGACGGTCTGCGGCGAGGTCCCGACGGAGATGTCGAAGACTAAGGCGCCAGAGCCGTCTGCCGCCGCGTGGCCCATCTGTTGGCCATCTTTGCGCTGGCTGGAGAGGTTTGTTACTCCCTGCCGCGCCTTCTGTTCCATGTAATCCTTGGCGGACTCTCTGATGACTGAACGGACCTCATAGGCATACGGTGCCGATGAGACAAGCGCAGGAGCTACAGGAAGAAGAATGAGAAAAAGAAGTGAAGCCGCCATTGCTACGGTCGTCACTGCGACTGCCATACCTTCTGTTCCATGTGGTATTGTGGTATGTGCTAGAGCTTGCTAGTCAGCTAGCTTAGTACTGGCCTAGTTACCTTCCGCGCTGGTAGATTGGTAGCCTCGAAGTGAACGCGTGCAGGCCTGGATTCTTTGTTCGACAATACGGTTCTATCAATGATCTATCGCTGTCGTAATAGCACTTGCCAAAAAAAAAAGTACTGCTATACTGTATATCCCAACAACGAAAGTAACTAAGACATACATGTTGGTGGCGTACATTCGTAGGCTATACACAAAAGTCTAATTTTTTAACTGCCCTTGTTCCTCGGGCAGGGGGGTCTGTCTCCGTTGCTTATATACATGGTGAAGCAATGCGACCAACTGTCATTCCATGTAATTCTTGGTGCACGTTAGCATTGTTATGGTAACCAAAATGTAGACAAAGATTTCTATAATAGATCGGAAAGCCCTAAATTGGACAAAGAAATTTCTTATGCTAGAATCAGAAAAACGGTTTTGCTAATTCTTGAGCATTAGAGCATCTCCAGCCAGCGTACCCCAAAGCACCCCAAACGGCACCGGATCGAGCGTTTGGGGGACGTGTTTTGTTTGTGCCGCGTTTGGGGGACGTCGCTCCCCAGCCGCGTCCCCAAACACCGTCCCCAAACAGAAATTCAAATAGTCTGCATTCAAAAAAGATCGTTCCCGCTGAAGTCGTCGGGGGAAGGGGTTGGGTGACGGCAACACCGACGGTGCATCCTGAGTCGATGTAGGCCTGTCGATCACGACGAACTCGTCGTGAACTTCCCGGTGTGCATGCTCCGTCGCCGACGCCGAGGCAGAGGCCGACGCATGTGTACTAACAGATGTTGTCGCAGACGCGTCTGCCAGCTCTTGCTCCGGGGTAGGGGTTGCTGCCGCTGCCTCGGCCGCTGCCATTTTGGTTTCGATGTCGTTGAGGATCTGGCCTTTGAAAAAGTTGTGCGTCGCCCGCGTCAGGGGAGACATTCCTTATGTCGACCCTGTCAGCAGGGACATGTCGTCCTTGCCTTTCTTAAGCTCCATCTTCTCCTTTTGCCTCTTGAGCAGCGCCGCCCATCTTTCGTCGGTCTTTTTATCATGGGAGAGCAGGGTCGAGGAGACCTCGGCAGGCACTGCGTGATCGACGCCTGCGTCTTCTCGGCCGACGCAGCGTTGGCCAAGGCGGCCTTGGCAGTCTTGTTGCCGATAGGACGCCCTGCCGATGTTGCCAGCGGCGCTTCCAGATCAATGGCGTCTTTCCTCTGCTACAACGAAACGCGCGTCAGCCGCCATTTCTCGTTCTTTTTTAGTTTGCTATAGCAATGCATCGGCGCGAACGACTTCTCATCCGAGTTCTTCCGGTACATGTCCATGGCCTTGTCGAACTAACAACAGGAAACACAATCACAGATCGTCGAACAAAATGTAGGTGCTACAGATTATCTAAGAAAGAGTCGTACCACGCCGCTAATGTCGATGGCGCTGTCGCCTCTGGTCTCGATCTCGTGATGAAACCCATGGAACATGTTCACCGACGCCTGGATGATGGCCCATCACGTCGACATGCCTTTTGGCTCCTCTTCACTGTCACTTTTTTGTAGTCATTGTTGATTAGCTTGCGCTCATCGAACTCGGTCTTGATCCTCGCCCAATACTTTTCGTACTTTTGGTTGGCGCCGATGATGGAGTCATGGCTCACCGTCGACCATGACTCGCAGAGACATTGATCCTCCAGAACCGTCCACTTGGGGCCTCGTGTGCTCGACGCCTTCTTCTTCTTCCTCACACCGGCCGCGTCAACCTCGACGAGATCATCGCCATCCTCTGCGCCGTCATCCTCTTCATCGCTGCCCTATTCGTCCTCGTCATCGTCGTCCTCCTCCTCCCCTCCTCCTCCTCCTCCTCAGCACCGGTGCCCTTGAATTCGAGCGGGCCCCTGCGGCCAGTGAACGGGCACCGTCCGCACCGGGTCCTAGCTCACGCTGGGTCGCTTGCTCGTACGCCGGGGAGTAGAAGACGGCATTGGGGTTGAAGCCGCCATGCGGCAGCGTATCCTGGTTGTGCGGCAACAAGTTTGGCGTCACACACCCGGGAGTGGCGGAGGGGCCGTCGTTGTAGAACCCGGATGTCGACGGAGACACCACTCCCGGAATGTACACCGGCGCCGACGTACTCCATGGGCTCGCGTTGGTGGCAGCGATACACCCGACCAGCGCGTGCTGGTGCGCGCGCTGCCAACGCCTTCTTCTCCAGCTGCGCCGCCCTCCGTCCCTTCCGCTCCGCCATCGACATCTTCCGGCGCAGACAGTCTTGATGCCACTGATCTTCGGTCCAACCTTCCGGCTTCTTCTTCGGAGCCGGCGCCTTCCGCGGCTCCGTGAAGGGCGCTTTTGCCCCTTTCGTCTCATTGCCCGGCGGCTTCTTGGCCGCTTTCTTGGCCATTTTTTGAGGGCTGTCGGCGGCGCCATGGATGGGGAGAGGGTTGCGACTGCGGGGGGAACAAAGTAGCGACGGCTGGAGGGAGAAATGAATCGGCGGGATAGGAGGTAAAATGTGTTGGGAGGGCAGAAATGCGTGGTGGGAGAGGCGCGATGTGGCAGGAGCGGCGCGATTTGGCGGGAGAGGGAGACAAATTTTTCATGTGGCGCTGACGCGTCGGACCCGCGCCTCCTCGCCTCGCTTTTCGTTGTGTCCGGCGAGCCCGAAGCGACCCTGTGTAGCGGGGACGGGCTCGGGGCATCAGACACCGTATTGGGCCGTGCCGAACAAAAAGAGGCTTTGGGACACGCGCCTGGGAACGGTTTTTGTCTGGCACGCCTCAAATCTCTTTGGGGAACGCTTTGGGGACACGGCTGGAGATGCACTTAGCCTAGTTCTAAGTCGAATCCTAAACAATACTACCTCCGTCCCAAGAAATAAGGCGCACGCGTATTCCAAGGCAAACTTTGACCATAAAAATTGAGCAACAAAATTTTGGTTATATTATATGTAATTAGTATCGTTGGATTCGTATTGAAAAACAATTTATAATGATATTAATTTCATACAAACAATCTTTATATATTTAAAGTAATTCTTAGTCAAACGAAAAGCACGTAAAACGAGGGCACATTATTCCTTGAATCGGAGGTACCTGAGGTTGCAACTAAGATTTAACTATTTGCACATGGATGACATCACCTGACCGAGAATTAACTTAATTCTCTATCGCATGAGAATAAGTCACACCCTAAAAAACACTTTCAAATGACGTCATCATTTATAGTTCAGTAAAAAAAATCCATTCGGTAATAACCCAATCATGGAATAAAATACTCCTACTTGTTATATGAATTTAATTGATAAACAGAACAAATTGGCATTAGTTCACGAGGAATTTTGCACGAACTAGTCCTAAGCAAAGAAGACGAACCGGCTGTCGAGGACTCGTTGGACGGGACATCCAAGTAGACTCATATTGGATGGCACCCATCACATGCACAATCAAAGGCCAAAGTCCCCTACGAAAAAAGAGCTACCAAGATGCTAAAGTGCCTCTCTGAGACGAGACAAAGCTAAATTCAGGCAGAAAATCTAGACGGATCACCAAAAATCAAAGGTGAGAGGTCAGGCAACCAAGTAAAGCTAGTGGTGCTTAAATACACAAACTTTGTGATGAACAATTATGCCAACTTCCACCTGGTTTTCCTTCATTCGGAGACTTCTGTTCCAATCACTACAGCCAACGTTTACAAGACCTGCTCCGTGCTCCATGTCCGGCCGCACCAACCATGCTTTCATAAAAACCAGCAAAAGTTGTTTTGAGCACCTAAAACCACTACATTGAAAGGAAATACCTGACTTGCTATGAAAATGTACAACAACATGCATCCTATTTGGGCTATGGGGTATAAGTCTAAGCTACAACCAAAAGACAGTTACAGACTGTGTCAAGATTCTAGCAGGAGGGAGCAGCTTGATCCATCTGATGGCCGGACAGCACCGAGCTGATGGCTAATTTTACAAAATCACACAGGCATTCTTTGCATGTATTGGCTATCACTGAAGGTCTAGGAGGTTTGTGCTTGCAAACTGGTTTAGGGACCGCTACAGCTAGCTCTGGTGAGTGTTCCAATCCGCAGGAAGCCAGGACTGTATGTGTTGTTGCTCTAGCGGCTTCCTTGAATCTCTCAGAACCTGAATCACAATCAAGTTTGTTAGAGATCAAATATGTAACAAAATTGCAAGGAGGTTTTGTGTCTAACAAATTGAAATTAAACTGGAAGGAAAATACATACCATATGTTTTGTCTATCTTGAGTAGCTTCAACTCACGCAAAGCCAAGGATGAGATTTCACCTTTTGCAATTTTAGAGCGCTTCCTAAGTTTTTTGGATCCTTGATCGTCAGATGTTTCAAAACGAAGTTTTCTCTTGGACCCGTGACGGTCTGATCCAGAAGTTTTCCTAACTTCCACTGTTGCTGCTGCAGTACCAGTTTCACTGGATGTTGTAACCTGAACGGCTGGGGGTTCCACGGGGTTTACCGTCGTACCAGATTGGCTCCCTGCGCTCGACAAAAACTGTAGCGGAGAGGTTACCATGGACCTACCAAACGATAGAGTGTTTGAAGATGGACGCAGCACATCGATTCTGGGTTCCCCTGACCAGCGCGAACCACAAGAAGATCCTACGGTTGGATCACTGTGTTGTATGTGGCTTGATGAGGCAGATTTGCTGGCACACGAAGACTCTGTCTGCTCTACACGCTGACTGTGGCTTGATGAGGTAACTTTACCATTTGTACTTTCCTCATTTACCATTCTATTTCTACCCTGGAACGGACCATTTCTTTCAAGGACTAATGCATGGCAACTCCCAAGCATATTGCGGTGTCCTTCAAGGTCCTTCTTGGGCAGTGTACTATCCTTTTTTGCGCTACGGTCATATTTCATAGTGTTTCTCTGAGCTACCAAAGTAGATAGGCTCTGGTTGTTCTGTCCTAAGATTGTGTCGATCGGGCTGAATGATGTTGATCGATTCCCCATAGAGAATCGTGGAGTGCAGTCTTGGGAGGAAGGCGTGTTACATTTCTTCCTTCCACCAGCAGATTTTGCCATTTCCAACATTTTCCATGCCTTACTGACATGACGGGTTTCCTTGGGTGCAATCTTGTTAGCATAGCCAGATATGGTAGGGGTTTCCTTCGTGGAAGGCATCCTGGACTGCTTATGCTCATTAACAGAAGAAGTAGCGGCGCTATTCTCCCTTCTATTGTTGCGTAGATGTGTTGCAAATCCCACAGAACCTTCACGGAGACCAGACCAGTTCTCACGCAGTTCTGTTATTCGTCTAGTAAGATTGCGAGAATTCCGCAATGTTCTAGCTCTCTCGATTCCAAAGCGGGCATGAGCATGCAAGAATGTGCGACCACTGCCTCGCTTTTGAGGAGATCCCAGACAAATAGATTCATCTGAAGAAGTACCCTCCGATGTTCTATCAGACCTAGCGCTCCGCAGATTAGCCCTGCGGACGGAATTTGCTTCATAATCCTCATCCACAATATCGTAAATAGAAGGAACTGGGCCACTGCTCTGCACGTTTGTCCCGTGCACTGGACTTGTTCCGTAATCTTCATCCACATCATCATAAATAGAAGGAACTTGGAAAGGCCCACTGCTCCGCGCATCTGCCGGCCGCGCCAAATTTGATCCATAGTATCCATCGCTGTTACCATAAATAGAAGGAACCGGGACAGGCCCACTGCTCCGCACATTTGTCGGACGAACTGAACTCCGAGAGTAACCCTCATCCACGATATCAGAAAGGGAAGGGTCCGTAACTGGCTCCGCACTCGGGACCTCAATGGTGATTTCAAGCTCACTCTCATCACTAGACCCGCTGCCGTCATCGATCTGGCACCTCGAGTGCTCCTCCTTGGAGGTCGCACAGTCCTTGCAGAACCAGTCATCCTCCGGCACAGTAGTCCCCAGCCCGACGCAGTAGGTGTGTGCGGCCACGTCGCACAGCTCGCAGAGCAGCAGCAGATCCTCGTCGTTGGTGCAGCTACACACGCTGCAGGTGCTGTTTGCGGAAGGATCGGCGCCCACCACGCTACTCTCGTTGCCTAGAGGATGCCACACCTGTTCAACCAAAACAGAGTGTCAGTTGTTCGGGGAATTCACAGGGTCCTAACATAGATAGAACATAAATGCTGCAGTTTAGCGAATACTGGTAGAGGAACTAATGAACTGCTGACATTGCAGTCCAAGAAATGAAACCTTTACAAGGTTTTGCTGATGTCGCTTGAGGAAAAAAAAAAAGAACAGTTCCCTGATTTTTTTTCATCATGAATCTCAATAAAAATGTAAACTGTACATTACGGAGCCTGAAATTGCAATCTAGTAGGAAGTGTGCAGTTACTACATATTTACAACAGACAAACGCCATAATAACAGTTTCGGTAGCAGAGCTTATCCACAGGGTGAGGGCGGCGAGGGACGACGATTGTAATGTTGGGTACTGATTAATTAATATTGTCGCCAGGGACAAGAAGAGAAATTCAGAGAGCAGAAGCAGCGCGCGGTTCCGAGTCGGGAGCTATACTACCTGGATGCGCTGGGCGACGGTGACGACGCGCTCGTCGGGGAGGCGGCCGGGGACGGGCGGGCGGCGGATGGTGCGGAAGCGGGCCTTGCAGTAGGGGCAGCGCGACTCGACGCGCGCCCAGGCCATGATGCAGACGAAGCAGAAGTGGTGCGCGCAGCAGTCGAGCTCGCCCCGGATCGCCCGCCGCGAGTCCGTCAGGCAGATGCCGCACGGCACGCCCTCGGCGGCCTCGGCGTCGTCGTCCATCCTGGCCTTTCCCTTGGACGCCGACGATGGGGGCGCGCAGCCGTCGCCGGCGGAGGAGGACATGACCAGTGCCGGCGAGGGCGAGGGCGAGGGCGAGGGCGAGGGCGGTCGGTACGACGGGAGGCGCCGCGCTGGGGTCGGGTTGGGTTTCGCCGGTCGGAGCTTCCTTGGGTTGGGTGGCCTAGGAGTCTAATGGTGGTGCCCAGGAGTATGGGCTTTTTGAGGCCGAATTGGTATGGTGTTCGAGACAGATTCGGATTGAGCTTACCGAGGTGGGCCTTCCTTGCCCTAACGTGGCCTTGGTTCTTGAAGTTCTATCTAATGAAAAGAATCCCCTCAAAAAAAATCTAATGAAAAAATGTATAGAAATCAAGCCATGAGTGTTGGTTAGTGCATCGGTAAACTTCGTATTTTTTAGCTTGTTTTCCATTTAGGGGGAAAGGGGAGGTTTGGATCATCGCTTGAATCGTGTATGAGCTTCTAGATGACATTGCCAGTACTTTACCTTGTTGATGGCAGTGGCGACTCCGAGACTCATGCTTTGAGAGAATTGAGAATCTTGGGTTGGTTGAGAATGCGATCGACAAATGCGAGGGTTTACACTATGGACAATGGTTCATCCGGCAACAGGCAGAAGAGTCAGCGACTGCGGAGGCGATGTGTAACACCCCTGTTTTGCTAAACCTAGATTAGAGTTTGTTTGTGCATCATGGCATGAGCATTATTTTTCCTAAGAAAAATGCATAAATGATTAATTTTGGAAAACCCTAATGTAATGTAAATCTCCCTCTCATTTCAAATGCTCAATGCATTTCAAACTTCCAAATTCAAACTACATGGAACCTCTCTTAAGAAGTCCATGGATGTTTTGAAAAGTTTAGAAAATTTGAATCAAAACAATGCAAAAGAGTTTGAAAAACAAATTTCAGAAAAAGATGAAGAAGAAAACTCACCTCTTTTGGGCGCAGCCCATCTTCCCTTTTCCCCTCTCTTCTCTCAAGCGCAGCCCAGGTGGTCCAGCAGTAGCCCAACACAGCCCATCTGCAGCCCAACTCAATTTCCCCAGTCATCTTCAACCTCACGTTCGGGAAGCAGCTGCGTGTCGCTGCGGATGTCGTCGTCGTGCGCCAAGATCGTCGCCGCCGCCCCTGGACGTCTACAAGTACCTGGAGCCGCCGCCGCAGGAACCCTAGCCCCCCAATTCGTCCTCTCCCTCACTCGCTCGCGAGTTTCCCCGAAACCCTAGCCGCAGACGCCGGCCGCTCTCGTCGTTTCCGACCTCCCCGAGCTCCGGCGAGTAGCCCATCAGCTTCGCCTAGCCGAGCTGAGTCTCCTTGTCGACGGGCGCTTCCCGGGAAGGTCCGAGGCGACCGAATCGTGCCGTCCCCTCCGACTCTGGCCGTCGAAGCCCGCCGCCGTTCCCGAGCTCCTCCGGCCTCGCCGTCACCACCTGCGTGCTCCTGGTGAGCTTCTGGTTCTCCTAGAACTCGCCCCTTCCTTCCTCTCGCTCTGGTTCATTGTCCCGTCGTGGACCACCGTGCGCTGCCGTCAGACACCGTCGCGGGCGTCGCTCCGGTGACCAAATGCCAGCGGCGCCGCCACCAAACATCTCCACACGGCCGTCCGCGTCAAATTAGCCCCATAGCGCTGCCAGAGAGTTGTTGTTCCGTCGTGTCTGTTCGCGACCAGAGAGAGTTGCTGTTTGAAGCTACGTTCAGTTCTGAAGCGCTACAGGGAGGAAGATAGCATCGGCCCTTTCAGTTTTGATAAAACAACTCCGTCCAAGTGGCTGGAACTAATTCTACTTAGAGGTTGTTTGGTATCCATCATTTGAGCCTGAAATTCTGGAAATCATTTTAAAATTTCATAGGTGGGCTGTTTGGTTGTCATAGAATTGGGCCATCATTTCATTTAGGAAATCCAGCAAAATGATGCCATGTGTAATCACAATTCCGAGCTGAAACCTGTCATTCACAATTCCTGTGGCAACCAAACAAATTCAATATTAAATTCTACTGTCATTTACAATTCCTGTGGCAACCAAACAAGTGTCCATTTCTGGAATTACAATGTAAATGGTATTCATTTTAAAATGCTACAAATGAAATGAAAACCTGGCTTCCAAACGACTTCTTAGTGGTGGCCATGTTTAATCCATATACATACACGTCTCCGTACTGGAGTTGCACTGAATCTTCTATTCCTGCAAAGAGAACCAATCTGAAACCGGTACACAATAGTCTTAGTACTTGCATACTTATCGTCCATTGAAAATCCTTCTCATGTTGTGCATATAGCTGCCAACCTGAACCAACCATTTCAATTCGAATTTCAACAGCAGACAGAAAGATGAGAACGCTAGCGCTGTTAGTTATAGCTCAGTCTCTACATACTGCTTTCTACGAGAAGAGTTAGACCCAGGAAACCATGAAGTTTGGTTTTGCTTTGAACTAGTTTATCTACTCATGTTTTCAGTTTAAAATCTAAAGTTTCTAACATCTAAACTGTGAGAACTTTTGAAAGAGTTCAAAAGACTAATTTCGTATTCCGCAGTTTTTCGTTTTCAGAAAATACCGGCACTTGTGGAATTCATAGCTAATTAATTTTAAATCAGAAAAATATGTATAATATATCAATTTTTTTAGAAAAATGAGATCTACAACTTGGTTACAAAATCATGCATTGTTAAACAACTTTAACCCTAGTTGTTTTAGAGGAACTAAAATCAACACCTCTGAGGTTCTCGGAACTACTAACCCTAGTTCGTCGAAACCCAGTTAAATTGATTATCATATCCTAGGTCTTATTTCAATACCTTTAATATGTCATATCATCATTCTTGTTTGCGCATTGCATTATGCCATGTGTTGATTGTTGTTCTACCTTTCCGGTATTTGCTTCTTCGCGATCGATAGAGCAAGTGCCCGAGATGATGAAGATCGACAACGACGCAGATCAATCGTCAAGTACAAGATCATCGAAGATCCATATTGGTTTTTCAGGGACAAAGGCAAGCCCTAGCCTGGTTCACATTATGGTTTCGAAATGCTTTTACTTCTGGTTCCTACATATCGCATTCGTTTCCAATATGTTTTATCGGCAGGTATAGTTATCCTATGTGTGTTGCATTTACCATCCTTGTAGCCTAAATACTATGATCCACTGCTCCCAGCAAGACTAGGTTTGAGCTCGTGTGCATCGCTAGAGCCATTGTATCGAATATGCTTAGCCATGCTTAGTTAACGAATTCTGATCCATCCGGTTGATGAATCAGAGCTGCGATTGAACCTAGTATGGCAGGATGACGTGGTAAGATCAGTGATGATAATAAACTTGTTAAAGACTTGGATGGGCCGCCACATGGGGATGTGGTGATTTGATTCGTTCTCGCCGATACTAGGACCTGAGTTCTCGCCTTCGGAACCAAGACTGAGCGTACAGCCACACGGGGCCCATGGGAACCCCTTGGCCCGAACTTGTCTAGCTTACCCATGAGTCAATTAGTTTGCGAGTTCCATTTGGCATTCTGCATGGCGAAGGCGTGGAAAAGGTTTTCAAAGGTGCATCATACAGGGATGTGGCTAGGGTGAAGGATGCTGGAGGCATTGAACTGGATCCCCTGCACACAATGACCGGGACCGCCTCGGAGAATGGCTACCTACGATGACGGAGCTCCCCAGTTAGATTGACTCATGGAATAGGCGAAGCAAGGGAAAGGTTTTGGTCGACCACCCTCTGCCGGCACACCAAGGAAGTGTGTTAATCATGTGGCGTTAAGAGTCGGTCGGCGCGTGTGGGTAAAGTTGTACACCCCTGCAGGGTAAATCTTTTCGAAAAGCCGTGTCCACGGTTATGGACGACTTGGTGATGGATTATGTGATCATAGACAACATGAACCTAATCGTAAAATTTGGAATCAATGTGTGATAAGGATCCCTCCTCAGGTTATTGAGGGGGTGCTCCTAGTGAATAGGTTCAGCATATGATGAAGATTCGGTGGATTCAACATGATGATCAGTAGAGCTAGTGATATCGCTCTCTTATCCCCTTTTTAAAATGATCTGAGTAGACGAGCTTCTGCTCCCTCTTGTTTTACAAAGGAAAACTGGCTTTCTGCAAAATAAGCTCCACATAAAACCTCGCATACCAGCTTTGCTAAAAGGTTGTACTAAGTCTTGCTGAGTCCCTGTACTCAGCTTTGCATGCTTTGTTTCAGACGAAGACTCTCCAACAGATGAAGGTTTCTAGGTCGACATCGACGAGTAGCTTGGGATTCCCAGGTGGCAGCCTGGAATCTATGGGCTGGGACGTCGCCGTTATGCTCCTGGCCTCTTAGGCCTTTTGCTATCTTGCTATTTAGAATAGCATAACTTCGCTTCCGTTGGTTGATGAAATGTCAGGTCAGTGACCTCTGCTTGTAATACTTTGGTTCTTTGCTCAGTTATGAGCTTGTATTACTCTTTGAGTCGTAGAGTCACTGTTGTGTTACCGATTCTCACCCTGTAGGCCCTAGAGATCTAGGTTAGGCTTATGCCAGATGGAGATCTGGGTTTGTCTAGCCTACGACCCCCGGGGTCGCCACACGATGGCACCACGAAGACGAAGGGAAAATAGAGCGAGGAAGAATCGGTATAGATCCAGCACATGCCAAGTAAACGCACCTGAAAACTCAGTGCCTAGTCAACATCACGAGGAAAAAAAACACTACAAGAAACATTTACCCATTTTTGTTAATTTGGGGGTTAAAGTCGTACCAAATTCGAGTTCGGTGAGAGGAGGGTTATGTATCCATTACAGTGGATTTGATGGTGATTTCTATAAAAAAAATTGAATTATAATCTCTCACGGCCCAAGATGAGGCCAAGGAGTCCAGACGATGATTTCAGTAGAGTGATTTATTTTTTTAGATGAGTAGTGATTGTCTTACTAGTTGCAATTATTCAATAATGTCATATTTCACTAAAAACTTCGAGGTTTGTGTCAATTGGATCTAACCTTTACTACTATGAAATCGGGCATCTCAAATCACAAAACCGATGCTATAACATTTCCGTGACGAGTTCTCTTACGGTCTGATTTTCTATATGGGGAGAGCTAATATGGATGAATTTTTTCATGACTTTGCCCTAGACTAAAGGGATACAAGTACGCTACACTAGCGCAAATAAAAAAATCTATTGCGTAAACTAGGATTGTTGTAGTCATAGATCACAGGATTAACACAAAACACGCAGTTGCGGAATTTGATGAAGCGTGCCGGGGTAGTGTAGCGGTTCTACATCCTCGCCCCCACAAAGAGCTCATCTCGTGCAACTCGTCCAAGTGCCACAAATTCAGCACACTTCAGGGTATCGACACGTGCGGAGTAGAACCGTTGGACTGTTAGGTTTGGGTGTGCAAATGGGGAGTGAGGGGTGTGGCAGCTAGGCGGAGTGGTTAAACCATAATCAAATCGTCTCACCCTCTCTTATATAGGCTACCCTGATGGGATTCTACATTATGGGCCCATTAGTACCCTATGCCTCATCTAATACGGAGGCTTCCAACCTCTTATGAGTGTGATTCTTTAGCAAGATGTGAGACAAGTACTTTCATGTGGCCAATAGTTGGTAGAGGCTCCTAGCAAGACGTGCTAAATACTAAACGCGCATACAAATTATATCAGACAAACTATCACGATGTTCAGGTAATGCACGACATTCTCTTTGCCTCACGATATTAGGCCCAACGTAAAGCTAATCAGTCTTCCTCGATCCCATGATTCGGAATCCCTTTCTTTGTTAAATCTTAAAGTTTATGTAACACGAATGCACAATCGTGTATTTCTAGATCGAATCACTCGAAGATCCTAGAGATATCTCTCATGTAGAGAGGGAAAAATCCTACCTTGACTGACCATGTCTTGCAACATGCTTCAGAATAAACCTTAATGCTACCGTTATAACTACCCTATTACAATTTACTGTCTCGTAACTCCTAAGTACGTCGATTCACATATTGATATATCGAGTACATGTGACAATCTCAGGTCTAGGGACAAAACTTATGCATGGTGTAGAGAGAAACAATAACCATTTTAGTTGTGTCTCGTGTTGGTTAGGTCTAACCCATTGTTCATGACATATGTCCACATTATTGTTTGACATCTCCAGACCATAACTATATACATCAATTAATCCATGTGCTAATTTAATATTCACGTGTGCCCTCACACGACTCCAACTACTGACAACTTCAGAAAATAATACAAGTAAATAGCTTCACAAAAAATCACGTATTTGCCAATCGATAAAAGTTACCTGATATGGATATTTAAGGATAATACAATAACTCATGGATATAATAAAATAATAATTTCTATGACTGCCTCTAGGAAATGTTTCTTACACTAACATTCAAACCACAGTAGCAGGCCAAAATACGTCCATTCTAACATTTTGGTAGTGCATGATCAATTTCATATAAATATTTAAGTATTACTTGTATATTTTTTTTTTAGCCAGAACACTTAGCTCGAGTCTCTCCATGAAGGTGGCAAGGTGAAACCATAGTTGTCATCGCCTTCTTCTCCTTCCCTCGTTGCCCACCTTGCCGCTGTCGGAGGAAGCCGATCGGCAAAACCTGTTTGGCGGATGGTGGTGGTGGGCTTGTGTCATTGCACCACCAAAGCCCTCATGGCTCTCGTGTTAAGATGGATCATGATGATGCAGACATCAGCATAAATAGGAAGTCGGGATGGCATCCCCGGATATTCTCGACAGTGGTTTTGCCTTTTCTGGCTGCAAGGGTATCACGGTAACAGGCTCGGCGGCGACGGTCGATGGTAGAGGCTCCTGATTTGATGATTCGTGACAACAGTTGGTTCCCATCTCTAGATAGAGGTAGTGATTGTACATCTCCCTCATCCCTGGTAGGAGACGGCTTGAGGCCTCACGTGGCAGGCTTGATCCTTTGGATGTAGGCTGCATCGGAGGTGTTCGTGTTCACCTTCATGCCCCAGTAAGTTACATGTACTGTAAGAATATTATTTTTTGATAAGAAGAATATATTAATATTAAGAATATACCAGCTACAACTGGTCTCTGCACCAACACGATACCAAGAGCTATCCGCCGCACGGCCAAGCTATTAAGAAAAGCGATCAACATAACATTGTATGAACCATCTATGAAGACAATAGAGAGTAATAGAAGAGATACCTGACAACTACGCCTTCAAGAAGTAAACTCCGCACGACATTGACATTGCTAGATCCGACCATTGAGCCTAGATCATGGGTTTTCACCCCTAAGAGAAGTCCAAGAAAACTCCAAGTTAACAAGGGAACTTCGCATAATCACTGTCATTAACATGTTCACTTAAAGAGTGTCACCTAACCAGTGACGCGGTGTGATGTCACCACCTGTTGGTCTAGCATGCACGAGAAATGCTACACTTACGGGATTCCTCTTACGTGATTCCATTACAGGATGATATATCAGTTCCCATAATTTGCTGCAAATCAGTTAGCCCCCATATTTCAGCGATGTGATGTCCCCACCCCTCTCCACGTCTACCCGTAAGCATAATGACGTAAGATTATCCCGTAGATATAGTGTTTTTGAGCATGCACAAGCACACAAGCACTTTCTTTAATGCGACCACGCAGGCAGATGGCAACAAAACTTCAAGTTTCTCTACTTTGGTTGGGACTCAAAATGTATAGTGATGTAATAAGGAGTGAGCATTTGGTGCACATGAGCACCAGTGCTCTTAGTTTTTTAAATATTAAAAAATTTATGTATCTATATTTCAAAAAATCATCACATTTATTCTATGAATACACATATACGTTCCGAATACTCGTGAGAAGTTTCGCTAGAAGTTGCATTGTATTTTGAGCTACAGGAAAAAAACAAATTTGTGGGTACGTATAGGGACGTATATTTGTCAGAAATTTATCTTTTTTGTATAGCTTAATATATAATATATTTTTCTCCAATTTTTTTACTGTATCTTCAGAATGTTTACATGTATGTAGGTATTTAATTTCAATTTTTTTGAAATTCATATAATATGATTTAATAGCACCAGGAGCACTGGTGCTCATGTGCTAAAGACACTTTTCGTGTAATAAGGAAGATTTATTTTTACAAAGATAACTCGAGGTTTATATTAAACTTTCAAAGAAGAAAAAAACTAGTCTTTCTTCCATCATCTTCAATCAGCATGCCAAATATAGTTTTGCGTCCCGGCTCCACCGAAATATTTGTCAGGCACAACGGGGTAAATGTAACTTTTTTTAGACCTCATAGTTTCTCAACTAATCTACTCACATGATGCCCACGTGAATATGAGTGGTGAACACTCGAGTAGAGAATAGCTAGATCGCTGATGCCCGCGTGATGACGTGAAGATGAGTTTGTCAAAACCCTCGAGTTTACCAACCTTCACAATGAAGAAAAGGGTGCGTCTTTTGTGGCTGTGAATCCACGCTAGCTGCATGAAAAATATTTATTGGGCCATTATTCCATTACACATGTGTACGTATTCAACAAGTTACTACAAGTGATAAACTTATAACAAAAAAAACGGGAATAAATGATTTTTTGCTTCAGCGTGCTCTGCCTTCAAACTTTGACCTTTGGAGATCACCATCTGACTCTAGCCCAACCTCATGCCGCTCTCGCGCAGCCGCTAGGATCCCCACCGCCATCGGCCGTAGTACATGGGAGCAACCTCCAGCGCCACTTGACTTCGAGATGAGAAAGTCATGTCGTTGTTGTCGCTGTTGTAAGCTGTGGTGGATGCGGGGCCTGTCCCCAAATGGTGGGCGGGGATCCTCTAGCCGCGTGATGCAGTGGAAACGGATGCCAAGGTGGCAGGCCATGGTACATGGCAGTGCGGTGCGCTCTGCTGGTCGCGGCGGCGCGAGGTGCAGTGGAGACTAGGGTTCTTGCGGAGGAGAAGGCGATGTGGGGCGGCACTAAGGGTGAGCATATCGGGCGAGGCTGATCCTCAGTGATGTCATCTGAAGTGTGGCTGCCATGGCGTGCGGCGGCTGCTGCGGGGCCATCCTGGATCCAATCTAGGCAGTTGGGTCGTGACGACCACCGCCCGCATCAGCCAGATGGTTTGTTGTCCCCGGTGGCGGCGACTCGGGCCTATCGGGTCCGATCTACGTTAGTTCCAGCAAGGGTCGACGGCGGTCTAGTTTGTCTTCTCCTCTGCCGGCTGGTAGGGTCGGCTATCGTCACAGCTTGAATAAAGGTGGTTGGCCATGCCGGTCTTCGAGTTCCAAATCGTTGACCATCTTCGTGTCGGCCTTCTTGTTCTGGGCGCCGACGAGTACTTGTCTTCCTCTCGAAGATCTCCACTGATTGGCACATGTGGTCACTAGATATCTAGATCGAAATTGCTCGGCCGTGCGCGCCCTTATCTTCAGCCAGCAGGCCATCATGAGGGTGTGGCGTGGCGTGAAACTCCGCTTTATGGTCGGTGCCATGGAACATTTATAAATATAGGTTTCCATGGTATTGACAGTGAAGAAAGCCATGGTGACTGCGATCGAAGGCTTGTAATTGATGGGAGCTGTTTTGGTTGCCAATGCCATGAAGACTTGCATCACAAGTTTCTGTGTGTCGGGTGTTGAGGACTTGCAGCAGTGGCCTTGGGAGGCGGGGCGGCAACACATGTGGATAGCATTTTTGGTGGTGCTTCTCGAGTACCGAGCCATGATTTCCTAGGTCAAAGCCCAAGGTTTGATCTTCATTGGTTGTACCTGGCAATAGTTTTGCTGAGGGCATTATTTTAGGAACTCGGTCTTAATCTAGGGTGAAAACTCAAGCTCCTTGACTAAGTGATGACAACCGCTTGTGCATTATTTCCTTCTTAGAGGTGTCGCTTTTGGAGAATCTTTTTTCAGCCCGCATGTTGTCTTTGGTGGTGTTCGGATAGTTGTTGTTGCAAGTATTTCATCAGTGTGATGGGATTTTTGTTTTTATTTCTCTTATTTTATTTTATTCTTGGTGGTATGCATTCTTGATGTTTTTTTGACATCTTGTTGGTGCAAACTGCAATGGTCAGGTGTAATTACTATATTCGCGATATTAATATTTACATCAAGATATTTTTTGGCAGCGGTAACCGATATTAGTATATCTTGTTCCATTCTAAACTGTTTCATAATCTTATTTGCTTAATAGAAAGATTTCAAAAACACATTGATGCTGAAAGAATCTTCGAACCGGTGAAGAGGCTATTCTTATTGAAGGATAGACAAATAATATGACTGAGGTGTGTAAATAAGTCAGTAAAGAGTCGTCCACATTGGAGTATATGTTTTTACTCGCACTATAGATGGTTTGGGATATCGTCCGCCTTTTCGTCCGCCGGTGCCTCGGCCGTCGGTGCACTTTACGCCGCCTCAGCAGTACCAGCACTTTCCAGGTCCGTATCAGTATGCTGTTCCTAACCAGCAGAATATGCTTCAGCCTCCCATGCAGCAGCCAGTACTTCAGCAGCCACTGCTGCAGCCTGGTGAGGTAAAGAAGAGGCGGAAGAAGAAGCCTGCTGTGGCTCAGGGGCAGCCGGCGCCCCCGGCTGGACAGCAGCCGCCACCCTTGATGCAGTCTGTACCACCCCTTGGTCAGTTGGTGTCAGCTCCCATGGTGATTTCTGATACTCCTCAGGTCCCTGTGCAGCCTTTGGTTACTATTCCTGAGGTCGCTGCACCAGTGGCGAAGCAGAAGAAGGCCGGAAAATGTTGGAAGTGTGATGTTAATACTCATACTACTAAAGCTTGTAAGGCTATTCACTATTGTCTGATTTGTGATTCAGGGGCACACCCCACTATTCGGTGTCCGGTTCTGAAGTTACCTAGACCCACGAGCTTCTTTGTTGGTTGCGGTAATGATGCCACACTTGATCTTCAGATTCCAGACTCAGTGTATAAGCCACAGTTGATCTCTTCTGGAGCACCCACAGCTTTAGTGCAGGTGTCAGGGGTTGTATCTGCAGCTGATGTTCAGAGTCTGATGGCCCGCATGTGTCCAGGAAACCCAGTGTGGAGATGGGAGGCGGTGCCCCACGGGGCTAATGCTTTTCTTATTGGTATTCCTACAGCTGGTGACTTGTCTCGGATTGATGGTATGCAGATGAGTGTACCCAAGGTTAATGCTCAGGTTCTAGTCTCTTCTTGGGTGCATCAGGATGTTCAGCCTCTTTTCGTTATGCAGCCGGTTTGGGTGCACGTCAGTGGAGTACCGGATTCTGTTCGTCATTTTTTAGGTATCTGGGCAGTGGGCTCTCTTATTGGCACCACTCTTGATGTTGATTTGTTCTCTCTTCGGAGTCAGGGGATTATTCGTGTTCTTGTGGCTATGCGTGACCCTTCGGTTCTGGAGAAGAATAATGGCTGCCTGGAGGTGGTTGCTCTTTTACAACTTAGTGGTTATCGTTTTCGGTTCACTCGTGAGGCAGTGGGGTTCCAGCCAGACCCTCGGTTTCGACCTTTTTTCTGGAAGGAGGGAGGGGATGATGATGGTTCACATGGTTCAGAGGAGGACAGGCCTGATGAGGCACCTGCCGAGGCGGCACCTGAGGCTGCTCGTATGGATGTTGATGGACATCCCCCGACACAGTCTGGCACGTCGGCGGCGCAGTCTACGCAGGTGGCGTTGACTCCTTTCAACCACTCGCCGATGACGGATAGAGGGCGGCAGATTGTGGCACGTGATAGAGTCGAGGCGCCACACTTGGTCGCCTCACCTCCTGTAGCTCCACGGGAGCCCTCACCCTCCAGAGTTCGGATTTTTATGCAGGGTCGTACTCGTCCGGTCTCCGTTCCACCGCGGGGGCAACAGCCACCGACTCCGTCTCCTTCTTCGACTCAGACGGGGTCAGTGGTGTCGCCGACTTCGATGATGCAGCGGGCCGCTGTGTCCTCGCTGCATGCGCAGCCGACTCCGCTCGCCCCCTTGGCTGCGCCGCAGCCAGCCACGGCGCCGCTGCTACAGCCGGTGGATGGTTCCACGCCGCGCGCGCCAGGGGCGGCCATGGAGAGGCTGGCTTCGCTGCCCCGCCAGGCGGTGATGCAGCCGGCCACGGCGTCGCCATTGCCGCCTACTGGGGACCCTGCGCCACCGGTGCAGCAGGTCACCTCGTCGTCGTCTACGTCGGGACAGGCGGTCTCGGAGGGCGCCACACAGGGGGACCGGCTGGAGCTGATGCCCGAGCCTGCTTCACCTCGGCCACGTCCGAGTGACGCAGTGATGGAGGAGATGCGGGTTTGCGAGCACCGGACTCCGAGGACCTCGCCCCCTATGACGGGAGTGTCTTCCGAGCTTGCGGCTACACCGGATTCTTCGTCGCCGCCGTCTACATCGCCATCTACCGCCTCGTCGCGGGCCAAGGCGGGAGGGATACAGGGGGCTTCTCCACCCGCTACCTCTGTATCGGCTCCTACTTCTCCAGATGGTTCTCCTCCGCGCTCGCCCACACCATCGCCAGCCTCCTTGCAGCAACCTTCACCCACGGTCCCTCCTCCAGTCGTTCAGCCGACGGTGAGGAGAAGTGGGAGGTTTGCTCTATCGGAGGATGGGGCGGGGGCGACGGATGAGGATGTCATGCAGAGAGCCATGCGGCGCAAGGCGGAGATGAACCTTGACACGGTAGGTATTAAACATCCGCCTAAGTCCTTTGTTTCTTTTTCAGATACTCGTATTTCTTCTAATTTGAGTAGCTTAGGGGTTTCCTTGGGTACTCGCCCTGATGATATTTCTGTTTCGGCTAATGTGTTGAGACAAACGGAGCTTGACCGTCTAACGGTTGCTCCGAATGTCTCCACTGGGCCTGAAACGACAATTATAGATGATGATGATGATGATGACATCCTAGATGGTCAAATTCTCTCGGCTATAATTGGCAATATTTCAGAAGTTGATTTAGAACACGCGGAGCTTAGTTCTGATTTACAAGCATCCGAACGTGGTTCTCGATCATCGGCTGGAAAGAAATCTCGCAGGTATGGTAAGAATTCTAAATCTAAAATAGTTTCTCGATGAATGGCATGTTCCGGAATAGCAGAGGTCTTCGTGACTTGGCTAAGCATTCCCACATTGCTGATGGTTGTAGAGATTATGATTTAGATTTTCTTGCTATTTCGGAGACGGGTAGGCGGAATTTCTCTCAAAGTTTTCTCGACCGTTTGTCGGGCGGGATTAACTTTCAGTGGTTTTCTCGCCCGCCCCGTGGTAGGTCTGGGGGCATTTTACTCGGCGTCCGTATAGACACCATAACCGTTTTGGCTAGTTCTGATGGAGAGTATCACATTAAACTCGACATTCAGAATAAAGCAGACGGTTTCATATGGAGTCTGGTTGCTGTGTATGGTGCCGCCCATGAAGTTTTTTAGGCTGACTTTTTACGTGAGTTGGTAAACCTTACAAAGGATAATCCTTATCCGATTTTAATCGGAGGTGATTTTAATTTGTTGAGGTTCCCTCATGAGAAAAGTAAAGACCGCTTTGATGGTCATTGGCCTTTCTTGTTCAACGCTGTCATCGACGGCCTGGATTTAAGAGAGGTCTTTATGTCTGGTCGACAGTTTACTTGGGCAAACAGCTTGCCGGAGCCCACATACGAGAAACTAGATCGCGTGTTGATGGATACCGAATGGGAAAGTAAATACCCTATGGTGTCAGTCCGTGCACTAGAACGTATTGAAAAACTGTCTGACCACGCTCCCATCCTTCTAACCACTGGAAATCCCAGACCTGTTTGTAAACGGCCGTTCAAGTTTGAACTTAGCTGGATACATCAAGAGGGATTTCATGATATGGTTAAAAGGGTTTGGGAAAGACCGGTCGGTGGAAGCACATCTATCTTGAGATGGAATAATAAAATGCGGTCTATGCGCAAACATCTCTCTGGTTGGGCTACCCATACGGCTGGTATTCTTAAAAAAGAAAAGTCTCGCTTATCAAATGTGATTGATGAGCTTGAGGCTGTTGCGGAGATTAGACCACTGTCTACACATGAGATTGAACTTAAAAATCAATCCAATGAACAGATGGCCGGTCTTCTCCGCGAAGAGGAACTCAAATGGTATCAACGATCCAAGGCTCAATTCATCTTGGAAGGAGACTCAAATACGAGGTATTTCCATGGCTTAGCCAATGGGAGACACCGGAAAAAACGTATTCACTCTCTTATTCAAGATGAAGGGTTGATTGAAGGCCATGAGCAACTCAAGTCTTACATTACTAACTATTATAAGGGTCTGTTTGGTCCTCCAGAGGAAAGTAATTTTACTCTTAACGAGGACCTAACGGATGATATACCCCAAGTTTCGTTGGAAGAAAATGGCTTGCTAACCGCACCTTATACTGAGGAAGAGGTTAAGAAGGCTGTTTTCCAAATGGAATGCAACAAAGCACCGGGTCCAGATGGTTTTCCAGCAGAGTTTTATCAAACCTTCTGGGATACTATTAAATCGGACCTTCTAGATTTGTTCAGTGATTTACACATTGGACAACTAGAATTATTTCGTCTAAATTTTGGCGAAGTCATCTTGTTACCGAAAATTAATGAGGCAGAAAGGATCCAACAATATAGACCCATTTATCTATTAAATGTAAGTTTCAAGATTTTCACTAAAGTTGCCACCATTAGACTTAATACGGTTGCGGATCATGTGGTTTTACCATCGCAAACAGCCTTTATGCAAGGACGGAATATCCTTGGCGGAGTGGCGGTTTGCATGAGACGGTACATGAGATGCATTCTAAGAAATTAAATGAGGTTATTTTAAAGCTTGATTTTGAGAAGGCGTATGATAAAGTTAAATGGTCTTTCCTTCAATAGACACTCAGGATGAAAGGCTTTTCACCTGAGTGGCGAGCTCTAATTAATGATTTCGTGTATGGTGGTAGTGTGGCTATACGGGTCAATGATGACACCGGACACTACTTCCAAACGCGAAAAGGGTTACGCCAAGGGGATCCGTTATCTCCGATGTTGTTTAACATCGTAGCGGATATGTTGGCGATACTCATAGAGCGGGCCAAGTCTGATGGTCAAATTGAAGGGGTGATTCCACATCTAGTTGATGGTGGCTTATCTATCCTTCAATACGCCGATGACACAATTCTTTTTATGGATCATGATCTTGAAAAAGCTCGAAATCTGAAATTGATTTTAGCAGCTTTTGAGCAATTATCGGGATTGAAAATTAACTTCCATAAAAGTGAATTGTTCTGCTTCAGTGATGCCCAAGACGATGTAGCTCTGTATTCAGAGTTATTTGGTTGCGGGCAAGGCCAATTTCCGATTCGCTATTTGGGTATTCCGATTCATTATCGGAGATTTACAATTGCGGAATGGAAATTAGTAGAAGAAAGATTACAAAAACGCCTCAGTAGTTGGAAAGGTAAACTGTTGTCCCTGGGTGGAAGACTGGTACTCATTAATTCAGTACTAACTAATATGGTACTGTATATGTTATCATTCTTCATCTTACCCAAAGGAGTTCTGCACAAACTCGATTATTATCGATCCAGATTCTTTTGGCAAGGGGACAACGAGAAAAAGAAATATCGACTGGTTAAATGGAGTATAGTTTGTAGTCCCAAAGATCAAGGAGGGCTTGGAGTTCATGACCTGGAGGTCAAGAACTCAGCGCTACTGGGTAAATGGCTATTTAAGCTACTTACTGAGGATGAGATTTGGCAAACTATACTTCGGAGAAAGTACATCGGCTCGAATACATTATCTCAAATGGTTTGGAAACCTGGGGATTCACACTTCTGGGCCGGTCTTATGGCGACAAAAAATGTCTTTTTTCGACATGGGACTTTCTCCATTAAGAATGGTGCACATATACGGTTCTGGGAAGATGCTTGGCTCGACAATGCACCCCTATGTGAACAGTATCCCGCTTTGTATAGAATTGCGCGTCGCCAAGGTGATACCATTGCAACTGTAATGGCTACCTCACCCCCGAATGTGACGTTCAGACGAGTTTTACTAGGACAAAGGCTCGTGGCATGGAACAACCTAATTCTGCGGCTTGGAGATATTCAATTATCGCCAGAGCCAGATGAATTTCGATGGAACCTCCACGTAGATGGTTCCTTTTCTGTAAAATCTTTCTACAATGCGATGCTGCTCTCTGATTTACCAGTTGATAATAATAAGAAAATTTGGAAGATGAAGATACCATTAAAAATTAAATTTTTTGGATGGTATCTTCGTCGTGGGGTTATTCTCACCAAAGATAATCTTGTTAAGCGGAATTGGCACGGAAGTACACGATGTGTCTTTTGTCATCATGACGAAACCATCAATCATTTATTCTTCCGGTGCCAGTTTGCGAGATCTATATGGTCAGTCATCCAAGTAGCGTCTACCTTGTATCCCCCGACTAGTGTCGCTAATGTCTTTGGCAATTGGCTGCATGGTATCAATTCAAGGTTTAAAATGCTTCTTAGGATGGGGGCGCTAGCAGTTATCTGGGCGCTCTGGCTATGTAGAAATGACAAGATTTTTAATGACAAAAATTGCTCTTTGTTGCAGGTTATCTACAGATGCATAGGTATTCTCCGTTCGTGGTTACCTCTTCCGCGGGAGGAGAACCGAGACCTGTTTACGGAGGTCTGTACACGGTTGGAGGATACGGTGAGGGATACTTTTTCCCTACATGGGTGGCAGCATAGTCTACGGATAGAAGCTCCACCTAGCTCTTAGGCGTTATATAATTCATCGTTCCGATATGTATTTCGCCTCTTTTTGTTTTATGTAACTTTGGTGACTTGAGACAAACAAACGGCTGTGTGCATCCTGGTTATGCAGAGACTGGATGTAATTGCTTCTTGAAGTAATAAAGCATCCTTTATCGAAAAAATAGATGGTTTGGGAGCACGCCTCAAGTAATGCCGCACGAAGTGCACGATAACAATTGAAATTTGAAAGTACATACATGATACATCACAATGTGGGAAGATAGTTAAATGTTGGCGTAAAGGAGGTGCTGGAGACCGTTGACAGTTGCAGGTTCCGCGGACAGGAGGACGCGCATGCTGCCGTCGGCACCGTCGATGAGGTAGGCGATCCCGGCACGCGGTTGCTCGGCGCGGAGCACCACCAGCGGCTTCCCCCACCCGAAATCCGTGCCGTACACTAGCGTGCCTTTCCAGCTAACCACTCTCAGGTCAGTCTCCGGCGGGACGCTCCCCGTAGGAGCATCTGTCTGGCTCTGGCTGCCGGCGATCTCCATGTAGTCGATCGCCGAACGGACCATCTCATCGTCCATCCGGCGGATGGCCCCTCTGATCCGACAGGCGACGGAGTCCAGCTGTTCCCCCGAGGTGATGTCCTGCACCTTGCCCGTCACGCTCAGCATGATGATCCCGTTCCCGAAGTAGCTGTCCGGAAGCGGCGGCCTCAGGCTGCCCCGGACGTTCGCCGGGAAGATGAGTCGCGCCGTGGCGTCAGGCGGCAGCTGGCGGGCGGCGCACACACACCGCCACACGTGGGCGCTCACAGCACAGAAGGTGCTCGCTCCGCTGCTGCAGGCACGCTTGAGAGCGGCGACCTGGTCCTTGGAGAGGGTGAAGATCTGGTTCGCCACCGCGCCCGGCGATGGCTTTGGCTCCTCGGACGGCGGTTGTTGCTCCTTTGGGGGGCAGAACAAGGTGAGCGCGTCGGAGTGGATGACGGGCGGGGAGCGTGCACGCAGGAGGGTGCGGTCGTGGCATGGGCGCTCCAGCGCCGTCGCCGCGGCGTCGCCGTCCCTGCAGAAGGCAGACCACGTCCGGAAGAAGTGGAACGCGCCGATGGCATCGACGGCGATGTGGTGCATAGCCACCCCTAAGGCCACCCCACCGCACTTCAAGAAGTTCACCTGGACGCCGCACATGAGGGACGGCGAGTACTCCTCGACGCGTGGAACAAAGAGCCTCTTAAGCTCCGGCGACGGCTGGAAGCTGCTCAATTCGTCAACGGTGAGGGCCGAGTGAGCGACCACGAAGAGTACGCCCTGGCCGGCGCAATCAATCTGTGGGCGACCGCCGGTGTCGACGCCGAGACGGCCGGCCAGGGGGTAGAAGGCCACCAGAGCCTTTGCCAGCGCCACCTTCAGCCTTGCCACGTCGAAGAAGCCGTCGACGGCACCACCGGAGTCGGAGCGGTATAAGTGCACGGTCGGGGTGTGGCCTGTGCTCGCCCACGAGAGGTCGATTGGGGTAAGCCACAGGCCATGCCTCGGCGTCTCCTCACTGGGCGTCAACATGCACCACTCTGCCACCCTCACTTCCTCGTACACACCCATTTTTCTTCTTGTGTTCAGAGCTGAGGTCGACCGAGAAGAGGCTCAAGAGACAGTGGTATGAACTATTGCTCTCCTGCTTTCTTCCCTTATGTAGATCAGTTAACTACCCTGGCAAGAGTGAACAATAAGATACATGTGAGTCGAATCTCGAAACCCACAAAGACGGGGATCCAATACCAAAACGTACCCCAATAGAAATTTGAGCTCCCAAATCGGGATCAAATGCTTTCTCTCGCTGCAGCAGAGACATATGGGTTCTTTATTCTCTAATGAAAATCGGATGCGCTGAGTGACAAATTTCTGGATCAGATACCCTGAATGACTAAAACTCCACGAGAATATTAGCGGATTTTGCATTATAATTTATTCCCATTTAGTGCATAATCTTTAAAAAGCTTATGATAAGGTTAAGTGATCTTTTTTGCAACAAAATTTCACACTGAATAAATCAAATATCTTCAGATATGATGATCACAGTTTGCTTGCAGTGACCTGGTTCAACTGACAAGAAATATTCTCATAAAAGGTACTAGAGACATGGCTCCTGTATCAAAGCTTAATTTCAGGCTGCGTTCTATCCACACAGCGACCAGAGAATGGAGCAGGGCGAAGAAATCACTCAAGAATATCCTCTCAAATGTCAACCATGCTATAAAAATTTTAGACGCTCTCGAAGAATGGAGAAGGCTGACCAGCATGGAGTTTGTCCTAAGGTCTCTATGTCAAGCCAAGAGTAAGCAATTTTGCATCGCAGAGGCACAGCACTGGAAACGAAGAGCTAAAGTGAAATGGTGTAAACTAGGGGATGAGAACACTAAATTCTTCCACACAATGGCTACATACAGGTTCAGGAAGAACAAAATTAGGTTCCTCTCACACAACAGAAATGAATTCTTCAAAGATCACGACAAGCTCAAGATAGCTACTGATTACTTTGCAGACATCTTCTCTGAAAGAAGAACTTGGTCACCAAATATTATTCTGACCACTCTATATGACGATCAATCCGAACAGATGCAGTCGCTTGCCTGTCAGTTTACTTGGGAAGAAATTCAGAATGCTATACAAAAAGCGCCATCAAACAGAAGCCCAGGGCCAGATGGTTTTACAAATAAATTTTACAAGTTCTATCTGCAAGATCTGAAGCTGAACTTATTGGCTTTATTTAAAGCCTGGCATGATCAAACTGTGGATCTGTTGGGCGTAAACCTAGCCTATATTGCACTGCTACCAAAAAGTGACGACCCTCAAGAAATTAAGGACTACCGACCCATCTCTCTTCAGCACTCTATACCAAAATTAGTTGCAAAGGTAATGACCAACAGACTGCAACCAAAAATCAAGACACTGATGGACTCCATGCAGTCTGGTTTCATCAAGGATCGATCAATCGTGGAGAATTTTGCGGCTGCCATTGAGATGATCCAATCGGGAAACAAGATGAAGAAACTTATTATTGTACTTAAGCTTGATTTCCAGAAGGCCTTTGATTCAATACATTGGGAGGCGATTTTGGAAACTATGTCAACTAGAGGTTTCCCACCAAAATGGATTGCCTGGGTCAAAGAATTGTTGAAAACTTCACAGGCACAAATGATAATCAACGAACAATGTGGCCAGAAATTCAAGATTCAGAGGGGAGTGAGGCAGGGAGATCCTTTATCTCCATACATCTTTATTGTTGTCGCCGATATTCTGCAGCAGATGTTCAGAAAAGCTTACGGATCTGGTTTCTTGAGACACCCAATTCAGAACGGATCGCCCTTCCCTGCTTTGCAATATGCTGATGACACACTTCTCATTATCCACGGTTCTGTTCAGAGGGCCTTTTTGGCCAAGCAAATTCTACAAGCATTCTCTGATTTTACAGGCTTGCAAATAAACTTTCAAAAAAGCACTTTTGTCCCAATGCACATGACAGAGCTAGACGCAACTAATGCTGCCTTAATTCTGGGCTGTAGCACAGCCGCCCTGCCTTGCACATATCTAGGTCTCCCTCTCTCAGCAAATAAAATATCAAAGCAGCTTCTGCAACCGGTGATAAATAAAATCCAAAGGCGCCTCCCAGGTGAGAAAATTGCATATTGCTACCACAATTGCGGCTAAGACTCATGTCATCAGGGGCTGAATTTAAATGATAAATTCAGTACTATCTGCAATCCCAAACTTCTTCATGGCTTGCATTGAATGGGATCAGGGGAGTATAGATGATGTGGACAAATTGAGACGTGCTTTCCTTTGGAAGAACAAGGAGAAAATTTTGGGTGGTCACTGTCTCGTGGCTTGGGACATAGTAACAATGCCAAGAATGAAGGATGGGCTCGGGATCAGGGACTTGCGGATACACAACAAAGCAGTAATGGCAAATTTCACTTCCAAGCTGCTATCTAATGGAACTGGGCCTTGTTTCTCTTGGATGGCTGCTTGGCACCTCCAGGACAGTATTCCTCTCTCCCCTTCGCGCCACGAGTCACACATTTGGAAATCAATCAGGAAGTTAATTCCAACAATACAGGCAGCAACTTTCTGCAACCAAAATTCGGCAAACCGAAGTCTTTTTGGAAAGACAATTGGACGACTATGGGAAGACTGCATATCAACATGCCATTTCTCTACTCCTTTGCTGTTGACATGAAATGTACAGTCGCCTCCCAAATTTCTAGCGGTCAGTGGTACATTACATTAATTTGACCTTTATCCTTGACCTGCTGAGGTACAATTGCAAGCTATTATGGATATGTTGAGCTCTATTCAACCAAGTTTTGACACCCAGGGAGAGGCAAGGTTTATGGTAATCACAGGCAAACCAGCCACGACAAAGGACTTCTAAAGACTGTTCAGCAACAGGGGCTTAATATGGGACAGATATAAATGGGTTTGGCAAGCTGCATACCGCTACGTCATTAATTATTCCTTTGGCTAGGATTCCGGGGTAGACTAAACACCGATGATAATATGACCAACAAGTGTTGGCGCACGGATGCGGGATGCGACCAATTTCCAGCCCTCGAATCTATACACCATATAGCTCTTCATTGCAAGCAGGCTTCGTGGGTCTGGGAAAAGCTGGGTCTAGCCAATACTGCTGCAACTACAAACTATCTCAGCCAGTTCATCTCAATCACTGACGAAAACGTAGCATCCAAAACTTGGACTGTTTGTGTTGTTGCATGTCTGCTCGGTCTATGGAAGGCCAGAAACGATAGGGTGTTTAACTGCAAATATAATGGGAGACAGGCTCTATTCAATCAGATTGCAAATGAGCTCAGACTGTGGAGTAACGGATCGCCAAGGCTCCAATCACAGTTGATTTCTTCGGCAGACAAGCTGGGTTCTGGGTAGTTTTTTTCTAGTTTTCTTTCCACTCCCCCAGGGCTTCCCCTGGTTTGTAATTCCACCCCCACCCCCATGTAACTCATCTGGTTGTAAAAAGGTGGAGGCAACTCTACCTTAATATATAGAAATATATATTTCTTAAAAAAAGGTTTCTTCCAAGAGTGGTGCATTTTAGTTAATAACTTCATTTTCGGAGTAAGTGTTGCCATTAAAGTCAATCATGACGTTGGTAAATATTTTCAGACAAAAAAAAAGGTTGATGCAAGATGATACCCTATCTACAATTTTATTTAACAGTGTGCCAGATATGCTAGCAATTATTGTTGAGCGTGCGGAAGCTGATGATCAAATTGAAAGAGTGGTCCCCCACTTAGTTGATAGTGGCGATTCTATTCTTCAATACGTCGATGACACAATCCTCTTTATCGAACATGGCTTGGAAAATACGAGCAATCTGAAATTAATATTACCAACATTCGAGCAGTTATTACTGTCTTAAGATAAATTTTCATAAATTGTTCTTTTTTAGTGAGGCCCAAGGCGATACTAACCTATATGCGAAACTTTTCGGATGTGGGTTGGGAAACTTTCCAATCAGTTATTTGGGTATTCTGATTCACCATCCAAGGCTCGCGCTTGCTGAATAGAAACTCGTTGAGGAAAAGATTGTTGAAACGCCTTAGTAATTAACCGCAGGCTACGGACCTTGGCCGTTCCCCTTTCTCCCGTCCACAGGAAAGGCGAACTTTTGGGCGACCCGAGTCTCCCCACCTCGCTCGCCGTCGATCCGTGGATTCCTCCGCCTCCGGCGGCCGCTCCGGCGGCGGGAGGTAGGGGAATCCACGGATCTAGGCCTGTACATAGTGTAGGGGTAGGTTTGGAGCTGGCCGGTGGCGTCTTGGAGGCGGAGATGTCATCGGCTGGTGTTTGGTTTGCAGGTGGCGGATCTCCTCTCCGGAATCGACGTTCTGTGGAGCTTCGACGCCGATCCGTCGTCAACCTCGTCCTCGGTCCTCTGTGGAGGTGCCGTGGGCGTCTTCCCCGTGTTAAGCTCCGAGGGCGGCGGAGTTTGCAGGTCAAGATCTTGAAGAAGAAGATGAGGCGCATCGGACCGACTGCGGCGGCGCTCGACGGTGTAGGTCCTTTGGGGCCGGCGCTCGGCGACTTCCCGCTCGCCTGGGGACTGCCTCCGATCCAAGGCATCGAGGGAGGCAGCGGCGGCGGCGCGCCACCGACGGCAACGGCGTGTCGACGACGTGGTCAACTTGCAGAAGGACGAAGCTGTATTTTTGTGTTTGTTGGGTTTCTTTCTGTAATATCTCCAGTGTAATCCGTCTTCTTGTTTCCGCAAAAAAAAAAAACGCCTTAGTAATTGGAAAAGAAAGTTAATAATATCTTTGGGTGGAAGGTTAGTCGGAGCCATTTTTTTACGTGAAAATATTTCGTGTATTAATGTGCTGAAATTATTTTATTTTACCAACCGCTCGTGTGTTTTCTCGCCCCACATTGATCTCGCCCGTTGATCTCGCCGGGCGGCATCCACGCCCTATTCTACATGCCTCGCCGAGTACCCTCCGTAACCATGGCATCTGGAACAAGCAAAGGAAAGTTTTCTTGATGCAAAATTACCCGGGGTACAAACTTGAAATTGATTTTAAGGAGATTAATGCTATTAGTACTATCCCATATATAGTCTCGTCATTACGATCCATAGTAATTACCTCCCGTGCGCGGTGCGCTCCCTCCTCTGATTGATGGAGTCGCAGTCGGTCTTGCGGAGCGCCCGCCCATGGGCCTCCCTCTCGCCGGACCTGCTACTCGACATTGCCGGCCGCCTGCACGACGCCACAGACTTCGTCCGCTTCCACGCCGTCTGCCAGCCATGGCGCGACACGGCGGCTCGCGCAGGGGCGACGCCCCGACGCCGCAGCCACATGTTCCTGCCATGGCTCCTCTCACGGTACAACGGCCGCATCACGCACTCCCCCGTGGTCTACTTCGGGCGCGTCTCGTCCGAGCCGACGCTGAGCGACCGCCATCGCAGCTACAACAGCATCGTTCTCGTGGAGCCGGGCGCCGACGGCGACAGGAACTGGGTGGCCAGGGAAGACGGCGGGGCGGCCTGGCTCTTCTTTGCGGGCTTCGAGCCGACCATCCAAGACGTCCTCACCCGAGCCGTCACCTACCTCCCTCGCTTCCCAAACGACGACAACGACGGTTGGATAATCAGGCACCGGATGAGGAGCCCGCGCGGCATCCTCTACTGCGACGGCACCGTCTTCCTCTACAGCTTCGTTGCAGGGACGACCAACCGGAGGTACGGCTCGTACCCTCCCGTCTTCACGGCCGCCATCCTTCGCCCGGGCGATGCGAAATGGACGCTCGTGCAGAAGCTGCTCGATTTGCCGGCAAGCCACCATTCCTGCGCCGCGTACCACGCCGGCAAGGTACTGGTCTGGGTGGGCGCCTACTTCTGGTGCGTCCTGACACCGGGCTTCTCCAAACCAGCCAACGCCGGAAACACCGCCAACATCAGGCTCGAGACGACCTGGGATAGGCTCGAGGACGAGCTCTACATACGTGATCGCAGCTACATCTTCGCCTCCCGCGGCGAGTTGCTGCGGGTGTCCGTCCTGATCGAGCGGCAGCAGCAGAGGGGCCATGATTACGGCAGGGATTACCCGGCTCCTACGTTAGCGCTGACGGTCCACGCCCTCGAACAAGGAGGAGACGGCGGCAAGATGCGGTGGGTGGAGAGGGATGACTCGGGCATGGATGATCGTGTCATGTTCCTTGGATCGCCGGCGAGCTTTGCCATGGATGCCACGCAGCTGGGTCTGGATGGAGGGTGCGCCTACTTTACCCTCAGGCGTCGAGTGTTCAGGTACACCTTCTTCGACGGTGAAGCCAGACCCGTGGATTGGCTGTTTCCTGGATGGGATTCCGACAAGGCGTGTGTCTGGCTACGGCCGGAACCTAAAGTGGTTCCAAATCTAGGTAAATCGAGAAAGGCCCGAGACTAGAAACAAGGGGAATCCATAATCATGTAGCTCAGCGATACACTCAAAACTTTAAAATTTAGTAACTTCATGTTGTGTAGTCTCAAAATATTTTGAGGTGACACTATGGTTTATTTGCAACTATCTGTTGAAGGTTGATTAAGAAAGGGACATGTCATTTTAACTTTTTGTAAGCTTGCCACTCTCATAAGGCTGGTCAAGCTTGACAAATTAAGACTAGAATTCATGTAGCAACTTGGCCGAGTTTATTTCTCTAACAACTAGGTCTACATGTCTCGTACACTTGTAACTGATACTACCTCCATCACAAAGCTTAAAACTTATATTATTTTTAGAAAGTCAAACGATATCAAATTTGATTAAGTTTTACCAAAAATCATTAACATGTAAAATACAAAATTAATTTCATTAAAATATAATAAAATATATTTTCGTATTGTACATATAAAATATTATATTTATTAATAGATTGTTCTAGAAATTTGACTAAACTATACTTGGTTTGATTTTTCAAAAAAATAATAGGCCTTATGCTTTGAGTTGGAGTGTATTACTAGCAGCGCTAATAACACCCTAGGTACCTCTGTGTGCGATTTCATACACAAAGTTGCAAAATCGTTATACAACAGTACATCAACTTGTCAGTCGTAATGATTTTGGTCCAGTTAGTCTCCGGTCGCAACACGTGTGATGATAAGCAAATAGTGTTTTTTGACATGCACCTGACACTTTTGCCAATACCCCTAAGAGCGTCTCTAACCGAAGTACAAAAATTTAGAGGAGTAAACTTGTTTTTACATGATTTTGAAAATTTGAGCACATTCATACATGTCGCACAAATTTATAGCATCATCTAAACCTAACAGATTGAATTTTTATAGGTCTAGATTTTTTTAGCAATCTGAGGAAAATAAAAGGAAATATAGACTTACCAAGTGGAATATCGTCTGCAGACCCAAGGATCAAGGGGGTCTAGGTATTGAGGTACTTAAACTAAAAAATAGATGTTTATTGGGTAAGTGGCTTTATACACTTCTTAACGAAGATGGGGTGTGGCAGGAGTTGCTGCAGAATAAATACCTAAGACTAAAGACCTTATCCGAGGTACAAGCTAAACCAACAGACTCTCCCTTTTGGAAGGGATTAATGAGGGTTAAGGACGATTTTTTTAGTAGAGGTTTTTTTCAAGATAGGTAATGGTGCAAATACCCGTTTTGAGAAGATACCTGGTTAGGTAAAACACCATTAGCTCAACAATATCCATCCTTATACAACATTGTGCATCACAAGAATGTAACGGTAGCTCATGTGTTATCTCAAACGCCTCTGAATATAAGTTTCAGAAGGCTGTTGGTGGGAAACAAATAGACTTTATGGTTACAGTTATGCCGAAAGCTTATGAGGATTAATTTATCTGATGAGAATGATCAGTTTGTTTGGACTCTATCAACAAATGGTTTGTTTACAGTGAAATCTATGTATAAGAATCTTATGAATGACCATACTCCCTTTCTGCGAAAATATCTTTGAAAAGTTAAAGTTCCTCTAAAGATTAAAATATTCATGTGGTTCTTGAGCAATAAGGTTTTGCTTACTAAAGACAATTTAGCTAAAAGAAGATGGAATTGATGTACGAAATGTGATTTTTGTGGCGAACATGAGACTATTGAGCATTTGTTCATCACTTGTCCTTTCGCTAAATTACTTTGGCGCACGATTAATTTCACTTTTACTCTCCCATCTCCAACCAATATTACGAATATGTTTGGTAATTGGCTAAATGGAGTTGATAGACAATCTAAGGCCTTCATCCGTATTGGGGTGTCTGCCTTATGTTGTTCTATATGGAGGGTAAGGAGTGATATTATTTTTAACAAAAACCTTTCTTTTCATTTTTTGCAGGTGATAACGCGTGAAGCACACATCCGTTGGGAACCCCAAGAGGAAGGTGTGATGCGTACAACAGCAAGTTTTCCCTCAGTAAGAAACCAAGGTTATCGAACCAGTAGGAGACGAAGGCCACGTGAAGGTTGTTGGTGACGGAGTGTAGTGCGGCGCAACACCAGGGATTCCGGCGCCAACGTGGAACATGCACAACACAATCAAAATACTTTGCCCCAACTTAACAGAGGTTGTCAATCTCACCGGCTTGCTGTAAACAAAGGATTAAACGTATGGTGTGGAAAATGATGTTTGTTTGCAAAGAACAGTAGAGAACAATGATTGCAGTAGATTGTATTTCAGATGTAAAAGAATGGACCGGGGTACACAGTTCACTAGTGGTGTCTCTCCAATAAGAAATAGCATGTTGGATGAACAAATTACAGTTGAGCAATTAACAAATAGAGAGGGCATAACAATGCACATACATATCATGATGACTAATATGAGATTTACTTAGGGCATTATGACAAATTACATAGACCGCTATCCAGCATGCATCTATGCCTAAAAAGTCCACCTTCGGGTTAGCATCCGCACCCCTTCCAGTATTAAGTTGCAAAGAACAGACAATTGCATTAAGTATGGTGCGTAATGTAATCAACACAAATATCCTTAGACAAAGTATTGATATTTTATCCCTAGTGGCAACATCACATCCACAACCTTAGAACTTTCTGTCACTGTCCCAGATTCAATGGAGGCATGAACCTACTATCGAGCAAAAATACTCCCTCTTGGAGTCACAAGTATCAACTTGGCCAGAGCCTCTACTAGCAACGGAGAGCATGCAAGATCATAAACAACACATATATGATAGATTGATAATCAACTTGACATAGTATTCCATATTCATCGGGTCCCAACAAACACAACATGTAGCATTACAAATATATGATCTTGATCATGATAGGCAGCTCACAAGATCTAACATGATAGCACAATGAGGAGAAGACAACCATCTAGCTACTGCTATGGACCCATAGTCCAAAGATGAACTACTCACACATCAGTCTGGAGGCGATAATGGTGATGTAGAGTCCTCCGGGTGATGATTTCCCTCTCCGGCAGGGTGCCGGAGGCGATCTCCTGAATCCCCCGAGATGGGATTGGCGGCGGCGGCGGCGTCTCTGGAACTTTTTCCGTATCGTGGCTCTCGCTAATAGTGTTTTCGCGACGGAGAGTATAAGTAGGCGGAAGGGCAGAGTCGGAGGAGGCACGGGGGCCCCACACCATAGGGGGCGCGACCAGCATGGGGCCGCGCCGCCTTGTGGTGTCGGCGCCTCGTGGCCCCACTTCGTATCCTCTTCGGTCTTCTGGAAGCTCCGTGAAAAAATAAGACCCTGGGCGTTCATTTCGTCCAATTCCGAGAATATTTCCTGTGTAGGATTTCTAAAACCAAAAACAGCACAAAACAGGAACTGGCGCTTCGGCATCTTGTTAATAGGTGACACGCGTAAAGCACACGTCCGTTGGGAACCCCAAGAGGAAGGTGATACGTCCCCGACGTATCCATAATTTCTGTCGTTCCATGCTTGTTTTATGATAATACTTACATGTTTTGCTTGCACTTTATGATGATTTCATGCATTTTCCGGAACTAACCTATTAACAAGATGCCACAGTGCCAGTTCCTGTTTTCTGCTGTTTTTGGTTCCAGAAAGGCTGTTTGGGCAATATTCTCGGAATTGGACGAAATCAACGCAAAACCTCCTATTTTTCCCGGAAGGCTCCAGAACACCGAAGAAGAGTTGGAGGAGAGCCAGGGGGGCCCCACACCATAGGGCCGCGCGGGCCAGACCCTGGCCGCGCCGGCCTAGGGTGAGGCCACCCTGTCGACCCTCCTGCGCCGCCTCTTCGCCTATATAACCCCTTTCGACCTAAAAACACAGTACCAATTGACGAAACTCCAGAAAGACTCCAGGGGCGCCGCCACCGTCGCGAAACTCCAATTCGGGGGACAGAACTCTCTGTTCCGGCACCCTGCCGGGACGGGGAAGTGCCCCCGGAAGCCATCTCCATCGACGCCACCGCCTCCATCATGCTCCGTGAGTAGTTCCCCCATGGACTACGGGTTCTAGCAGTAGCTATGTCGGTATACTCTCCTCTATGTACTTCAATACAATGATCTCATGAGCTGCCTTACATGATTGAGATTCATCTGATGTAATCGGTGTTGTGTTTGTTGGGATCCGATGGATGATACATTATGATTAGTCTATCTATAAAGTTTGTGAAGTTATTGTTGCTGCAATCTTGTTATGCTTAATGCTTGTCACTAGGGCCCGAGTGGCATGATCTTAGATTTGAGCTCTATACTTATTGCTTAGATTGTATCTACAAGTTGTATGCACATGTCACTGTCCGGAACCAAAGGCCCCGAAGTGACAGAAATCGGGACAACCGGAGGGGATGGCGGTGATGTGAGGGACACATGTTTTCACGGAGTGTTAATGCTTTGCTCCGGTGCTCTATTAAATGGAGTACCTTAATATCCAGTAGTTTCCCTTGAGGCCCGGCTGCCACCGGCTGGTAGGACAAAAGATGTTGTGCAAGTTTCTCATTGCGAGCACGTACGACTATAATTGGAAAACATGCCTACATAATTAATAATCTGGATGTTCTGTCTTAATGCTTTGATTCCTATCAATTGCCCAACTGTAATTTGTTCACCCAACACTTGTCACTTGTTATTGGAGAGTTGCCACTAGTGTAGATCGCTGGGAACCCCGGTCCATCTCTCATCATCATATACTCGTTCTATATGTCATTGGAAGTAGTGTCAACTATTTTCTGGTGCCATCGCCTCTGTGTTATTGCTACCGCTGTTTGTGTTCTTTGTTACTATTGCTCTCATATTACTGCTACTTTCACATCACCCCTGTTACTAGTGCTTTTCCAGGTGCAGCTGAATTGACAACTCAGTTGTTAAGGCTTATAAGTATTCTTTACCTCCCCTTGTGTCGAATCAATAAATTTGGGTTTTACTTCCCTCGAAGACTATCGCGATCCCCTATACTTGTGGGTCATCAAGACTGTTTTCTGGCACCGTTGCCGGGGAGGCATAGCTCTACTCATAAGTTCACCTGGGGAGTACACTCTACCTCTCTCTCTGTTTTTATTTTGTTTTATTTTGTTTTGCTTAGTTTACTTTTGTCTAGTTTATTTGTGCTTAGTTTATTTCTGTCTAGTATTATTTTGCTTAGTTTACTTTTGTCTAGTTTATTTTTGTCTTGTTTTATTTGTCTCATATACCCAAAAATCCATAAAAATTTGAAAAACCAAAAAATTAAAAACTGCTGTTATGGGAGAACCTACAACTTATTTGGAGCTCATAGAATGTTATAATAATTATAGAGAATCAAGAACTGGTAAAATAATGAGTGCTATGATAGAAAAATTAAATACAATGGCTAAAATCTTGCTTAGACGCCATGATATAAACTGTTGCTCTCAACAGGATAAACATCTTAAATTTCAATGTGGCTTTAGTGAGGAATTTTTAATTAAGAACTATAATCGGAATTGCTATATTCATTACGGGTTCGAAGAGGTAGAACAATTTGTCTTATTTATGGGAGCCTCCGAGATAGAATCCTTCATGGTTGAGAATTATGAAACTTGTGCTATTTGTAAGGACCTTAAAGATTATGTCTCTACTATCCTTAATTCTTGCATAGAATGCTACAGTGATAATCCTTATATCCTTGATTATAAAGAGAGACACATTGATGCACAAGAATGCACTCACAATTTGCAGAACCGGTGGAAGAAGAAATTGATGAACCTGAAAGCTCATTGGATGAAAAAGAGGAGGAAATTGATGAACCTGAAAGCTCATTGGATGAAAAAGAAGAGGAGAGCGACGAACAAAAGGAGGAAGAATGGATTAGCTACCCATGCCAACCTTCTAATGAGAGTAACTCTTTATCTCTTACACTATTTGATTGTCCTCCATGCTTACCGGAAGAGGTTGAATGTTATGTTCCTGTGGATTCTCTTGAAATACTACCTATGAGTAAAACTTGTGAAAATAATTATGCTACTGTTATCTATGATAATCCATGCTACTTTGATAAATCTTATGATAATGCTTTGTTTGTGCCTGATGTCGAAATGCATGGTACTAAAGAATTTTGCTTAGCAAATGTTTATGATAAATCTCTAGATGATGGTCCTATGTTACTTGATAAAATTAATTGTGCTACTAATGAAAATGGGATTGGAGAGTTCTTGACTTTATCTATGAGTCCCATATCTCTTGAGATTGATCAATCATCTTGTCATATTATTGATAAAAGTGAGTTTGAAAGTTTTAATTCCACTATTTTTGAGCTTGATAAAAATTATGTGTTTGGAAATCATGAAAAGTATGCTGCATGTGATAGTTATATTGTTGAGTTTGTTCATGAAGCTACTGAAAATTATTATGAGAGAGGAAAATATGGTTGTAGAAATTTTCATGGTACTAATACACCTCTCTATATGCTGAAATTGTTGAAGTTACACTTGTTCTATCTTCTTATGCTTGTCACTTTGTTCTTCATGAATTTATTTATTTACAAGATTCCTATGCATAGGAAGCATGTTAGACTTAAATGTGTTTTGAATTTGCTTTTTGATGCTCTCTTTTGCTTCAAATACTATTTCTTGCGAGTGCATCATTAAAACTGCTGAGCCCATCTTAACGGCTATAAAGAAAGCAACTTCTTGGGAGATAACCCATGTGTTATTTTGCTACAGTACTTTGTTTTATATTTGTGTCTTGGAAGTTGTTTACTACTGTAGCAACGGCTCCTTATCTTAGTTTTGTGTTTTGTTGTGCCAAGTGAAGCCTCTAATCGAAGGTTGATACTAGATTTGGATTTCTGCGCAGAAACAGATTTCTATCTGTCACGAATCTGGGCTGTTTTCTCTGTAGAAAAATCAGAAAAATATGCCAATTTACGTGCGTGTTCCTCAGATATGTACGCAACTTTCATTAGTTTTGAGTTTTCTGAGTTGAGCAACGGAAGTATTTATTTAAAATTCGTCTTTACTAGCTGTTCTGTTTTGGCAGATTCTGTCTCTGTTTTTTGCATTGTCTCTTGTGGACTTTAAGCGAGGTTTTCTAGACGTAGAGGGCTGTAGCTAATGTTTTATTGAGTTCTTGCAATGTGCCACTACAGGACCAAGGTGGATTCAAATTTTTTGAGTACTAACCCCTCTAATGAAGTTTATGAGAAGTTTGGTGTGAAGGAAGTTTTGAAGGGTCAAGAGAGGAGGATGATATATGATCAAGAAGAGTGAAAAGTCTAAGCTTGGGGATACCCCCGTGGTTCATCCCTGCATATTTCAAGAAGACTCAAGCGTCTAAGCTTGGGGATGCCCAAGGCATCCCCTTCTTCATCAACTTATCAGGTTCCTCCCCTGAAACTATATTTTTATTCGGTCACACCATATGTGCTTTACTTGGAGCGTCTGTGTGTTTATTTTCGTTTTGTTTTTGTTTGAATAAGATCGGATCCTAGCAATCCATGTTTGGGAGAGAGACACGCTCCGCTTTTTCATATGAACACTTGTTCTTCGTTTTACTTTTAATGTTCAATGATAAAAGTTGGAAGCTACAATACTTATGGTTATTTGGTTGGAAAAAGAAAATGCCTCATATGTCTTGGATAATTTGACACTTGGCAATTGTTTTGAGCTCTCAAGTAGATCATGATTAAGTTTTTTTTCATGTAGTTTAAACCTATTAGTGGAGAACTACCGTAGAGCTTGTTGAAATTCGTTTGCATAATTGATCTCTCTTAAGGTCTAGATATTTTCTGGTAAAAGTGTTTGAGCAACAAGGAAGACAGTGTAGAGTATTATAATGCTTGCAATATGTTCTTATGTAAGTTTTGCTGTACCGGTTCATACTTGTGTTTGCTTCAAACAACCTTGCTAGCCTAAGCCTTGTACTGAGAGGGAATGCTTCTCGTGCATTCAAATCCTTGAGCCAAAACCTATGCCATGTGTGTCCACCATACCTACCTACTATGTGGTATTTCCCGCCATTCCAAAGTAAATTGCTTGAGTGCTACCTTTAAACAATTCAAAATTTATCACCTCTGATTTGTGTCAATGTTTTATAGCTCATGAGTAAGTATGTGGTGTTTATCTTTCAATCTTATTGGGCAACTTTCACCAATGGACTAGTGGCTTCATCCGCTTATCCAATAATTTTGCAAAAAGAGCTGGCAATGGGATTCCCAGTCCCAAATTAATTAACAAAAATAGACACTCCTCCATGGTATGTGATTGTTGGACGGCACCCGAAGGATTCGGTTAGCCATGGCTTGAGAAAGCAAAGGTGGGGAGGAGTGTCATCATAATAAAACTAAAATAAAAAGGCACTCCTTCATGGTATGAGATTGTTGGCAGGCACCCGAGGATTCGGTTAGCCATGGTTTGTGAAAGAAAGGTTGGAAGGAGTGCCACCCAAAAATAAAAATAATTAATGGGAGCCGCTCTTTGAAGGTTTGTCTGGCAAGGGGGTTAGAGTGCCCACTACCATTCGTTGACAACAACAAACACCTCTCAAAATTTTACTTTTTATGCTCTCTTTATGTTTTCAAAACCAAAGCTCTAGCACAAATATAGCAATCAATGCTTCCCTCTGCGAAGGGTCATTCTTATACTTTTATGTTGAGTCAGTTTACCCATTTCCTCCCATCTTAGAAGCAAACACTTGTGTCAACTGTGCATTGATTCTTACATACTTGCTTATTTGCATTCATCATATTACTTTATGTTGACAATTATCCATGAGATATGCATGTTGGAAGTTGAAAGCAACCGCTGAAACTTATATCTTCCTTTGTGTTGCTTCGATGCTTTTACTTTGAATTTATTGCTTTATGAGTTAACTCTTGTGCGAGATTTTTGATGCTTGTCTTGAAAGTACTCTCCATGAAAAGTTTTGCTACATGTTATCTATTTGTTAGCAACTATAGATCATTGCCTTGAGTCACTTCATTCATTTCATATGCTTTGTAATAGTATGATCAAGATTATGTAAGTAGCATGTCACTACAGAAATTATTCTTTTTATCGTTTACCTGCTCGGGACGAGCAGGAACTAAGCTTGGGGATGCTGATACGTCCCCGACGTATCCATAATTTCTGTCGTTCCATGCTTGTTTTATGACAATACTTACATGTTTTGCTTGCACTTTATGATGATTTCATGCATTTTCCGGAACTAACCTATTAACAAGATGCCACAGTGCCGATTCACATTTCTGCTGTTTTTGGTTCCAGAAAGGCTGTTCGGGCAATATTCTCGGAATTGGACGAAATCAACGCAAAACCTCCTATTTTTCCCGGAAGGCTCCAGAACACCGAAGAAGAGTCGGAGGAGAGCCAGGGGGGCCCCACACCATAGGGCCGCGCGGGCCAGACCCTGGCCGCGCCGGCCTAGGGTGAGGCCACCCTGTTGACCCTCCTGCGCCGCCTCTTCGCCTATATAACCCCTTTCGACCTAAAAACACGGTACCAATTGACGAAACTCCAGAAAGACTCCAGGGGCGCCGCCACCGTCGCAAAACTCCAATTCGGGGGACAGAACTCTCTGTTTCGGCACCCTGCCGGGAGGGGGAAGTGCCCCCGGAAGCCATCTCCATCGACGCCACCGCCTCCACCATGCTCCGTGAGTAGTTCCCCCATGGACTACGGGTTCTAGCAGTAGCTATGTCAGTATACTCTCCTCTATGTACTTCAATACAATGATCTCATGAGCTGCCTTACATGATTGAGATTCATCTGATGTAATCGGTGTTGTGTTTGTTGGGATCCGATGGATGATACATTATGATTAGTCTATCTATAAAGTTTGTGAAGTTATTGTTATTGCAATCTTGTTATGCTTAATGCTTGTCACTAGGGCCCGAGTGGCATGATCTTAGATTTGAGCTCTATACTTATTGCTTAGATTGTATCTACAAGTTGTATGCACATGTCACTGTCCGGAACCAAAGGCCCCGAAGTGACAGAAATCGGGACAACCGGAGGGGATGGCGGTGATGTGAGGGACACATGTTTTCACGGAGTGTTAATGCTTTGCTCCGGTGCTCTATTAAAAGGAGTACCTTAATATCCAGTAGTTTCCCTTGAGGCCCGGCTGCCACCGGCTGGTAGGACAAAAGATGTTGTGCAAGTTTCTCATTGCGAGCACGTACGACTATAATTGGAAAACATGCCTACATAATTAATAATCTGGATGTTCTGTCTTAATGCTTTGATTCCTATCAATTGCCCAACTGTAATTTGTTCATCCAACACTTGTCACTTGTTATTGGAGAGTTGCCACTAGTGTAGATCGCTGGGAACCCCGGTCCATCTCTCATCATCATATACTCGTTCTATATGTCATTGGAAGTATTATCAACTATTTTCTGGTGCCATCGCCTCTGTGTTATTGCTACCGCTGCTGTGTTACTGTTACTATTGCTCTCATATTACTGCTACTTTCACATCACCCCTGTTACTAGTGCTTTTCCAGGTGCAGCTGAATTGACAACTCAGTTGTTAAGGCTTATAAGTATTCTTTACCTCCCCTTGTGTCGAATCAATAAATTTGGGTTTTACTTCCCTCGAAGACTATCGCGATCCCCTATACTTGTGGGTCATCAGAAGGTATGATGCGTGCAGCGGCAAGTTTTCCCTCAGTAAGAAACCAAGGTTATCGAACCAGTAGGAGTCAAGAAGCACGTGAAGGTTGTTGGTGACGGAGTGTAGTGCGGCGCAACACCAGGGATTCCGGCGCCAATGTGGAACCTGCACAACACAATCAAAGTACTTTGCCCCAACGTAATAGTGAGGTTGTCAATCTCACCGGCTTGCTGTAACAAAGGATTAGATGTATAGTGTGGAAGATGATGTTTGCGAAGAACAGTAAAGAACAAGTATTGCAGTAGATTATATTCGATGTAAAAGAATGGACCGGGGTCCACAGTTCACTAGTGGTATCTCTCCAATAAGAAATAGCATGTTGGGTGAACAAATTACAGTTGGGCAATTGGCAAATAAAGATGGCATGACAATGCACATACATATCATGATGAGTAGTGTGAAATTCAATTGGGCATTACGACAAAGTACATAGACCGCTATCCAGCATGCATATATGCCTAAAAAGTCCACCTTCAGGTTAGCATCCGCACCCCTTCCAGTATTAAGTTGCAAACAACAGACAATTGCATTAAGTATGGTGCGTAATGTAATCAACACAAATATCCTTAGACAAAGCATTGATGTTTTATCCCTAGTGGCAACAGCACATCCACAACCTTAGAACTTTTTGTCACTATCCCAGATTAAATGGAGGCATGAACCCACTATCGAGCATAAATACTCCCTCTTGGAGTTACAAGTATCAACTTGGCCAGAGCCTCTGCTAGCAACGGAGAGCATGCAAGATCTTAAACAACACATATATGATAGATTGATAATCAACATAACATAGTATTCCATATTCATCGGATCCCAACAAACACAACATGTAGCATTACAAATAGATGATCTTGATCATGTTAGGCAGCTCACAAGATCGAACAATGATAGCACATGAGGAGAAGACGACCATCTAGCTACTGCTATGGACCCATAGTCCAGGGGTGAACTACTCACACATCAATCCGGAGGCGATCATGGCGATGAAGAGTCCTCCGGGAGATGATTCCCCTCTCCGGCAGGGTGCCGAAGGCGATCTCCTGAATCCCCCGAGATGGGATTGGCGGCGGCGGCGTCTGATACGTCTCCGACGTATCGATAATTTCTTATGTTCCATGCCACATTATTGATGATATCTACATGTTTTATGCATACTTTATGTCATATTTATGCGTTTTCCGGAACTAACCTATTGACGAGATGCCGAAGGGCCAGTTGCTGTTTTCTGCTGTTTTTGGTTTCAGAAATCCTAGTAAGGAAATATTCTCAGAATCGGACGAAATCAACGCCCAGCATCTTAGAATCTCCGGAAGCATCCAGAACACCCGAGAGTCGCCAGAGGGGGGCCACGGGCCCACCAGGAGGTAGGCCGGCGCGGCCTGGGGGTGGCCCGCACCCCCTATCATCTCACCGCCTCTTCGACCCTCTGACGCCGCCTCTTCGCCTATTTAAGGGTCCTCGACCTAAAACCTCGATACGGAAAAGCCACGGTACGAGAAACCTTCCAGAGCCGCCGCCATCGCGAAGCCAAGATCTGGGGGACAGGAGTCTCTGTTCCGGCACGCCGCCGGGACGGGGAAGTGCCCCCGGAAGGCTCCTCCATCGACACCACCGCCATCTCCATCAACGCTGCTGTCTCCCATGAGGAGGGAGTAGTTCTCCATCGAGGCTCGGGGCTGTACCGGTAGCTATGTGGTTCATCTCTCTCCTATGTACTTCAATACAATAATCTCATGAGCTGCCTTACATGATTGAGATTCATATGATGATGCTTGCAATCTAGATGTCATTATGCTAGTCAAGTGGATTTTACTTATGTGATCTCCGGAGACTCCTTGTCCCACGTGTGTAAAGGTGACAGTGTGTGCACCGTGTGGGTCTCTTAGGCTATATTTCACAGAATACTTATTCACTGTTATGAATGGCATAGTGAAGTGCTTATTTATATCTCTTTATGATTGCAATGTGTTTTGTATCACAATTCATCTATGTGCTACTCTAGTGATGTTATTAAAGTAGTTTATTCCTCCTGCACGGTGTAATGGTGACAGTGTGTGCATCGTGTAGTACTTGGCGTAGGCTATGATTGTGATCTCTTGTAGATTATGAAGTTAACTATTGCTATGATGGTATTGATGTGATCTATGCCTCCTTTCGTAGCGTGAAGGTGACAGTGTGCATGCTATGTTAGTACTTGGTTTGGTTATGTTGATCTGTCATGCACTCTAAGGTTATTTAAATATGAACATCGAATATTGTGGAGCTTGTTAACTCCGGCATTGAGGGTTCGTGTAATCCTACACAGTTAGTGGTGTTCATCATCCAACAAAAGAGTGTAGAGTCTAGCATCTATCTATTTATTCTGTTATGTGATCAAAGTTGAGAGTGTCCACTAGTGAAAGTATGATCCCTAGGCCTTGTTCCTAAATACTGATATCGCTGCTTGTTTACTGTTCTACTGCATTTGTACTGTCCGCAATATTACCACCATCAACCACACGCCAGTCCTGGGCAGCAAAGCACTTTTCTGGCGCCGTTACTACTGCTCAAATTTATTCATACCACCTGTATTTCACTATGTCCTCGCCGAACTAGTGCACCTATTAGGTGTGTTGGGGACACAAGAGACTTCTTGCTTTGTGGTTGCAGGGTTGCATGAGAGGGATATCTTTGACCTCTTCCTCCCTGAGATCGATAAACCTTGGGTGATCCACTTAAGGGAAACTTGCTGCTGTTCTACAAACCTCTGCTCTTGGAGGCCCAACACTGTCTACAAGAATAGAAGCACCCGTAGACATCAAGTACTTTTCTGGCGCCGTTGCCGGGGAGGAAAGGTAAAAGGCACTCATACTCCGGTTCCAGGTAACAGTACTTTTCTGGCGCCATTGTGTGTGTGCTCGAAGCTATTTCCTTTAGATCCTGCAATTGCATCTTTTTGTTTCTTGTTTACACTAGTAAGGCATAATGGAAAACAACAAAAATATGAGAGATCTTTATGAACTTTATCTTGAATTAGGACATGATGTGTTTGAAGAGAGAATTAAAAAACCCATGGAACTTTATATGCATGCTAATGGGAATGTTATTAATATGAATGCTTTGAACACTATTGTTGCTAATGCTATGGAAAATTCTAAGCTTGGGGAAGCTGGTTTTGATGAGCATGATCTTTTTAGTCCCCCAAGCATTGAGGAGAAAATTTACTTTGATGATACTTTACCTCCTATTTATGATGATTATAATGATATTGGTCTTTTGGTGCCTGCTGTTATGGAGGATAAATTTGATTATGATTACAATATGCCTCCTATATTTGATGATGAGAATAATAATGATAGCTACTTTGTTGAATTTGCTCCCACTACAACTAATAAAATTGATTATGCTTATGTGGAGAGTAATAATTTTATGCATGAGACTCATGATAAGAATGTTTCACTTGATAGTTATATTGTTGAGTTTGCTCATGTTGCTACTGAAAGTTATTATCAGAGAGGAAAATATGGTTGTAGAAATTTTCATGTTACTAAAATGCCTCTCTATGTGCTGAAATTTTTGAATCTACACTTGTTTTATCTTTCTATGCTTGTTGCATTATGCTTCTTGAAGTTGTTTATTTACAAGATTCCTTTTCATAGGAAGCATGTTAGGCTTAAATTTGTTTTGAATTTGCCTCTTGATGCTCTCTTTTGCTTCAAATACTATTTCTTGCGAGTGCATCATTAAAACTGCTGAGCCCATCTTAATGGCTATAAAGAAAGAACTTCTTGGAAGATAACCCATGTGTTTATTTTGCTACAGTATTTTGTTTTATATTTGAATCTTGGAAGTTGTTACTACTGTAGCAACCTCTCCTTATCTTAGTTTTGTGTTTTGTTGTGCCAAGTAAAGTCGTTGATAGTAAGGTTCATACAAGATTTGGATTACTGCGCAGAAATAGATTTCTTTGCTGTCACGAATCTGGGCAAAATTCTCTGTAGGTACTCAGAAAATTATGCCAATTTACGTGAGTGATCCTCAGATATGTACGCAACTTTCATTCAATTTGAGCATTTTCATTTGAGCAAGTCTGGTGCCTCAATAAAATTCGTCTTTACGAACTGTTCTGTTTTGACAGATTCTGCCTTTTATTTCGCATTGCCTGTTTTGATATGTTCGATGGATTTTTCGAATCCATTGACTTTCAGTAGCTTTGTGCAATGTCCAGAAGTGTTAATAATGATTGTGTCACCTCTGAACATGTGAATTTTTGATTATGCACTAACCCTCTAATGAGTTTGTTTCGAGTTTGGTGTGGAGGAAGTTTTCAAGGGTCAAGAGAGGAGAATGATACAATATGATCAAGGAGAGTGAAAGCTCTAAGCTTGGGGATGCCCCGGTGGTTTACCCCTGCATATATCAAGAAGACTCAAGCGTCTAAGCTTGGGGATGCCCAAGGAATCCCCTTCTTCATCGACAACATTATCAGGTTCCTCCCCTGAAACTATATTTTTATTCCATCACATCTTATGTGCTTTGCTTGGAGCGTCGGTTTGTTTTTGTTTTTGTTTTGTTTGAATAAAATGGATCCTAGCATTCTTTGTGTGGGAGAGAGACACGCTCCCCTATTGCATATGGACAAGTATGTCCTTAGGCTTTACTCATAATATTCATGGCGAAGTTTCTTCTTCGTTAAATTGTTATATGGTTGGAATTGGAAAATGATACATGTAGTAATTTGCTAAAATGTCTTGGATAATGTGATACTTGGCAATTGTTGTGCTCATGTTTAAGCTCTTGCATCATATACTTTGCACCTATTAGTGAAGAAATACATAGAGCTTGCTAAATTTGGTTTGCATAATTGGTCTCTCTAAAGTCTAGATAATTTCTAGTATTGAGTTTGAACAACAAGGAAGACGGTGTAGAGTCTTATAATGTTTACAATATGTCTTTTATGTGAGTTTTTCTGCACCGGTTCACCCTTGTGTTTGTTTCAAATAACCTTGCTAGCCTAAAACCTTGTATCGAGAGGGAATACTTCTCATGCATCCAAATACTTGAGCCAACCACTATGCCATTTGTGTCCACCATACCTACCTACTACATGGTATTTCTCCGCCATTCCAAAGTAAATTGCTTGAGTGCTACCTTTAAACAATTCAAAATTTATTACCTCTGATTTGTGTCAATGTTTTATAGCTCATGAGGAAGTATGTGGTGTTTATCTTTCAATCTTGTTGGGCAACTTTCACCAATGGACTAGTGGCTTCATCCGCTTATCCAATAATTTTGCAAAAAGAGCTGGCAATGGGATTCCCAGTCCCAAATTAATTAACAAAAATAGACACTCCTCCATGGTATGTGATTGTTGGACGACACCCGAAGGATTCGGTTAGCCATGGCTTGAGAAAGCAAAGGTGGGGAGGAGTGTCATCATAATAAAACTAAAATAAAAGGCACTCCTTCATGGTATGAGATTGTTGGCAGGCACCCGAAGGATTCGGTTAGCCATGGTTTGTGAAAGAAAGGTTGGAAGGAGTGCCACACAAAAATAAAAATAAAATGGGAGCCGCTCTTTGAAGGTTTGTCTGGCAAGGGGGTTAGAGTGCCCACTACCATTCGTTGACAACAACAAACACCTCTCAAAATTTTACTTTTATGCTCTCTTTATGTTTTCAAAATCAAAGCTCTAGCACAAATATAGCAATCGATGCTTTCCTCTTTGAAGGACCTTTCTTTTACTTTTATGTTGAGTCAGTTCACCTATCTCTCTCCACCTCAAGAAGCAAACACTTGTGTGAACTGTGCATTGATTCCTACATACTTGCATATTGCACTTGTTATATTACTTTGCATTGACAATATCCATGAGATATACATGTTACAAGTTGAAAGCAACCGCTGAAACTTAATCTTCCTTTGTGTTGCTTCAATACCTTTACTTTGAATTATTGCTTTATGAGTTAACTCTTATGCAAGACTTATTGATGCTTGTCTTGAAAGTACTATTCATGAAAAGTCTTTGCTATATGATTCATTTGTTTACTCATGTCATTTACCATTGCTTTGATCGCTGCATTCATTACATATGCTTACAATAGTATGATCAAGGTTATGATGGCATGTCACTCCAGAAATTATCTTTGTTATCGTTTACCTGCTCGGGACGAGCAGAAACTAAGCTTGGGGATGCTGATACGTCTCCGATGTATCGATAATTTCTTATGTTCCATGCCACATTATTGATGATATCTACATGTTTTATGCATACTTTATGTCATTATTATGCGTTTTCCGGAACTAACCTATTGACGAGATGCCATAGGGCCGATTCTTTGTTTTTATAGCTGTTTTTGATTTCAGAAATCCTAGTAAGGAAATATTCTCGGAATCGGACGAAATCAACGCCCAGCATCTTAGAATCTCCGGAAGCATCCAGAACACCCGAGAGTCGCCAGAGGGGGGCCACAGGCCCACCAGGAGGTAGGCCGGCGCGGCCTGGGGGTGGCCCGCGCCCCCCTATCATCTCACCGCCTCTTCGACCCTCTGACGCCGCCTCTTCGCCTATTTAAGGGTCCTCGACCTAAAACCTCGATACGGAAAAGCCACGGTACGAGAAACCTTCCAGAGCCGCCGCCATCGCGAAGCCAAGATCTGGGGGACAGGAGTCTCTGTTCCGGCACGCCGCCGGGACGGGGAAGTGCCCCCGGAAGGCTCCTCCATCGACACCACCACCATCTCCATCAACGCTGATGTCTCCCATGAGGAGGGAGTAGTTCTCCATCGAGGCTCGGGGCTGTACCGGTAGCTATGTGGTTCATCTCTCTCCTATGTACTTCAATACAATAATCTCATGAGCTGCCTTACATGATTGAGATTCATATGATGATGCTTGTAATCTAGATGTCATTATGCTAGTCAAGTGAATTTTACTTATGTGATCTCCGGAGACTCCTTGTCCCACGTGTGTAAAGGTGACAGTGTGTGCACCGTGTGGGTCTCTTAGGCTATATTTCACAGAATACTTATTCACTGTTATGAATGGCATAGTGAAGTGCTTATTTATATCTCTTTATGATTGCAATGTGTTTTGTATCACAATTTATCTATGTGCTACTCTAGTGATGTTATTAAAGTAGTTTATTCCTCCTGCACGGTGTAATGGTGACAGTGTGTGCATCGTGTAGTACTTGGCGTAGGCTATGATTGTGATCTCTTGTAGATTATGAAGTTAACTATTGCTATGATGGTATTTATGTGATCTATGCCTCCTTTTGTAGCGTGAAGGTGACAGTGTGCATGCTATGTTAGTACTTGGTTTGGTTATGTTGATCTGTCATGCACTCTAAGGTTATTTAAATATGAACATCGAATATTGTGGAGCTTGTTAACTCCGGCATTGAGGGTTCGTGTAATCCTACACAGTTAGTGGTGTTCATCATCCAACAAAAGAGTGTAGAGTCTAGCATCTATCTATTTATTCTGTTATGTGATCAAAGTTGAGAGTGTCCACTAGTGAAAGTATGATCCCTAGACCTTGTTCCTAAATACTGCTATCGCTGCTTGTTTACTGTTCTACTGCATTTGTACTGTCCGCAATATTACCACCATCAACCTCACGCTAGTCCTGGGCAGCAAAGCACTTTTCTGGCGCCGTTACTATTGCTCATATTTATTCATACCACCTGTATTTCACTATCTCTTCGCCGAACTAGTGCACCTATTAGGTGTGTTGGGGACACAAGAGACTTCTTGCTTTGTGGTTGCAGGGTTGCATGAGAGGGATATCTTTGACCTCTTCCTCCCTGAGATCGATAAACCTTGGGTGATCCACTTAAGGGAAACTTGCTGCTGTTCTACAAACCTCTGCTCTTGGAGGCCCAACACTGTTTACAAGAATAGAAGCACCCGTAGACATCAGCGTCTCTGGAAGGTTTTCTGTATCGTGGCTCTCGGTACTGGGGTATTCGCGACGAAGGCTTTAAGTAGGCGGAAGAGTAGGTCAGGAGGCGACGCGAGGGCCCCACACGCCAGGGCGGCGCGGCCCCACCCTTGGCCGCGCTGCCCTCTTGTGGCGGCGCCTCGTCGCCCCACTTCGTAACTCCTCCGGTCTTCTGGAAGCTTCGTGGAAAAATAAGACCCTGGGCGTTGATTTCGTCTAATTCCGAGAATATATCCTTTGTAGGATTTCTGAAACCAAAAACAATGACGAAACAAGCTGGCTCTTCGGCATCTTGTCAATAGGTTAGTGCCGGAAAATGCATAAATATGGCATAAAGTGTGTATAAAACATGTGAGTATCATCATAAAAGTAGCATGGAACATAAGAAATTATAGATACGTTTGAGACGTATCAAGCATCCCCAAGCTTAGTTCCTACTCGTCCTCGAGTAGGTAAACGATAACAAAGATAATTTCTGAAGTGACATGCTATCATAATCTTGATCAATACTATTGTAAGCATATGTAATGAATGAAGTGATTCGAAGCAATGGTAAAGACAATGATTAAACAACTGAATCATATAACAAAGACTTTTCATGAATAGCACTTTCAAGACAAGCATCAATAAGACTTGCATAGGAGTTAACTCATAAAGCAATTGATTCTTAGTAGAAAGTTTTGAAGCAACACAAAGGAAGATATAAGTTTCAGCGGTTGCTTTCAACTTCAACATGTTTATCTCATGGATAATTGTCAACACAAAGTAATATGATGAATGCAAATAAGCAAGTATGTAAGAATCAATGCACAGTTAACACAAGTGTTTGCTTCTAAGATGGAAGGAAATAGGTAAACTGACTCAACATAAAAGTAAAAGAAAGGCCCTTCGAAGAGGGAAGCATGGATTGCTATATTTGTGCTAGAGCTTTTATTTTGAAAACATAGACACAATTTTGTCAACGGTAGTAATAAAGCATATGTGTTATGTATAAGATATCCTATAAGTTGCAAGCCTCATGCATAGATTACCAATAGTGCCCGCACCTTGTCCTAATTAGCTTGGATTTACATGGATTATCATTGCATAACATATGTTTTAACCAAGTGTCACAAAGGGGTACCTCTATGCCGCCTGTACAAAGGTCTAAGGAGAAAGCTCGCATTGGATTTCTCGCTTTTGATTATTCTCAACTTAGACATCCATACCGGGACAACATAGACAATAGATAATGGACTCCTCTTTAATGCATAAGCATTCAACAACAGATAAAATTCTCATAAGAGATTGAGGATTGTTGTCCAAACTGAAACTTCCACCATGGATCATGGCTTTAGTTAGCGGCCCAATGTTCTTCTCTAACAATATGCATACTCAAACCATTCAACTCATGATAAATCACCCTTACTTCAGACAAGACGAACATGCATAGCAACTCACATGATATTCAACAAAGGTGAAATAGTTGATGGCGTCCCCAGGAACATGGTTACCACTCAACAAGCAACTTATTAAGAAATAAGATACATAAGTACATATTCAATACCACAATAGTTTTTAAGCTATTTTCCCCATGAGCTATATATTGCAAAGACAAAGGAATGAAATTTTAAAGGTAGCACTCAAGCAATTTACTTTGGAATGGCGGAGAAATACCATGTAGTAGGTAGGTATGGTGGACACAAATGGCATAGTTTTTGGCTCAAGGATTTTGGATGCACAAGAAGTAATCCATCTCAATACAAGGCTTAGGCTAGCAACACTACTAGAAAAAGGGCAATCAGTGGCGCACCACATTTACCCATCAGTGGCGCACTAGTGGTGCGCCACTGTTATCACGCCACTGCTAACTCATAGTAGTGGCGCACTAGGGGTGCGCCACTAGTAGCCTGGATACCTGTGGCGCACTGACTGGTGCGCCATTGACATGTCCTCCAGTGCGCCACTACTACTCCAAAGTGGTGCGCCACTGTTGGTCAGAGGCAGTGCGCCACCACTGTGTGGAAGAGGTGCGCCACTGCTACCGTCTTGCGTGCGCCACTGGTCCAGCGAGGAGGTGCGCCACTGCTGCGTGAGTACGTGCGCCACTGCCCTCTCCAGGACGTGCGCCACTGCTACTTATCCTGGTGCGCCACTGCTAGTCTCGGAGAGGATCACGGGGCAGTGCGCCATCGGGATCCGAGCGATGCTTGCCACTGCTACTTAGTGGTAGTGCGCCACAGATGGTCCACTAGTGCGCCACTGCTAAGATTTCGAATTTTTTTTTGTATCTTGGCAGGTATTTATACAGGTTGTATATGACAGTACAATAGCACAATACAGGATATATAACAGCATATAAACAACAGCACAGCTTATCCATACATAGTTCTTCACATTAGCCCCACATGATTCACAAGCATTCGCATTAGAGAAGAGGTTACAATGCAAGTTACGGTGTTACAAGTCACAAATGAGCTAGTGGTTACACAAGGTCGATCATCTAAACTAGCATCACATAGAAGAGAGCTAGAGTCTTGATGTCTACGCCCCCTCCTTTTCCTGTAGACAGTGTTGGGCCTCCAAGAGCAGAGGTTTGTAGAACAGCAGCAAGTTTCCCTTAAGTGAATCACCCAAGGTTTATCGATCTCAGGGAGGAAGAGGTCAAAGATATCCCTCTCATGCAACCCTGCAACCACAAAGCAAGAAGTCTCTTGTGTCCCCAACACACCTAATAGGTGCACTAGTTCGGCGAAGAGATAGTGAAATACAGGTGGTATGAATATATATGAGCAGTGGCAACGGCACCAGAAAAGTGCTTTGCCCAGGACAGTAAACAAGCAGTAGTAACGCAGCAGTAGTAACACAGTAAAACAGTAAACAAGCAACGATAGCAGTATTTAGGAACAAGGCCTAGGGATCAGACTTTCACTAGTGGACACTCTCAACTTTGATCATATAACAGAATAGATAAATGCATACTCTACACTCTTGTTGGATGATGAACACATTGCATAGGATTACACGAACCCTCAATGCCGGAGTTAACAAGCTCCACAATTCAATGTTCATATGTAAATAACCTTAGAGTGTAAGAAAGATCAATACGACTAAACCAAGTACTAACATAGCAAGCACACTGTCACCTTCACACTATGTAGGAGGAATAGATCACATCAATACCATCATAGCAATAGTTAACTTCATAATCTACAAGAGATCATAATCATAGCATAAACCAAGTACTAACATGGATGCACACACTGTCACCATTACACCGTGTAGGAGGAATAAAACTACTTTAATAACATCACTAGAGTAACACATAGATAAATTGTGATACAAAATACATTGCAATCATAAAGAGATATAAATAAGCACTTCACTATGCTCTTCATAACAGTGAATAAGTATTCTGTGAAATATAGCCTAAGAGACCCACACGGTGCACACACTGTCACCTTTACACACGTGGGACAAGGAGTCTCCGGAGATCACATAAGTAAAATTCACTTGACTAGCATAATGACATCTAGATTACAAGCATCATCATATGAATCTCAATTATGTAAGGCAGCTCATGAGATTATTGTATTGAAGCACATAGGAGAGAGATGAACCACATAGCTACCGGTACAGCCCCAAGCCTCGATGGAGAACTACTCCCTCCTCATGGGAGCAGCAGCGGTGATGAAGATGGCGGTGGAGATGGCAGCGGTGTCGATGGAGAAGCCTTCCGGGGGCACTTCCCCGTTCCGGCGGCGTGCCGGAACAGAGACTCCTGTCCCCCAGATCTTGGCTTCGCGATGGCGGCGGCTCTGGAAGGTTTCTGTGGGTTTCGTCGAACATGATAGGGTTTTCGCGACGGAGGCTTTAAATAGGCGGAAGGGCAGCCTCGGAGGGGGCCTGGGGCCACCACACCATAGGGCGGCGCGACCCCCCCTCTGGCCGCGCCAGGGTGTGGTGTGGGGCCCCCAGGGCTTCCCTCTGGTGGCTCTCGGGTGTTCTGGATGGTTCCAGGAAAAATAGGAACCTGGGCATTGATTTCGTCCGATTCCGAGAATATTTCGTTACTAGGATTTCTGAAACCAAAAACAGCAGAAAACAGGAACTAGCACTTCGGCATCTTGTTAATAGGTTAGTTCCAGAAAATGCACGAATATGACATAAAGTGTGCATATAACATGTAGAAATCATCAATAATGTGGCATGGAACATAAGAAATTATCAATACGTCGGAGACGTATCAGCATCCCCAAGCTTAGTTCTGCTCGTCCCGAGCAGGTAAAACGATAACAAAGATAATTTCTGGAGTGACATGCCATCATAACCTTGATCATACTATTTGTAAAGCATATGTAGTGAATGCAGCGATCAAAACAATGTATATGACATGAGTAAACAAGTGAATCATATAGCAAAGACTTTTCATGAATAGCACTTCAAGACAAGCATCAATAAGTCTTGCATAAGAGTTAACTCATAAAGCAATAATTCAAAGTAAAGGCATTGAAGCAACACAAAGGAAGATTAAGTTTCAGCGGTTGCTTTCAACTTGTAACATGTATATCTCATGGATAGTTGTCGATGCAAAGCAATATAACAAGTGCAATAAGCAAGTATGTAAGAATCAATGCACAGTTCACACAAATGTTTGCTTCTTGAGGTGGAGAGAGATGGGTGAACTGACTCAGCATAAAATTAAAAGAAAGGTCCTTCAAAGAGGAAAGCATCGATTGCTATATTTGTGCTAGAGCTTTGATTTTGAAAACATAAAGAGAGCATAAAAATAAAGTTTTGAGAGGTGTATGTTGTTGTCAACGAATGGTAGCGGGTACTCTAACCCCCTTGCCAGACAAACCTTCAAAGAGCGGCTCCCATTTTATTTTATTTTTGGGTGGCACTCCTTCCAACCTTTCTTTCACAAACCATGGCTAACCGAATCCTCGGGTGCCTGCCAACAATCTCATACCATGAAGGAGTGCCTTTTTATTTTAGTTTTATTATGATGACACTCCTCCCAACCTTTGCTTACACAAGCCATGGCTAACTGAATCCTTCGGGTGCCGTCCAACAATCACATACCATGGAGGAGTGTTTATTTTTGTTAATTAATTTGGGACTGGGAATCCCATTGCCAGCTCTTTTTGCAAAATTATTGGATAAGCGGATGAAGCCACTAGTCCATTGGTGAAAGTTGCCCAACAAGATTGAAAGATAAACACCACATACTTCCTTATGAGCTATAAAATATTGACACAAATCAGAGGTGATAAATTTTGAATTGTTTAAAGGTAGCACTCAAGCAATTTACTTTGGAATGGCGGAGAAATACCATGTAGTAGGTAGGTATGGTGGACACAAATGGCATAGTGTTGTTTGGCTCAAGGATTTGGATGCATGAGAAGTATTCCCTCTCGATACAAGGTTTAGGCTAGCAAGGTTGTTTGAAGCAAACACAAGCATAAACTAGTACATCAAAACTTACATAAAAGACATATTACAAGCATTATAAGACTATACATCGTCTTCCTTGTTGTTCAAACACCTCACTAGAAAATATCTAGACTCTAGAGAAACCACTCATGCAAACCAAATTTTAACAAGCTCTATGTATTTCTTCACTAATAGGTGCAAAGTATATGATGCAAGAGCTTAAACAAGAGCACAAAAATTACCAAGTATCACATTATTCAAGACATCACACCAATCTCTACATGTAGCATTTTCCGTTTCCAACCATATAACAATTAACGAAGCAGTTTCAACCTTCGCCATGAACATTAAAAGCTAAGAACGCATGTGTTCATACGAACCAGCGGAGCGTGTCTCTCTCCCACACAAGCATTTATTCAAACAAGAACAAAAACAAGAAACATACTGACGCTCCAAGAAAAGCACATAAGATGTGACCGAATAAAAATATAGTTTCAAGAGAAGGAACCTGATAATTTGTTGATGAAGAAGGGGATGCCTTGGGCATCCCCAAGCTTAGACGCTTGAGTCTTCTTGATATATGCAGGGGTGAACCACCGGGGCATCCCCAAGCTTAGAACTTTCACTCTTCTTGATCATAGTATATCATCCTCCTCTCTTGACCCTTGAAAACTTCCTTCACACCAAACTTCTCATAAACTTCATTAGAGGGGTTAGTACATAATCAAAAACTCACATGTTCAGAGGTGACACAATCATTCTTAACACTTCTGGACATTGCTCAAAGCTACTGGAAGGTAGTGGAACAAAGAAATCCACCCAACACAGCGAAAGAAGCAATGCGAAATAAAAGGCAGAATCTGTCAAAACAGAACAGTCCGTAAAGACGAATTTTAAAATGGCACCAGACTTGCTCAAATGAAAATGCTCAAATTTAATGAAAGTTGTGTACATATCTGAGGATCACTCACGTAAATTGGCATAATTTTCTGAGTTACCTACAGAGAATTTTGCCCAGATTCGTGACAGCAAAGAAATCTGTTTCTGCGCAGTAATCCAAATCTAGTATGAACCTTACTATCAACGACTTTACTTGGCACAACAAAACACTAAACTAAGATAAGGAGAGGTTGCTACAGTAGTAAACAACTTCCAAGACACAAATATAAAACAAAGTACTGTAGCAAAATAACACATGGGTTATCTCCCAAGAAGTTCTTTCTTTATAGCCATTAAGATGGGCTCAGCAGTTTTAATGATGCATTCGCAAGAAATAGTATTTGAAGCAAAAGAGAGCTTCAAGAGGCAAATTCAAAACACATTTAAGCCTAACATGCTTCCTATGCAAAGGAATCCTGTAAGTAAACAAGTTCATGAAGAGCAAAGTAACAAGCATAGGAAGATAAAACAAGTGTAGCTTCAAAAATTTCAGCACATAGAGAGGTGTTTTAGTAACATGAAAATTTCTACAACCATATTTTCCTCTCTCATAATAACTTTCAGTAGCATCATGAGAAAACTCAACAATATAACTATCACATAAAGCATTCTTATCATGAGTCTCATGCATAAAATTATTACTCTCCACATAAGCATAATCAATTTTACTAGTTGTAGTGGGAGCAAATTCAACAAAGTAGCTATCATTATTATTCTCATCATCAAATATAGGAGGCATATTGTAATCATAATCAAATTTATCCTCCATAACAGGCGGTACTAAAAGACCACTATCATTACAATCATCATAAATAGGAGGCAAAGTATCATCAAAGAAAATTTTCTCCTCAATGCTTGGGGGACTAAAAAGATCATGAAAACCAGCTTCCCCAAGCTTAGAACTTTCTATATTATTATCAACAATGGTGTTCAAAGCGTTCATACTAATATTACTACCAGCATGCAAATAAGATTCCGTAGGTTTTTTAATTTTCGCATCAAACAATCCATGTTTTAAATCAGGAAATAGAATAAGAAGATCATTCTTGTCCATTATGCCAAACTAGTGTAAACAAGAAACAAAAAGATGCAATTGCAGGATCTAAAGGAAATAGCTTCGAGTACTTACAACGGCGAAAATAGCTTAGTAGCCGAGATCCGGAGTGTGAGTACCTTTTACCTTTCCTCCCCGGCAACGGCGCCAGAAAATAGCTTGATGTCTACGCCCCCTCCTTTTCCTGTAGACAGTGCTGGGCCTCCAAGAGCATAGGTTTGTAGAACAGCAGCAAGTTTCCCTTAAGTGAATCACCCAAGGTTTATCGATCTCAGGGAGGAAGAGGTCAAAGATATCCCTCTCATGCAACCCTGCAACCACAAAGCAAGAAGTCTCTTGTGTCCCCAACACACCTAATAGGTGCACTAGTTCGGCGAAGAGATAGTGAAATACAGGTGGTATGAATATATATGAGCAGTGGCAACGGCACTAGAAAAGTGCTTTGCCCAGGACAGCAAACAAGCAGTAGTAACGCAGCAGTAGTAACACAGTAAAACAGTAAACAAGCAGCGATAGCAGTATTTAGGAACAAGGCCTAGGGACCAGACTTTCACTAGTGGACACTCTCAACTTTGATCACATAACAGAATAGATAAATGCATACTCTACACTCTTGTTGGATGATGAACACATTGCGTAGGATTACACGAACCCTCAATGCCGGAGTTAACAAGCTCCACAATTCAATGTTCATATGTAAATAACCTTAGAGTGTAAGAAAGATCAATACGACTAAACCAAGTACTAACATAGCAAGCACACTGTCACCTTCACACTATGTAGGAGGAATAGATCACATCAATACCATCATAGCAATAGTTAACTTCATAATCTACAAGAGATCATAATCATAGCATAAACCAAGTACTAACACGGATGCACACACTGTCACCATTACACCGTGTAGGAGGAATAAAACTACTTTAATAACATCACTAGAGTAACACATAGATAAATTGTGATACAAAATACATTGCAATCATAAAGAGATATAAATAAGCACTTCACTATGCTCTTCATAACAGTGAATAAGTATTCTGTGAAATATAGCCTAAGAGACCCACACGGTGCACACACTGTCACCTTTACACACGTGGGACAAGGAGTCTCCGGAGATCACATAAGTAAAATTCACTTGACTAGCATAATGACATCTAGATTACAAGCATCATCATATGAATCTCAATCATGTAAGGCAGCTCATGAAATTATTGTATTGAAGCACATAGGAGAGAGATGAACCACATAGCTACCGGTACAGCCCCAAGCCTCGATGGAGAACTACTCCCTCCTCATGGGAGCAGCAGCGGTGATGAAGATGGCGGTGGAGATGGCAGCGGTGTCGATGGAGAAGCCTTCCGGGGGCACTTCCCCGTTCCGGCGGCGTGCGGAAACGAGACTCCTGTCCCCGGATCTTGGCTTCGCGATGGCGGCGGCTCTGGAAGGTTTCGTGGGTTTCGTCGAACGTGATAGGGTTTTCGCGACGGAGGCTTTAAATAGGCGGAAGGGCAGCCTCGGAGGGGCACAGGGCCACCACACCATAGGGCGGCGCGGCCCCCTCTGGCCGCGCCAGGGTGTGGTGTGGGGCCCCCAGGGCTTCCCTCTGGCGGCTCTCGGGTGTTCTGGATGGTTCCGGGAAAAATAGGAACCTGGGCGTTGATTTCGTCCGATTCCGAGAATATTTCGTTACTAGGATTTCTGAAACCAAAAACAACAGAAAACAGGAACTAGCACTTCGGCATCTTGTTAATAGGTTAGTTCCAGAAAATGCACGAATATGACATAAAGTGTGCATATAACATGTAGAAATCAACAATAATGTGGCATGGAACATAAGAAATTATCGATACGTCGGAGACGTATCAAGTCACTACTAGCACCGTCCCGATGAAAGTGGTCTTCATCCGGTTCCTCCTCCGCTCCGTCCTCTCTCCCGCCAGATAGCGTGCGTATCTGTCTTCGGCCTCCGCTCTAGTGGTGTACCCTTTGTAGCTGTTACCGCTAAAACGGTGAACCTGTCTCCGACACTCCTCCCAGTCGTTGTAGACTCCGAGAACCTTGCCCTTGTACACGACATACCACATCATATCTGCACATATATGAACAAGCCAAAGAAACATTAGTGCACGCTCATAGATGTTTGCAACGAATAAGAGCAAACTCAAAAACGATCCAAGTAGTATGAACTAAATGGAATGCCTCATACATTGTTGGTCGAAAAAAATATGAACATCCCGGGATGGCGTTAGTGAGGCCAGGTAGGATGCACAAGAGATTGATATTTGTGCCATCACACCAAGCTCACTAGCGTCACCCCAGAGTGTAGTGACCACAAAATTTAATCATCGGCCAATGCAATTAAGAAGTGCAAACTCAAATAAGAGACAAGTAGCTAGTATGAACTAAATGGAATGCCTCATACATTGTTGGTCGAAACAAATATGAACATCCCGGGATGGCGTTAGTGAGGCCAGGTAGGATGCACAAGAGATTGATATTTGTGCCATCACACCAGGCTCACTAGCGTCACCCCGGAGTGTAGTGACCACAAAATTTAATCATCGGCCAATGCAATTAAGAAGTGCAAACTCAAATAAGAGACAAGTAGCTAGTATGAACTAAATGGAATGCCTCATACATTGTTGGTCCAAACAAATATGAACATCCCGGGATGGTGTCAGCGAGGCCAGGTAGGATGCACAAGAGATTGATATTTGTGTCATCGCACCAGGCTCGCTGGCGTCACCCCGGAGTGTACAGTTGACCAAACATTTCGTACACACATCATGGAAAACAGCCAATTCGTACACACATCATTGACATAACATCATCATACCTAACATCATAACTTCATACAATTTAAGATATAATTCAAACAACACGAAGCAACGAAGATAGAGTTGACAACACTCTAAGTTCTAACTATCGGTGTCCGAGCCGGATTCGCCGGTGTGGGGGTAGTGCACACGGCAGGCGGTGTCGTCGAACACCTTGACGATCATCTCGCCGTCCCCCTCGTACAGGAAGGTGAGCTGGCAGCCGGGCTCGAGGTGGAGGTCACGGGCGAACTTGTCCCACCCCGTGTGCAGGTACATCTTGCCCTGCCCGTCGAACAGGACCTCCACGGACCAGCGGCAGAAGTTGCAGCTAGCCTCCCGTAGCTGCAAGTGCGCCAGCTCGACGCCGTCGACGAACTCGGCGAACTTGTCCGGTAGCCTCTTGATGCCGAGTGGGTCATCGTCGATGCGGAGGAGGAACTCGAAGCAGCGTTCCTCATGCGAAGACGAGGAGGATGCAGGTGACGGTGACCGTGGGGCCTTTGCTGCTCCACTGCGGCGGCCCCTTCCCCGGCCCCGGGGGCGCCCAGGACCGCGGCCTCGACCGCCTCGCCGGCCACCGGGACCGGCCATCCTACATGTTTACATTTTTGAACCATATTACGATCCATTCACGGAAAAATTGGGCATGACCTATGCTAATTTATGTACATATGAGTGCCCCATTTTCGCCGAAACGGAAATGAATCAACATTTCGGCGATAATGGGCAACTCTGTCGATCCCTGCACAAGAATATGTCACCATATACACCAGCTGAGCACCATGGCACATGTACAATTGTTCTTCATATACACCAGCTGAGCACCATGGCACATGCACAAGAATATGACACCATATACACCAGCAGCATCAACAGCAAGCAGCAGCAGCAACAGCAGCTAGTAGCAGCTAGTAGCAGCAGCAGCTAGCAGCATGCATCAACAGCAAGCAGCAGCAAGCTAGCAGCAGCTAGTAGCAGCATCAGCTAGCAGCATGCATCAACAGCTAGCAGCAGCAACTAGCTAGCAGCATGCATCAACAACAAGCAGCAGCTAGCATCTAGCAGCATGCTCACCGTGAGTCGCGTGGAGTCACTGAGAGGCGAGGTGTTGCTCCGGGTCAAGGAAGATATGGCAGCGACGGTCAGGTGCTGAAGTTCCAGGGCTGTGAAAGATTGACAATATGGTAAGAAAATGAATGACAATATGGTAAGTTCCAGGGCTGTGAAAGAATGACAATATGGCAGCTACCTGTCTGCAAGTGCGGCGGCGGTCCTCTGCAGCGGCGTCAGCGGTCAAGGGCGGCGCGGCGTGCTTCTCCAGCTGCTGCTCCAAGGTGCGCGTGGAGGTCAGGGCGGCGCGGCGTGTGATGTCTACGTTCCCCCTCCTTTCCTGTAGACAGTGTTGGGCCTCCAAGAGCAGAGGTTTGTAGAACAGCAGCAAGTTTTCCCTTAAGTGGATCACCCAAGGTTTATCGAACTCAGGGAGGAAGAGGTCAAAGATATCCCTCTCATGCAACCCTGCAACCACAAAGCAAGAAGTCTCTTGTGTCCCCAACACACCTAATAGGTGCACTAGTTCGGCGAAGAGATAGTGAAATACAGGTGGTATGAATATATATGAGCAGTAGCAACGGTGCCAGAAAATAGCTTGCCGACGTGTAGTTGATGGTGGTAGTATTGCAGCAGTAGTAACACAGTGAAACAGTAAACAAGCAGTAGTAACTCAGCAGTATTTAGGAACAAGGCCTAGGGATTAGACTTTCACTAGTGGACACTCTCAACATTGATCACATAACAGAATAGATAAATGCATACTCTACACTTTTGTTGGATGATGAACGCATTGCGTAGGATTACACGAACCCTCAATGCCGGAGTTAACAAGCTCCACAATTTGTTCATATTTAAGTAACCTTATAGTGTAAGATAGATCAATACAACTAAACCAAGTACTAACATAGCATGCACACTGTCACCTTCATGCATATGTAGGAGGAATAGATCACATCAATATTATCATAGCAATAGTTAACTTCGCAATCTACAAGAGATCATGATCATAGCATAAACCAAGTACTAACACGGTGCACACACTGTCACCTTTACACACGTGCAGGAGGAATAGAACTACTTTAATAACTTTGCTAGAGTAGCACATAGATAAATTGTGATACAAACTCATATGAATCTCAATCATGTAAAGCAGCTCATGAGATTATTGTATTGAGGTACATGAGAGAGATGAACCACATAGCTACCGGTACAGCCCCGAGCCTCGATGGAGAACTACTCCCTCCTCATGGGAGCAGCAGCGGTGATGAAGATGGCGGTGGAGATGGCAGCGGTGTCGATGGAGAAGCCTTCCGGGGGCACTTCCCCGCTCCGGCAGCGTGCCGGACCAGAGACTCCTGTCCCCCAGATCTTGGCGTCGCGATGGCGGCGGCTCTGGAAGGTTTCTGTGGGTTTCGTCGAACGTATCGTGGTTTTCGATCCAGGGGCATTATATAGGCGAAGAGGCGGCGCGGGAGGGTCGAAGGGGCGACGACACCATAGGGCGGCGCGGCCAGGGCACAGGCCGCGCCGGCCTAGGGTCTGGGGCCCAGTGCCCCCTCCTGGTCCTTCCCGGGTGTTACGGATGCTTCCGGTGAAAATAGGAACTTGGGCGTTGATTTCGTCCGATTCCGAGAATATTTCGTTACTAGGATTTTAGAAACCAAAAACAGCAGAAACAGAACTGCACTTCGGCATCTTGTTAATAGGTTAGTTCCAGAAAATGCACGAATATGACATAAAGTGTGCATAAAACATGTAGATAACATCAATAATGTGGCATGGAACATAAGAAATTATCGATACGTCGGAGACGTATCAGCATCCCCAAGCTTAGTTCTGCTCGTCCCGAGCAGGTAAAACGATAACACAGATAATTTCTGGAGTGACATGCCATCATAACCTTGATCATACTATTTGTAAAGCATATGTAGTGAATGCAGCAATCAAAACAATGTATATGACATGAGTAAACAAGTGAATCATAAAGCAAAGACTTTTCATGAATAGCACTTCAAGACAAGCATCAATAAGTCTTGCATAAGAGTTAACTCATAAAGCAATAATTTAAAGTAAAGGTATTGAAGCAACACAATGGAAGATTAAGTTTCAGCGGTTGCTTTCAACTTGTAACATGTATATCTCATGGATAGTTGTCAACGCAAAGTAATATAACAAGTGCAATATGCAAGTATGTAGGAATCAATGCACAGTTCACACAAGTGTTTGCTTCTTGAGGTGGAGAGAAATAGGTGAACTGACTCAACAATAAAAGTAAAAGAATGGCCCTTCGCAGAGGGAAGCAGGGATAAATCATGTGCTAGAGCTTTTCAAGTTTTGAAATCATATAGAGCATAAAAGTAAAGTTTTGAGAGGTGTTTGTTGTTGTCAACGAATGGTAATGGGTACTCTAACTACCTCGCCAACCAGACTTTCAAGAGCGGCTCCCATGAAGGACGTTATCTCTACCAGCAAGGTAGATCATCCCTCTTCTCTTTTGTTTACACATGTATTTTAGTTTTTATTTATTTATGGGTGACACTCCTCCCAACCTTTGCTTACACAAGCCATGGCTAACCGAATCCTCGGGTGCCTACCATCAATCTCATACCATGGAGGAGTGTCTATTTGCAAAATTAAGTTGCTTGCCGATGAATCGCAGCAAAACATGTGAAGAGAATTATTAATGCAAGTTGTAATTAATTGGGGCTGGGAACCCCATTGCCAGCTCTTTTTGCAAAATTATTGGATAAGCGGATGAAGCCACTAGTCCATTGTGAAAGTCTGTCAAGAGTAAATGACAAGGTTGAAAGATAAACACCACATACTTCCTCATGAGCTATAGAACATTAACACAAATTGAGAAGCATTTTGAAGGTTTAAAGGTAGCACATGAAGTATTTACTTGGAATGGCAGAAAATACCATGTAGTAGGTAGGTATGGTGGACACAAATGGCATAGTGGTTGGCTCAAGGATTTTGGATGCATGAGAAGTATTCCCTCTCGATACAAGGTTTAGGCTAGCAAGGTTATTTGAAACAAACACAAGGATGAACCGGTGCAGCAAAACTCACATAAAAGACATATTGTAAACATTATAAGACTTTACACCGTCTTCCTTGTTGTTCAAACTCAATACTAGAAATTATCTAGACCTTAGAGAGACCAAATATGCAAACCAAATTTTAGCATGCTCTATGTATTTCTTCATTAATGGGTGCAAAGCATATGATGCAAGAGCTTAAACATGAGCACAACAATTGCCAAGTATCACATTACCCAAGACATTTTAGCAATTACTACATGTATCATTTTCCAATTCCAACCATATAACAATTTAACGAAGAAGAAACTTCGCCATGAATACTATGAGTAGAGCCTAAGGACATACTTGTCCATATGCTACAGCGGAGCGTGTCTCTCTGCCATACAAGCATGATGTAATCCAATTTATTCAAACACAAACAAAAATAAAAGCATACAGACGCTCCAAGTAAAGTACATAAGATGTGATGGAATAAAAATATAGTTTCAGGGGAGGAACCTGATAATGTTATCGATGAAGAAGGGGATGCCTTGGGCATCCCCAAGCTTAGACGCTTGAGTCTTCTTGATATATGCAGGGGTGAACCACCGGGGCATCCCCAAGCTTAGAGCTTTCACTCTTCTTGATCATAGTATATCATCCTCCTCTCTTGACCCTTGAAAACTTCCTTCACACCAAACTCGAAACAAACTCATTAGAGGGTTAGTGCATAATCAAAAACTCACATGTTCAGAGGTGACACAATCATTCTTAACACTTCTGGACATTGCCCAAAGCTGCTGGAAGGTAATGGAACAAAGAAATCCACCCAACACAGCGAAAGAAGCAATGCGAAATAAAAGGCAGAATCTGTCAAAACAGAACAGTCCGTAAAGACGAATTTTAAAAGGGCACCAGACTTGCTCAGATGAAAATGCCCAAATTGAATGAAAGTTGCGTACATATCTGAGGATCACTCACGTAAATTGGCATAATTTTCTGAGTTACCTACAGAGAATTAGGCCCAGATTCGTGACAGCAAGAAATCTGTTTCTGCGCAGTAATCCAAATCTAGTATTGACTTTACTATCAAAGACTTTACTTGGCACAACAAAACACAAAACTAAGATAAGGAGAGGTTGCTACAGTAGTAAACAACTTCCAAGACACAAATATAAAACAAAGTACTGTAGCAAAATAACACATGGGTTATCTCCCAAGAAGTTCTTTCTTTATAGCCATTAAGATGGGCTCAGCAGTTTTAATGATGCACTCATAAGAAATAGTATTTGAAGCAAAAGAGAGCATCAAGAGGCAAATTCAAAACATATTTAAGTCTAACATGCTTCCTATGCAAAGGAATCTTGTAAATAAACAAGTTCATGAAGAGCAAAGTAACAAGCATAGGAAGATAAAACAAGTGTAGCTTCAAAAATTTCAGCACATAGAGAGGTGTTTTAGTAACATGAAAATTTCTACAACCATATTTTCCTCTCTCATAATAACTTTCAGTAGCAACATTAGCAAACTCAACAATATAACTATCACATAAAGCATTCTTATCATGAGTCTCATGCATAAAATTATTACTCTCCACATAGGCATAATCAATTTTATTAGTTGTAGTGGGAGCAAATTCAACAAAGTAGCTATCATTATTATTCTCATCAAGTGTAGGAGGCATAGTATAATCACAACAAAATTTACTCTCCATAGTAGGTGGTACCAAAAGATTACTATCATTATAATCATCATAAATAGGAGGCAAAGTATCATCAAAGAAGATTTTCTCCTCAATGCTTGGTGGACTAAAAAGATCATGCTCATCAAAACCAGCTTCCCCAAGCTTAGAATTTTCCATATCATTAGCAACAATGGTATTCAAAGTGTTCATACTAACATGTTCCATGGGTTTTTTAATTTTCGGATTAAACCATTCATGTCTTGACTCAGGAAATAGAATAAAAAGCTCACAGATGTTGTCCATTATGCCTTACTAGTGTAAACAAGAAACAAAAAGTTGCAATTGCAGGATCTAAAGGAAATAGCTTCGAGTACTTACAACGCCGGAAAATAGCTTAGTAGCCGAGATACGGAGTGTGAGTTCCTTTTACCTTTCCTCCCCGGCAACGGCGCCAGAAAAGTGCTTGATGTCTACGTTCCCCCTCCTTTCCTGTAGACAGTGTTGGGCCTACAAGAGCAGAGGTTTGTAGAACAGCAGCAAGTTTTCCCTTAAGTGGATCACCCAAGGTTTATCGAACTCAGGGAGGAAGAGGTCAAAGATATCCCTCTCATGCAACCCTGCAACCACAAAGCAAGAAGTCTCTTGTGTCCCCAACACACCTAATAGGTGCACTAGTTCGGCGAAGAGATAGTGAAATACAGGTGGTATGAATATATATGAGCAGTAGCAACGGTGCCAGAAAATAGCTTGCCGGCGTGTAGTTGATGGTGGTAGTATTGCATCAGTAGTAACACAGTGAAACAGTAAACAAGCAGTAGTAACTCAGCAGTATTTAGGAACAAGGCCTAGGGATTAGACTTTCACTAGTGGACACTCTCAACATTGATCACATAACAGAATAGATAAATGCATACTCTACACTTTTGTTGGATGATGAACGCATTGCGTAGGATTACACGAACCCTCAATGCCGGAGTTAACAAGCTCCACAATTTGTTCATATTTAAGTAACCTTATAGTGTAAGATAGATCAATACAACTAAACCAAGTACTAACATAGCATGCACACTGTCACCTTCATGCATATGTAGGAGGAATAGATCACATCAATATTATCATAGCAATAGTTAACTTCGCAATCTACAAGAGATCATGATCATAGCATAAACCAAGTACTAACACGGTGCACACACTGTCACCTTTACACACGTGCAGGAGGAATAGAACTACTTCAATAACTTTGCTAGAGTAGCACATAGATAAATTGTGATACAAACTCATATGAATCTCAATCATGTAAAGCAGCTCATGAGATTATTGTATTGAGGTACATGAGAGAGATGAACCACATAGCTACCGGTACAGCCCCGAGCCTCGATGGAGAACTACTCCCTCCTCATGGGAGCAGCAGCGGTGATGAAGATGGCGGTGGAGATGGCAGCGGTGTCGATGGAGAAGCCTTCCGGGGGCACTTCCCCGCTCCGGCAGCGTGCCGGAACAGAGACTCCTGTCCCCCAGATCTTGGCGTCGCGATGGCGGCGGCTCTGGAAGGTTTCTGTGGGTTTCGTCGAACGTATCAGGGTTTTCGATCCAGGGGCATTATATAGGCGAAGAGGCGGCGCACGAGGGTCGAAGGGGCGACGACACCATAGGGCGGCGCGGCCAGGGCCTGGGCCGCGCCGGCCTAGGGTCTGGGGGCCCAGTGCCCCCCCTCTGGTCCTTCCCGGGTGTTCTGGATGCTTCCGGTGAAAATAGGAACTTGGGCGTTGATTTCGTCCGATTTCGAGAATATTTCGTTACTAGGATTTCTGAAACCAAAAACAGCAGAAAACAGGAACTGGCACTTCGGCATCTTGTTAATAGGTTAGTTCCAGAAAATGCACGAATATGACATAAAGTGTGCATAAAACATGTAGATAACATCAATAATGTGGCATGGAACATAAGAAATTATCGATACGTCGGAGACGTATCAGCGTGCAACAACTAGTGCTGTAAACATCAAAATGAACACTGTGAGCATCAACCCTTCACTCTGATCCCAAATTATATGCATTTGAATGAAAAAATAGTAACAAATCAGTATAAAATGTGAACTTCAAGAACCTAGCAGCAGCAGTAATCAACCTAGCAACCTAGCAGCAGCAGCAAGCAAAAAAATACCCAATTTTACAGCCCTAGAGCAGCAGCAAGCAAAAAATACCCAATTTTACAGCCCTAGCAGTAGCAGCAGCAAGCAAGCAAGCAACCTAGCAGCAGCAGCAGCAGCAGCAAGCAAACAACCTAGCAAGCACATAGCAGCAGCAAGCTAGGACTCTTGTCTCACATACAGCCAAAGCAGATTTAAAATTCCAGTCCAACAACTTAACTCACAAATAGCCAGAGCACTAGGCTAAAATGATCAACTATCTAATGCATACATAGTACAATAGAATTTCATTGAAGATAGAGTCGGCAATATCAGATACATAATAGTCAGTAGCTTAAAATCACTAGATATCTACTAGAGCAGCCAAATACAGACACAAAACTAGATATGAACAAGCCCACATTCAAGTATGGTTTCACCTTTTCCTCATATTTTCTTATAGTGGAATACAAGTTCAATAATTATTAGCTATTCAGGATTTTCGTAATGTAATGTTATTTATTACACAACAGAGTCATATATTCACTCAATACTGCTTGATATATCAATGTAAAATACCTTAAACAGAGAAATATATTGACCATCTTTCTCCTCATCTTGAATTTTTGGGTAAATTGGTTGGTGCATTCAAATTTTTCAGCTGCTAAACCTACTACATATTTACCATGAAGTTCTTTGATCAGCCAAATTTTCAAACCACTAAACCTACTGTCAATATAGTGCCATGCTTCTTCTTCATTACTAATTCTTTTGCAGTTAAATCAGCAGTAGTATGTTGTAAGGGAAAACCATAGACTTCCCAAAATAGCAGCAGCAACAAGCAAGCACATAGGAGCAGCAACAAGCAAGCACATAGCACAGTGGATGAACCTAAGCTACTGAGGAGCAACTAGGTAGCAGCAGCAGTGGATGAACCTAAGCTACTGCCACCTAAACCTAAATTTCCTAAACCTAAATTTGCTACTGCCACCTAAACCTAAATTTCCTAAACCTAAATTTGCTACTGCCACCTAAACTAAATGAAACTACTAACAAGTTAGTTTAGATTTGGCTTATTTCACTCTAAAAGGGTAGCTCTTTATTTTTTTTATGAAGGAAATGCTCACTGGTCGGTGCACATAGCCATTTATCTATATGTTTTTCCTTCAAATTAAGCCAATGCACCTAGCAGCACCTCACCTAGCAGCACCTCACCATGCTAACAAGGAACATATTTTTTCGTAGACAGATCAACTAACAGCCTAATATGAATTTCAGTTCAGCACCTAACAGCACCTAACAGCCTAACAGCAGCAGCACCTAACAGCAGCATCAACATATCTAGCAGCACCACCAAGCAGCAAGCAGCAGCAGGAGTAGCACCGGCTCGAGGGGGAGCACCGAGCAGCAGCAGAGGAGGGAGAGGGGAGGAGCACGGCGGCTACCTGGGAAGGATGCGCAACAGCGAGCGGAGAGAGGCCCCGACGGAGAGAGGCGTCGGTGAATTGGGGCGAAGAGGAGGTCGTCGGTGGAGAGAGGCGTCAAAGGCGTGTGGCTCCTCCGCGGTGAGGTCGAGGATGAGGTCGCAGACGATGTCCTTCTCCACGGTGTGCAGCTTGGGGAGCGACGAGGCAGGGAGAGGTGGTCGCCGGCGGTGCGAGAGGTGGTCGCCGGCGGGGAATTGAGGGGGAGTGGCGGTCGCCAGCGGGGAATCGAGGGGGAGTGGTGGTCGCCGGCGGGGAATCGAGGGGTGGGGAATGGAGAGGGGTGGGGAATCAAGATCTCATCACAGTGATGAATCGATCGGGATGGATTTGGCTAAGTCCCCGACTCCCCTTAGCAATAGCGCACCTCTAGGGGTGCGCCACTATGAGGCTTAGCAATAGCGCACCTCTCGGGGTGCGCCACTGCCTCTTAAGATTTAGGTCAAAACGCGCGCGGCACCTACAGTTGACAAGATCCGAATTGTACCGCAGTGGCTAGCTCCCCCTCTCTGTTTGGTTTACCATGGCCGCCCAGGTTCGAACCCTGGCGGCCCCATTTTTTCCTTTTCTTTTTAAATTGATTTAACACTATCATAAACATCCAAAATAGCACAATACACCAAAATAAAAGGCATAAATAATTATAATTATGTATAATATTTAAAATACTATAGAATCTAGAAAATATCCAAAAATATGAATTATATGTCTATTTTGATCGGTACAATGTGTAGATTAACAATATGACATCCATTATTCATACAAGAAAATGATACATAATTATCTTTTCACAATCTTCTTGCCCTTCTTTCTCGCTGTTGAATAATTTAGCCCCGGAACTCCTAGACTTCTTCTCTTGAATGGACGGCCTTTAGGTAGGGTGGTCCTGCTTCTTCTTGTTGTGTATGGTTCTTCATCATCTTCGTCGTCATCTTCCATCTTCGGATCGCCGTACTGGTCAAAGTCTAGCTCGTTGGCGGCTCCATCCATTCCGATGATGCTCCTTTTGCCTCTCCTCACGACAACACGGCTGGGCTTTTGCGGGTCGGTAATGAAGAAGCATTGGTCCACTTGGGAAGCTAGGACCTATGGCTCATATTTCGCGGTGATCTTTGCGCCCGCTGTCTTGGATTTGGCTTCGGGTATAACCATGGTGGTGAAATGTCGGTCTTCTTTTACGACGTTCTTGGCCCACCTGACACGGAACATCGGCACATTCTCTCCGGCGTAGCTCAGCTCCCAGATCTCCTCGATCTTTCTGTAGTATCTCTGCTTGATGTCACCGGTGTAGGACTCCATCGTTACCCCGGAGTTCTGATAATCGCTCTTCATGTCCTTTTCCTCGGTGTAGAATGTGTAGCCGTTGATATCGTACGCCTGAAATGTCATCAGGTTGTGGTCGGCTCCCTGTGACAAGGCGAAGATGAGTTTTTCTTCCGCAGAAGAATCGTCGTCTATAGGGTACGTCGGCATCTTGTCCTTGAACCACCGCGTGAAGGTTGAGTTGTGCTCTTTGATTATATCTCTGTCCGTCCTCTGTTGGCCCTGATCATTGTACGTCGTGGCGATGAAGGTTTTGTGCTCTACCACCCAAGGATCGACCACGTCTATGTGTTGTAGCGCGACTAGGTTTGCTCTTTCAAAGTCGGCGATTCGACCCTTGAAGTCGACATGCATTTCGCGGCTACCCTCGCGGTGACCCCATCCAGCGAGCTTCCCGAGGTGCCTGTTTACGGGCAGACCGACGGGATTCTCGATTTCTAGATAACTCGTGCAGAAGGAGATGCACTCTTCGGTCAGAAAGCCCTTGGCTATGCTTCCGTCTGGACGTGCCCTGTTGCGAACGTACCCTTTGATGACACCATTCATCCTTTCGAAGGGCATCATGCTGTGCAGGAACGTCGGCCCCAGTTGGATGATATCCTCCACGATATGTACCAGCAGATGCACCATAACGTCGAAGAATGCGGGCGGGAAGTACATCTCAAGCTCGCACAGTATCACCACGATCTCTTCCTGTAGCCTTCTAAGTTGCCTCACGCCAACAGACTTCCGAGAGATGACGTCGAAAAAGTTGCATAGGCCAAAAAGCGTTTCACGGACGTGCGCATCCATGATCCCACGGATTGCAACCGGAAGTATCTGCGTCATCAGCAAGTGACAGTCGTGAGACTTCATCCCGCTGAACCTCTGCTTCGCTTTGTCTAGGTACCTGCTTATCTTCCCCGTGTAACCGTAAGGAAGTTTTACTCCTAGGAGATAGTCGAAAAACTGCTCGATCTCCTTCTGACTTAGAGTGAAGCACGCGGGGGGGGGGGGGGCAGTAATATTCGATCTTTTTGGCCTTTTTGCCCTTGCGACGACTTTGCGTGTCCTCCGCCTCATCATCGTCATCGTCATCATCATCATTAGGGCATCCCGCGTGAAGCTCCTCCCTGATCCCAATTGATTGCAAGTCGTACCTTGCTTTCGGCCCATCTTTGGTCTTCTCTGGCATGTTGAGGAGGGTACCAAGCAGACTCTCGCACACGTTCTTCGTGATGTGCATGACATCAAGGCTGTGAGGCACACGGAGGATCTTCCAGTACGGCAAGTCCCAGAAAACAGACCTCGTCTTCCATACCTTAAGCAGCGGCTCCGGCGCCTTTCGCTTCTTTCCCGGCGGTGGGCACTCTTTCCAATTTTTCAATAGCTCGTCTATTTGCTCCCCGCTTCTCGTACGTGGCCGTCTTCGTGGTTCGTCTTGACCATCGAACAGATCCTTGCGTTTCCTCCATGGGTCGTCCTCGCGAAGCCACCTTCGATGTCCCATGAACACCGTTTTCGAGGACCCAGGATCTCTATCTAGCTGGCGGTACGTTGTGTCGTCCATGCACCTGACGCATGCATTGAATCCGTGGACCACCTGCCCCGCGACATATCCGTAACCGAGAAAGTCGTGCACCGTCGTGAGCAACGCGGCTCTCATAGGGAAATATTCTTCTGCGGCGGCGTCCCACGTGTTGGCAGGCGCGTCCCATAGCGTGGCTAGCTCCTCTTTCAGAAGCCCCATATACAGATTGTTGTCGTTCCCTGGTTGTTTCAGCCCTTCAATTAGCATACTCATTTGAATGTACTTCCTCTTCATGCACAACCAGGGGGGAGGTTGTACATCCACACAAACACGGGCCAGGTGCTATGCGTGCTGCTCTGGCTGCCAAACGGATTGACTCCATCGGTGCTCACGCCCAGCCTTATGTTCCTAGGATCGTCCCCAAATTCTGGGTACTCGAGGTTCAACGCATTCCACTGGCTAGCATCCGAAGGGTGTCTCAACATCCTGTCCTTTTTCTTTTTCTTCGGATCATCTGCGTCATCTTCTCCCTTCCTCATCTCCGCGTGCCAGCGCATTAGCTTTGCTTGCTTAGGATCCGCGAAATACCGCTGCAGACGAGGAGTGATCGGAAAGTACCACACCACCTTCCGAGGAGCTTTCTTCCCCTTCTTGTACCGACTGACGCCGCACACCGGACATATGGTACACTCCGCGTGCTCGTTCCGATAAATGATGCAATCGTTCAAGCACACATGGTATTTCACATGCGGTAAATCCAGAGGACACACGATTTTCTTGGCCTCCTCGATACTAGTCGGACACGTGTTATCTTTGGGAAGATGTTCCTGCCAGAATAACATGTTGTCGTTGAAGGATGTGTCCGTCATTCTGTGCTTTACCTTCATCTCCAGAGCCATGAGCGTTACTTTCAGGCGGGTATCCTCCGGCCTGCATCCTTCATACAATGGAGTAACCGCGTCTACCTCCAGTTGATCCATCTTGGCTTTCTCTCGGGCGGCAGCTCTTGCGTTACTCGTCTGCTTGAGAAGCAGCTCTTGAAGATAAGGGTCCTGCACCCAGTCCATCAACGATGGTCCATCGTCTTCATCTTCATGATCGTCATGATGACCTCCATCTTGATCTTCCTCATCATCAGGTCCAGGATCTCCTACATTGTGATCATGATCATCTCCGGGATCTTCTACATCCTGATCATGTCCGAGATCTTCTACATCCTGATCACCTCCTTCCTTATTTGTTGTTGAAATCCCATGGACAAATTCATAATCATCTTCGTCGCCTTCCCACCGATAGCCATCCATGAAACCACGCATGAGAAGGTGGTCCCGCACCATATCGGCTTTAGGGTCCATAAGGCTCGTCAGCTTGCATCTTCGACACGGACATCTTATCTCCTTTTGGTTATTTCTAATCATCTCGGCTGTCGCGGCTTTCAAAAACCTAGCCACAACGCCTTCGCTCATCATGCGAACCATGGTCGCCTGCGGGTATAGAGAAAATGGATATCTTAGCATACCAAAAGAAAATTTTGGCATGACCTTCCCTAAAAATAGGACATATGTATATGCGTAGTATGCCCAACATTCGCCGAAACGGAAATGAATCAACGTTTCGGCAAAATATTGGCAACTCCATCGCGTTTCAAATCCCTGCAAACAAAAACACATGCAACACATGTGTGGAGGCTTCGCATATACAACACATGTGGATCCGGAGGCTTCGCATACAACACACATGCACGTGACGCTTTTCGTGCATGCGCACAACACACATGATCATCGAGCTTCGCACATAACATATGTGCACACACACGTGTACGTGACGTGTGTGCAAGACGATCATATCGGAACCGGTCACACACAAAGCATAAAACCAACAAAGTTACCGATACGGCGAGACCTAGAGTGTTGGATGAGGTAAAAAGTTGAGATTGAGTAGGGTATTGAGCTAAGAAAGCTTCACTATTACTTGCCTATGAAGAAAATTAAGTTTACCAACTTAATTTTGGTGAATGAAGAGGTGAAAATGAGGTGGGAAGGAGGGGCAACACGACCAGATCCAGATTTGGTGGGAGGTGGTGGTGGAAGAGTGTTTGGGGAAAGTGGGTGGCACATGTGAGTGGAGGGGTAAAAGCAGGAAAATGGTCCCAGGTTAGCAGTGGCACACCACGGAGCTGTGCGCCACTGCTAGGGTGACATAGCAATGGCGCACTGCTAGGTGGTGCGCCACTGCTAAGCCTCTCATCTCTAAATGGGCTCTGGCCACCCCCTAGCAGTGGCGCACATAAAGACATGCGCCATAGGTAAACTATGTAGCAGTGGCGCACCGCCTAAGTGCGCCATTGCTAAGCCTATCATCTCTAAACGGGCTCTGGACACGTCCTAGCAGTGGCGCACCTCACCAACATGCGCCATAGGTAAGGAATGTAGCAGTGGCGCACCACAGAGACGTACGCCACTACTAGTTTGGGGAACGAGCTGGACTCCTGTCACCACTTACTTATGCCGCACCACAATCATGGTGCGCCACTACTACTTTTGTAACAGTGGCCCACCGTTTTGTGGTGCGCCACTGCTAAGTAGTAGTGGCGCACGGCAGCCATGGTGCGCCACTGCTGGCAGTCTTACGGCTAGGCCTTTTCCTAGTAGTGCAAGGTTGTTTGAAGCAAACACAAGTATAAACCGGTACAGCAAAACTTACATAAGAACATATTGCAAGCATTATAAGACTCTACACTGTCTTCCTTGTTGTTCAAACCCTTACCAGAAAATATCTAGACTTTAGAGAGACCAATCATGCAAACCAAATGTCAACAAGCTCTACAGTATTTCTTCATTAATAGGTACAAAGTATATGATGCAAGAGCTTAAACATGATCTATATGAGCACAACCATTGCCAAGTATCAAATTATTCAAGACATTATACCAATTACCACATGTAGCATTTTCTGTTTCCAACCATATAACAATTAACGAAGCAGTTTCAACCTTCGCCATGAACATTAAGAATAAAGCTAAGAACATATGTGTTCATATGCAACAGCAGAGCGTGTCTCTCTCCCACACAATGAATGCTAGGATCCCATTTTATTCAAACAAAACAAAAACAAGAACATAAAGACGCTCCAAGTAAAGCACATAAGATGTGACGGAATAAAAATATAGTTTCACTAGAGGTGACCTGATAATTTGTCGATGAAGAAGGGGATGCCTTGGGCATCCCCAAGCTTAGATGCTTGAGTCTTCTTGAAATATGCAGGGATGAACCACGGGCGCATCTCCAAGCTTAGAGCTTTTACTCTCCTTGATCATATTGTATCATCCTCCTCTCTTGATCCTTGAAAACTTCCTCCACACCAAACTCAAAACAAACTCATTAGAGGGTTAGTGCATAATCAAAAATTCACATGTTCAGAGGTGACATAATCATTCTTAACACTTCTGGACATTGCACAAAGCTACTGAAAGTTAATGGAACAAAGAAATCCATCAAACATAGCAAAATAGGCAATGCAAAATAAAAGTAAGAATATGTGAAAACAGAACAGTCTGTAAAGACGAATTTTTCTGGGGCACTAAACTTGCTCAGATGAAAATGCTCAAATTGAATGAAAGTTGCGTACATATCTGAGGATCACTCACGTAAATTGGCAGATTTTTCTGAGTTACCTACAGAGAATACTACTCAAATTCGTGACAGCAAGAAACCTGTTTCTGCGCAGTAATCCAAATCTAGTATGAACCTTACTATCAAAGACTTTACTTGGCACAACAATGCAATAAAATAAAGATAAGGAGAGGTTGCTACAGTAGTAACAACTTCCAAGACTCAAATATAAAACAAAAGTGCAGAAGTAAAATCATGGGTTATCTCCCATAAGCGCTTTTCTTTAACGCCTTTCAGCTAGGCGCAGAAAGTGTGAATCAAGTAACATCAAGAGACGAAGCATCAACATCATATTTTGTTCTAATAATAGAATCAAAAGGTAACTTCATTCTCTTTCTAGGGAAGTGTTCCATACCTTTCTTGAGAGGAAATTGATATTTAATATTACCTTTCTTCATATCAATAATAGCACCAACAGTTCGAAGAAAAGGTCTTCCCAAAATAATGGGACAAGATGCATTGCATTCAGTATCCAAGACAACAAAATCAACGGGGACAAGGTTATTGTTAATAGTAATGCGAACATTATCAATCCTCCCCAAAGGTTTCTTTGTAGAATTATCAGCAAGATTAACATCCAAATAACAATTTTTCAATGGTGGCAAGTCAAGCATATTATAGATTTTCTTAGGCATAACAGAAATACTTTCACCAAGATCACATAAAGAATTACAATAAAAAATCATTGACCTTCATCTTAATGATGGGCTCCCAACCATCTTCTAACTTCCTAGGAATAGAAGTCTCAAGTTTTAGTCTTCTCTAGCTTTTATGAGAGCATTTGTAATATGTTTTGTAAAGGCTAAATTTATAGTACTAGCATTAGGACTTCTAGCAAAATTTTGTAAGAACTTTATAACTTCAGAGATGTGACAATCATCAAAATCTAAACCATTATGATCTAAAGCAATGGGATCATTATCCCCAATATTTTGAAAAATTTCAGCAGTTTTATCACAACCAGTTTTAGCAGTTTCAGGCAGTTTTGCACGCTTTGCATTAGGAGTAGAAACATTGCCAACACCAATTATTTTACCATTTATAGTAGGAGGTGTAGAAACATGTGAAGCATTAGCATTACTAGTGGTGGTAATAGTCCAAACTTTAGCTACATTATTCACTTTAGCATTTTCTTCTTTTTCCCACCTAGCATGTAATTCAGCCATCAATCTAATATTTTCATTAATTCGAACTTGGATGGCGTTTGCTATAGAAAATGACTTAATATCTTTATTTTCATTAGGCATAACTTTCAATTTTAAAAGATCAACATCAGCAGTAAGACTATCAACTTTAGAAGCAAGAATATCAATTTTACCAAGCTTTTCTTCAACAGATTTATTAAAAGCGGTTTGTGTACTAATAAATTCTTTATGCATGGCTTAAAGACCAGAGGGTACATTCCTATTATTTTTGTAAGAATTCCCATAAGAATTACCATAACCATTACCATTATTAGAAGGATATGGCCTATAGTTGTTACTAGAATTATTCCGATAAGCATTGTTGTTGAAATTATTATTTTTAATGAAGTTCACATCAACATGTTCTTCTTGGGCAACCAATGAAGCTAAAGGAACATTATTAGGATCAACATTAGATCTACCATTCACAAGCATAGACATAATAGCATCAATCTTATCACTCAAGGATGAGGTTTCTTCAATAGAATTTACCTTCTTACCTTGTGGAGCTCTTTCCGTGTGCCATTCAGAATAATTAACCATCATATCATCAAGAAGCTTTGTTGCGGCGCCTATAGTGATGGACATAAAAGTACCTCCAGCAGCTGAATCCAATAGGTTCCGCGAAGAAAAATTCAATCCTGCATAAAAGGTTTGGATGATCATCCAAGTAGTCAGTCCATGGGTAGGGCAATTTTTAACCAAAGATTTCATTCTTTCCCATGCTTGAGCAACATGCTCATTATCCAATTGCTTAAAATTCATTATGCTACTTCTCAAAGGTATAATTTTAGCAGGAGGATAATATCTACCAATGAAAGCATCCTTACATTTAGTCCATGAATCAATACTATTTTTAGGCAAAGATAGCAACCAATCTTTAGCTCTTCCTCTTAATGAGAAAGGAAACAATATTAATTTTACAATGTCACCATCTACATCCTTATACTTTCGCATTTCACATAGTTCAACAAAATTATTAAGATGGGCAGCAACATCATCAGAACTAACACCAGAAAATTGCTCTCTCATAACAAGATTCAGTAAAGCAGGTTTAATTTCAAAGAATTCTGTTGTAGTAGCAGGTGGAGCAATAGGTGTGCATAAGAAATCATTATTATTTGTGCTAGTGAAGTCACACAACTTAGTATTTTCAGGAGTACCCATTTTAGCAATAGTAAATAAAGCAAACTAAATAAAGTAAATGCAAGTAACTAATTTTTTTGTGTTTCTAATATGGAGAACGCAAACAACATAGTAAATAAAGTAAAGCAAGTAACTAATTTTTTTGTATTTTGATATAATGAGCAAACAAAGTAGTAAATAAAGTAAAGCAAGACAATAAACAAAGTAAAGAGATTGGAAGTGGAAGACTCCCCTTGCAGCGTGTCTTGATCTCCCCGGCAATGGCGCCAGAAAAAAGTTGCTTGATACGCGTAAAGAACACGTCCGTTGGGAACCCCAAGTGGAAGGTATGATGCGTGCAGCGGCAAGTTTTCCCTCAGTAAGAAACCAAGGTTATCAAACCAGTAGGAGTTAAGAAGCACATGAAGGTTGTTGGTGACGGAGTGTAGTGCGGCGGAACACCAGGGATTCCGGCGCCAACGTGGAACCTGCACAACACAATCAAAGTACTTTTCCCCAACGTAATAGTGAGGTTGTCAATCTCACCGGCTTGCTGTAACAAAGGATTAGATGTATAGTGTGGAAGATGATGTTTGCGAAGAACAGTAAAGAACAAGTATTGCAGTAGATTGTATTCGATGTGAAAGAATGGACCGGGGCCCACAGTTCACTAGTGGTGTCTCTCCAATAAGAAATGGCATGTTGGGTGAACAAATTACAGTTGGGCAATTGACAAATAAAGATGGCATGACAATGCACACACATATCATGATGAGTAGTGTGAAATTCAATTGGGCATTACGACAAAGTACATAGACCGCTATCCAGCATGCATCTATGCCTAAAAAGTCCACCTTCAGGTTAGCATCCGCACCCCTTCCAGTATTAAGTTGCAAACAACAGACAATTGCATTAAGTATGGTGCGTAATGTAATCAACACAAATATCCTTAGACAAAGCATTGATGTTTTATCCCTAGTGGCAACAGCGCATCCACAACCTTAGAACTTTCTGTCACTGCCCCAGATTAAATGGAGGCATGAACCCACTATCGAGCATAAATACTCCCTCTTGGAGTTACAAGTACCAACTTGGCCAGAGCCTCTACTAGCAACGGAGAGCATGCAAGATCTTAAACAAGACATATATGATAGATTGATAATCAACATAACATAGTATTCCATATTCATTGGATCCCAACAAACACAACATGTAGCATTACAAATAGATGATCTTGATCATGTTAGGCAGCTCACAAGATCAAACAATGATAGCACATGAGGAGAAGACGACCATCTAGCTACTGCTATGGACCCATAGTCCAGGGGTGAACTACTCACACATCAATCCGGAGGCGATCATGGCGATGAAGAGTCCTCCGGGAGATGATTCCCCTCTCCGGCAGGGTGCCGAAGGCGATCTCCTGAATCTCCCGAGATGGGATTGGCGGCGGCGGCTCTGGAAGGTTTTCCGTATCGTGGCTCTCGGTACTGGGGTATTCGCGATGAAGGCTTTAAGTAGGCGGAAGGGTAGGTCAGGAGGCGACGCGAGGGCCCCACATGCCAGGGCGGCGCGGCCCCACCCTTGGTCGCGCGGCCCTGTTGTGGCGGCGCCTCGTCGCCCCACTTCGTAACTCCTCCGGTCTTCTGGATGCTTCGTGGAAAAATAAGACCCTGGGCGTTGATTTCGTCCAATTCCGAGAATATTTCCTTTGTAGGATTTCTGAAAAGCAACTGGCTCTTCGGCATCTTGTCAATAGGTTAGTGCCAGAAAATGCATAAATATGACATAAAGTGTGTATAAAACATGTGAGTATCATCATAAAAGTAGCATGGAACATAAGAAATTATAGATACGTTTGAGACGTATCAATAGGTTAGTGCCGGAAAATGCGTAATAATGATGTAAAGTGTATATAAAACATGTGAGTATTTTCATAAAACTAGCATGGAACATAAGAAATTATAGATACGTTTGAGACGTATCAAGCATCCCCAAGCTTAGTTCCTACTCGCCCTCGAGTAGGTAAACGATAACAAGGATAATTTCTGAAGTGACATGCTACTTACATAATCTTGATCAATACTATTGTAAAGCATATAAGATGAATGAAGTGATTCGAAGCAATGGTAAAGATAATGACTAAACAACTGAATCATATAGCATAGACTTTTCATGAATAGCACTTTCAAGACAAGCATCAATAAGTCTTGCATAGGAGTTAACTCATAAAGCAATAAATTCTTAGTAGAAAGTTTTGAAGCAACACAAAGGAAGATATAAGTTTCAGCAGTTGCTTTCAACTTCAACATGTATATCTCATGGATGTATATCTCATGGATGATTGTCAACACAAAGTAATATGATGAATGCAAAAAAAGCAAGTATGTAGGAATCAATGCACACAGTTGACACAAGTGTTTGCTACTAAGATAGAAAGAAGTAGGTAAACTGACTCAACATAAAGTAAAAGAAAGGCCCTTCGCAGAGGGAAGCATGGATTGCTATTTTTGTGCTAGAGATTTTATTTTGAAAACATAGAAACAATTTTGTCAACGGTAGTAATAATTCATATGTGTTATGCATAAGACATCATATAAGTTGCAAGCCTCATGCATAGAATACCAATAGTGCTCGCACCTTGTCCTAATTAGCTTGGATTTCCATGGATTATCATTGCATAACATATGTTTCAACCAAGTGTCACAAAGGGGTACCTCTATGTCGCCTGTACAAAGGTCCAAGGAGATAGATCGCATTTGATTTCTCGTTTTTGATAGATCTCAACTAAGGACATCCATACCGGGACAACATAGAAAACAGATAATGGACTCCTCTTTAATGCATAAGCATTCAACAACATATAATATTCTCATAAGAGATTGAGGATTAATGTCCAAACTGAAACTTCCACCATGATTCATGGCTTTGGTTAGCGGCCCAATGTTCTTCTCTAACAATATGCATACTCAAACCATTTGATCATGATAAATCACCCTTACTTAAGACAAGACGAACATGCATAGCAACTCACATGATATTCAACAAAGGTGAAATAGTTGATGGCGTCCCCAGAAACATGGTTACCGCTGAACAAGCAACTTATAAGAAATAAGATACATAAGCTACATATTCTTTACCACAATAGTTTTTAAGGCTATTTTCCCATGAGCTATATATTGTAAAGACAAGGAATGAAATTTTAAAGGTAGCACTCAAGCAATTTACTTTGGAATGGCAGAGAAATACCACATAGTAGGTAGGTATGGTGGAAACAAATGGCATAGGTTTTGGCTCAAGGTTTTGGATGCACGAGAAGTAATCCCTCTTGATACGCGTACAGCACGCGTCCGTTGGGAACCCCAAGAGCAAAGTGTGATGCGTACAGCCGCAAGTTTTCCCTCAGTAAGAAACCAAGGTTTATCGAACCAGTAGGAGCCAAGAAGCACGTTGAAGGTTGATGGCGGCGAAGTGTAGTGCGGCGCAACACCAGGGATTCCGGCGCCAACGTGGAACCTGCACAACACAACCAAATTACTTTGCCCCAACGTGACAGTGAGGTTGTCAATCTCACCGGCTTGCTGTAACAAAGGATTAGATGTATAGTGTGGATGATGATTGTTTGCAGAAAACAGTAGAACAAGTATTGCAGTAGATTGTATTCGATTAAAAGAATGGACCGGGGTCCACAGTTCACTAGAGGCGTCTCTCCCATAAGATAAATAGCATGTTGGGTGAACAAATTACAGTTGGGCAATTGACAAATAAAGAGGGCATGACCATGCACATACATGATATGATGAGTATTGTGAGATTTAATTGGGCATTACGACAAAGTACATAGACCGCTATCCAGCATGCATCTATGCCTAAAAAGTCCACCTTCAGGTTATCATCCGAACCCCTTCCAGTATTAAGTTGCAAACAATAGACAATTGCATTAAGTATGGTGCGTAACGTAATCAACAACTACATCCTTAGACATAGCATCGATGTTTTATCCCTAGTGGCAATAGCACATCCACAACCTTAGAACTTTCATCACACGTCCCAGTTTAATGGAGGCATGAACCCACTATCGAGCATAAATACTCCCTCTTGGAGTTACAAGCAAAAACTTGGCCAGAGCCTCTACTAGTAATGGAGAGCATGCAAGATCATAAACAACACATAGATAATAGATTGATAATCAACATAGCATAGTATTCCATATTCATCGGATCTCAACAAACACAACATATAGCATTACAGATAGATGATCTTGATCATGTTAGGCAGCTCACAAGATCCAACAATGAAGCACAATTAGGAGAAGACGACCATCTAGCTACTGCTATGGACCCATAGTCCAGGGGTGAACTACTCACTCATCACTCCGGAGGCGACCATGGCGGTGAAGAGTCCTCCGGGAGATGATTCCCCTCTCCGGCAGGGTGCCGGAGGCGATCTCCTAAATCCCCCGAGATGGGATTGGTGGCGGCGACGTCTCAGGAAGGTTTTCCGTATCTTGGCTCTCGGTACTGGAACTATTATCGACGAAGGCTTAAGTAGGCGGAGGAGGTAGGTTTAGGGGCGACGCGAGGGGCCCACACACTAGGCCGGCGCGGCCAGGGCTTGGGCCGCGCCGCCCTAGCGTCTAGCCGCCTCGTCGCCCCACTTCGTATCTCCCCCGGTGTTCTGGAAGCTTCGTGGAAAAATAAGATCCTGAGCGTTGATTTCGTCCAATTCCGAGAATATTTCCTTACTAGGATTTCTGAAACCAAAAACAGCAGAAAATAACAACTGGCTCTTCGGCATCTCGTTAATAGGTTAGTGTCGGAAAATGCATAAATATGACATAAAGTATGCATAAAACATGTAGGCATCATCAATAAAGTGGCATGGAACATAAGAAATTATCGATACGTTGGAGATGTATCAACATCCCCAAGCTTAGTTCCTGCTCGTCCCGAGTAGGTAAACGATAACAAAGATAATTTCTGGAGTGACATGCCATCATAACCTTGATCAATACTATTGTAAGCACATGTGCTGAGATCAAATCATTCAAAGCAAATATCTATATTGATATAAGAGATGGTAATGCAAGAGTTAAACAAGCTAAAAGTTTTCATGAACTATTGCTTTAAAGACATGAAACCGTACAAAGTTCATTAAGGATGTGTTAAGTATTCAGCGTAGAAGTTTTGTCCTTCATTCCAAGCATCAAGTAAATTTTCACAACATAAGAAGGATTCAGTAGAGTAAACATAAACATGAACGTCATGAATCAACTGTTTCGAAGTCTACTCAACCGGTGAGCGCAAGCATTTGGTATTAGCACCAGGATGTTATGGCATAAAGAACGTTAATGGGGGTTTGGAAGGCCAAATGGAAGAAAGGCATGCAAAGCTATAAGTGACCATTAGACAAGAGGAAGCCTTATGATTGAAGCTATGCAAGGAGTAGTGATTGCCATGCAACGGATGCACATAGAGCTATATGTGTATGAAAGCTCTCTAATGGAACTAGTGGGGGTGCATCCAACTTGGTTGCTCACGAAGACCTAGAGCACTTTTGAGGAGGCTCATCATTGGAATATACAACCCAAGTTCTATAGTGTAAATTCCCCACATAGTTATACTAGTAAAACATGAAAACTCTCTCATATGAAGTGTAGGTGCTAAACATGAGCACAAGTGTGGATAAAAGATAGTAATGATGCCCCCTTTTTTCTTTATTCTCTCTTTTTTCTTTTCTTTTTTTTCTATATTTTTTTTTCTTTCTTTTCTTTTTCTCTTTTTGATGGCCTCCATGGCTCTTTTCACTTTTAGGGGCAACATCCTAATATGACAATACACTTTTTGGTACAAATAACTCATAATGAATGAAACACGATGTATGAAACTGTATGCCTCTGCCAGTGTAGCAGGGTGTGCAATGATCTAGCGTAACATGGGTAAACCACACATCAGCTGTGTATGATCATGCAAAGCAATATATAAATAATGAATGAGAACATGGCATGTAATGTATAATGGAAGTTGCATGGCAATATATCTCGGAACAGCTATGGAAATGCTGTGGTAGGTAGGTATGGTGGCTGTTTTGAGGAGATGTATGGGCTTATGTGTAGGAGGACAAGAGAAAGTCCTCCCACGGGTTTGGATGTACCGGCGAAGTATGCACAATTCTCAATGTCAGCAAAAGGCAATGCACAGTACCGAAGAGGCTAGCAAATTTGGATGGTGGAAGTGCCAAAAACCGTAGCTTAACATTAGTCAAAAAGAACTCACAAGCTTATTGCAAACAACTAGCAGGTTCATCATTAAGAGCATGATTAAAATTTACTCCAAGGAGGGCCGTTCACGGTGGCACAAGTACCCCGCTAGCTCCCTCGACCTTCAGCACAACTTAGTTATTACGATGAACTCTCAGACATGGAAAGCTATCAAGTCCAACTACACCTTCAACTATTTAAATAGAGTTTGTAGTATGGCACAAGCTCAAAGACAACAATCCACTACTAATTTTAACTTATTTATCCAGCAAGCCTTACCATCTAAATACCTCAAAACATTTGCAAACAATCAAGTTATCAAAGCTCAATGTTCTACAAGTATTTTATTATACACTACCACATGCAACATTTCCCATTTCCAACCATACAACAAATTAACGAAGAAGATTCAACCTTCGCCATGAACACTATGAGTAAAGCCTAAGGACATATTTGTCCATATGCAACAGCGGAGCGTGTATCTCTCCCACACAATGAATGCTAGGATCCATTTTATTCAAACAAAACAAAAACAAAAACAAACAGACGCTCCAAGCAAAATGCATAAGATGTGATGGAATAAAAATATAGTTTCACTAGAGGAACCTGATAATGTTGTCGATGAAGAAGGGGATGCCTTGGGTATCCCCAAGCTTAGACGCTTGAGTCTTCTTGAAATATGCAGGGGTGAACCACCGGGGCATCCCCAAGCTTAGAGGTTTCACTCTCCTTGATCATATTGTATCATCTCCCTCTCTTGATCCTTGAAAACTTCCTCCACACCAAACTCAAAACAACTCATTAGAGGGTTAGTGCACAATCAAAATTCACATATTCAGAGGTGACATAATCATTCTTAACACTTCTGGACATTGCACAAAGCTACTGAAAGTTAATGGAATAGAAAAATCCATCAAGCATAGCAAAACAGGCAATGCGAAATAAAAGGCAGAATCTGTCAAAAACAGAACAGTCTGTAAAGACGAATTTCTAAGAGGCACCAGACTTGCTCAAATGAAAATGCTCAAACTGAATGAAAGTTGCGTACATATCTGAGGATCACTCACGTAAATTGGCATAATTTTATGAGTTACCTACAGAGAATTAGGCCCAGATTCGTGACAGCAAGAAATCTGTTTCTGCGCAGTAATCCAAATCTAGTATGAACCTTACTATCAAAGACTTTACTTGGCACAAATATGCAACAAAACTAAGATAAGGAGAGGTTGATACAGTAGGAAAAACTTCCAAGACTCAAATATAAAACAAAAGTGCAGTAGTAAAATCATGGGTTGTCTCCCATAAGCGCTTTTCTTTAACGTCTTTCAGCTAGGCGCAGAAAGTGTGTATCAAGTATTATCAAGAGACGAAGCATCAACATCATAATTTGTTCTAATGATAGAATCAAAATGTAACTTCATTCTCTTTCTAGGGAAGTGTTCCATACCTTTCTTGAGAGGAAATTGATATTTAATATTGCCTTCCTTCATATCAATGATAGCACCAACAGTTCGAAGAAAAGGTCTTCCCAATATAATGGGACAAGATGCATTGCATTCAATATCCAAGACAACAAAATCAACGAGGACAAGGTTATTGTTAACGGTAATGCGAACATTATCAACTCTCCCCAAAGATTTCTTTGTAGAATTATCAGCAAGATTAACATCCAAATAACAATATTTCAATGGTGGCAAGTCAAGCATATTATAGATTTTTCTAGGCATAACGGAAATACTTGCACCAAGATCACATAAAGCATTACAATCAAATTCATTGACCTTCATCTTAATGATGGGCTCCCAACCATCCTCTAGCTTCCTAGGAATAGAAGCTTCACGATTTAATTTCTCTTCTCTAGCTTTTATGAGAGTATTTGTAATATGTTTTGTGAAAGCCAAATTTATAGCACTAGCATTAGGACTCTTAGCAAGTTTTTGTAAGAACTTTATAACTTCAGAGATGTGGCAATCATCAAAATCCAAACCATTATAATCTAAAGCAATAGGATCATTGTCCCCAATGTTGGAAAAAATTTCAGCAGTTTTATCACAGGCAGTTTCAGCAGTTTCAGTAGTTTCAGGCAGTTTTTCACGCTTTGCATTAGAAGTGGAAACATTGACAACACCAATTATTTTACCATTGATAGTAGGAGGTGCAGCAACATGTGGAGCATTAGCATTACTAGTGGTGGTAATAGTCCAAACTTTAGCTGTATTATCTTCTTTAGCGTTTTCTTCTCTTTCCCACCTAGCACGCAATTCGGCCGTCAATCTTATATTTTCATTAATTCTAACTTGGATGGCATTTGCTGTAGTAACAATTTTATTATTACTAGCAAAAGTGCCCGTGCGTTGCATCGGGAAAAACAAATACTTACGCTTCAAAACCGGTACCATGAGTGTTCTAGTGACCTCGTCGAAATCTGCATGGTAGTGACTTGGAGACGCCCACCAACACCTTATGCACGTTGGCCGCTCGCTTTTCCACCGGGCCCGCCTAGCAGCGAGCCATAGGGTTGTATCGAGCGCATCGCTTCGGCGGTCATCGCTTCCGCGTCTAGGTCGCAACCTTCGTCATCAATGTCGCGGCTACCTCTTCTGCACGCACACTGACGGGCGGCGGCTGGGCTTCTGCGCCGCCATCGATGGCATCGTATCCCGTGCGCGCTGCCTTAAAAGTCGACCGGCATCGTCCCTGCCATTGCCCACACCAGCGACACCTCCACCCCCACCCCGCACCATCACGCATCACCGCAACCATGGGAAAGAAGAAGCACGACTCTGAAGCATTCGGCAGCGGGACCAAGAAGGCGGAGCAGACGCACAGGATATCGCTGCCCGTCGACGTGTGGTGGCTCATGCACAGGAACTGGAAGTCGTGCGCGGGCTGGCAAAACATGCACCTGCCTGGTGGCGGCTGGCGGCTCAGCCACCTCCGGGTGTCTGTCCCGTCCGTGCCTCCACGCGAGCCAGACCGGAGCGCCGAGATCCGGCGCAGGCGGCGGTACCTGCCGTCGGACCTCCGTGCCGACCCCGCCTACGCCATCGACTGCAACACCTGGCGCAAGACCGAGAAGGATCTGAGGAGGCAGGCGGGCTTCCTCGGCGACACGGAGTTCCCTTTTGACCATCCACCGCCGCCTCGTCATCGAACATGGCAGCCGCCGGCGCCTGCACAGGACGACGACGACGCGTTGGCCTTCCACAACGAGGAGGCCAAAGACGACAGCGATGACTACGTTGCCTGCATTTTTCAGGAATGGCAGTTGGCCATGGTGGACAGCCGAGAGTTCGAGTACCCGGCGACGATGACGGACGACGAGATCGAGAGGCTCGGCGTCCTCATCTCAGAGGTGGACCGACCGGTGCAGTCGCCACTGCCCCGGTACGCCACCGGCATCATGTCGCCGGGCCTCACGGAGGAAGAGGCCCTCCGACGGGTGCTCGAGGACTCGGCCCCCCAACCGGTGCAACCGCCGCCTCCACCTCCACCACCGGCGTGGGCTGCTCCACCTCCACCATCGCCGGCGGCACTGGCTTATGTTCCGCTGGCTCCCTACTGAATATGTTTTTATATTGAAAAAATGCAAAATCGAAAAAATGCGTCGTGCCGCTTGTGCCACCACCGACGCAAACGAACGCGCGCGAAAATTTTGGAAATTTTGGACACCCGAAATGCATCGCCCCGTTTTTTTTTTGTGAATGGATATTGTATTAATCAAGCAAGAGAATTACACTCGCTGCGGCAGAGAGCCGTAACGTCATCTGGGCCTGACCCTGCCCAAGTTTGAGTTCTAGCACTAGTTCTACCCAAGTTTGCCAGAATATGGCTTACAGAATTTTGCTCCCGGCTAATAGTTCCAATCACCAGGTTGCTTCTCGTTGCCATTAGGCGTTTGATCTCCTGGATTAAACCTGTGAAAGGGGACCGATTGAGTTCCCCCGAACGAATCATGTTCACAGCTTCGGCACAGTCCATCTCTATCATACATGGAAGAGAGGACCAATCCAGGGCCAAAATAACACCTTCGCGGCAAGCTTCGAGCTCAGCTTCAAGCGGGCTGAGACAGGGCTGTAGGGAGAGGGATTTTGAAACGATGATCGCTCCCCTGTCATCCCGCAACACTACTCCTGCACCTCCCACACCCATCTCCTTGCAGAACGAGCCGTCTACATTCAGCTTCACAGAGCCCTCTGGTGGCTTCCTCCATGGTCTTGGCTCCCCTTGTTTCGTGTTCTTCTTTTTTGGGATCGTCTCCCAGATAACTGCTGTCTTCCCTTTAGCTGGATCAGCGTGCGGAAACTGCTTTATCATGATGAGAGATTGCATGTAACTGCATAAGAAACCCCGAGAGCTCTCCACAGGTGGCGCCGGTTTGTGATGGATCACCTCATTCCGGCAGTGCCATATACGCCAGAATGTCATGAGGATCATGGCCCTAGCCATATCTTCCTTTCCGTCGAGGAGATGAAGTAGCCACTCAGCATCATCCGACTCCAATCCTCGCAGGTCTGGAAGCGGCCAGACCTCCTCCATAGCTTGCCACAAGCTTCTCGCCATTGTGCATCTGCAAAAAGTGTGGAAAGTGTCCTCTCGTTCCACCCCACAAATAATGCATATATTAGTTACTTCCATCTTCCTCTTATGCTTATTATCTTGAGTAGCTAGGGAATTTGTGGCCAGTCTCCATGCAAAAGAGCGTACCTTAGGGGGCGCAGGGCACCCCCAAAGAACCGCCCAAATGGCCCTGCGGCCATTCGGTGCCCTGCTCGTGGAGCCTATAGAAGGCCTGCTCAGCTCCTCCCTGCCGAGCCAGTACGCACTCTTGACGGAAAAGACACCTGTAGGTGTTGGAGCCCATGCGAGCACGTCCTCGGCTCGTCGAGACCCCAACTTGATCTTGATTATTTCCTCCACGTCAGCTTGCATGAAATGACGCTGCAGCAACTGCATATTCCAAGCACCATGATCATCAATAAGAGCTGAAACCCGGCGTAGCCTGCATTCCTTCCGATCCGATATAGGCCTAAAGGAGTGGGGCCTTGGTATCCATGGATCTCGCCAGATACGGATGCTTTCGCCATTGCCAATTCGCCATATAAGTCCCTTCTTCAGTAACTCCAAACCATGTTGCACACCTTGCCAGGCCGGCGAAGCATTAGACGAAAAACCCGTGTCCTGCAAGACACCATTAGGATAATATTTGGATTTCAATAGGCGTGCACACAGAGTATCAGGTTTGGTTAGGAGCCGCCACGCCTGCCGTGCTAGGAGGGCTTGGTTAAAGATCCGAATGTTTCTGAAGCCAAGGCCACCATGAGATTTTGGCATAGTAATTCTGTCCCATGAGATCCAATGAGTTTTCCGTTTCCCCTGATTAGCACCCCACCAATAGTTCCGCACCATACGCGTCAGATCATCACAGACAGCCATTGGAAGTTTAAAAATTCCCATAATATATGTTGGAATGGATTGTGCTACTGATTTAATCAGTGTCTCCTTTGCTGCTTGTGAGTGCAGTCCATCCCAAGCTAGCATACGTTTCAGCAGTCTCTCTTGCAGATTCTGAAATCGCCCCTTATGCATTCTTCCTTGGGGAGTTGGCAGTCCTAGATATTTGTCCTCAAAAACGTCCGGCCGAACCTGCAGAATTTGCTTGACTAGAGTACCTGTAGCCTCTGGACAGTTGGGACCAAACAAGATAGAGCACTTATCTCGATTAATTAGCTGCCCTGTTGCTGTTGCATATGTGTCAATTACATCACTGATATGCTGCGCTTGCTGCTGGCTGGCCTTAAAGAACAAAAGGGTATCATCTGCAAAGAGAAGATGAGAAACTCCTGGAGCTCGCCGACAAACCTTGACTGGCTCAATTTGATTTGCAAGCACTTCCTTCCTTAATAAAGCCGAGAGACCATCCGCCACAAAGAGGAATAAAAATGGGGATAAGGGATCACCTTGCCGAAGCCCACGCGACGGTGCAAACGATTCAAGGAGGGTTCCATTTAATTTAACAGAATATCTCACCGAGGTGACACAGCACATTATCCATTGCACCCATTGGTGAGAGAAACCCATCTTGAGCATCATCTGCTCCAAGAACTCCCAATCCACACGATCATACGCCTTTGATAGGTCCAATTTGTAAGCACAATAGCTCTTTTCTGGATCCTTTTCCTGTTGGATATGGTGGAAGCATTCAAAGGCCACTATAGCATTATCCGTGATTAAACGGCCTGGGACAAAAGCACTTTGAGCCTCCGATATAGTATCGTCCAGGGTAGGTCTCAATCTATTCACGAGACACTTAGAAATAACCTTATATATCACATTACATAAGCTAATAGGCCTGAACTGCGCAAGTGTTTCTGGTTCATCAACTTTAGGAATAAGGACAATAGTGGTTTCATTTATACCTTCTGGCATGATACCTGTACTGAAGAATTCCTTAACTCCTGCAATGACCTCCTCCTTTAGCACACCCCAATTACGCTGAAAGAACCGTGCTGGGAAGCCATCAGGTCCTGGTGATTTGAGCGGTCCAATCTGAAACAGGGCGTCAGCTATTTCTTTATCTGTGAAGGCTGCACATAGTGCTGCATTCATCTCCGGTGTTATTTTCTCCTCAAAAAGGCTCAGGACTGGTTCATGGTTCAAGGTTGTATCCTTCTCAAACAAAGATTTAAAGTAGGCCGTGGCCATCTGACCCATCATTTTTGGTTCCCTTTGCCACTCATCATTTCCATCACGCAGCTTTTTTATCTTATTCTTCCGCGCCCTCCACACTGCCTTATTATGGAAGAAACGAGTATTACAGTCGCCTTCTTTCAGCCAATCAATCCTTGATCTCTGCATCCACATCATCTCCTCCCTGTACAACAGCTCGTTCATCTTGTCAGTCACTGCTCTAATTTCCATCCGATCAGCATTCATACTCATCAATTCAACAAGTTTATTTCTATTATGCTCAAGCTCGCGATTGACGGCTCCAAACTTGGTCCGACTCCACTCCTGCAATCTGCCCATGACATGCCCAAGGCCCTTACTAATATCGCCAAGTGTGCGTTTTGTCCCTGCATCCTCCCAGGCCGTTGCAACTCGTTCAGGGAGGCTGGGATCCCTCTCCCACATCACCTCATAATATTTACGCGCTGGTTTCCGCCCCTGGTTTTCTTCCTTCACACATTCAATAATGATTGCGCAATGATCTGAACATGGCGTCACTTTATGTACAACTCGTGCTTCAGCGAAGATATTCCTCCAGGAGTTGCAAGCTACAGCACGGTCAAGCCTAACCTGGACATTGGCTCTCCCACTTCGTTTATTATCATATGTGTACGCCGGTCCAGAAAACCCAAGATCAATTAACTCACAGAGCTCCAGCGCCTCTCTGAAATTCCTCATTTGACTCTCTGGCCGAGGAGAGGCAGAGAAATGCTCAAAGCCCCACATCGCCTCATTAAAGTCGCCAAACACACACCAAGGCAGATTTGATTGAGGTTTGAGAGCACGCAGCTTGTCCCACATCAGCTGTCTATTTTCTACTCTTGGTTCCCCATAGATACAAGTAAGGCGCCAACAAGGTTCTTGAGCAGAAAACTGGACGTATGCATCTATATATCTGTCCGTAACCTCCTGGATATCTACCACCATCTGCTCATGCCAAAAGAGAGCTAAACCGCCACTTCTGCCAATGCTGTCACAGCCCACGAAACCCTTAAGGCCTAATCGCCCTCTTAATCTTTTCATTTTCTCTGCTTTCTGCCGCGTCTCACTGAGGAAAACAATTTTTGCATCTGCTGACCTACACAGGCCAACAATGTCACGAACTATCGGTTTGTTCCCCGCTCCCCGACAGTTCAAACTGAAGCAATTCATTGTCCCTGACGGGCTGCGCCATGCGTGCCCGTCAGTTGACCAGCGGCCCCAAGGCTGGTTGCCTCCAATGCTACATTCCTACTCTCCAGTGATTCATGTTTCCCCTTTTTCTGCTTTCCTTCCGCTGTAATTTCTCTTTCTGAAACAACATTTTTAGCTTGCTCATCATCCACGGTGTTCTGCTGGTCCGGCCCACGTTTTCCCAGGATAGAGTCAGCGTCTGACATGGCTGTGTCTTCTGCTGAAAAGGTGAAGGAGTTTAACCCTCTCAGTGGCGGTATCATCTCTTCACTGCCCAGGCCTGCAAGATAACTAGCACTAGGAAATGATGGGTACATAGCTAGAGGCATTACGCTCTGTATCACAGGTTGATGCTTCAGTCCTACCAAACTGCCACGGCCACGCCCCGGTTTGCTTGCAGGCTTTTTCTGAATTTTCTGCCTGCTCGAAGCTTCACCCACACAGACTAACGGGAGTGTCATATGGTTTATCTTCCCAGCCAATTCCTTGTCAACCTCCTCAGATCCCTCCTTTTCCCCTTCCTCAAAGCCATCCCACACATCTACTGCTGCCGGTATATGATCACCCATGTGGCGTACTACTCTACTGTTCCTCCTTCTATCCGTCGGCATTCCCAGGGTAGCAGAATTTTCATCACTTGCTGAAAAGTTTAAGTTGAGGTTCTTCCTAACAGAGTTGTGCTGTTGTGGAGGTCCATAAGCCTGACGCTTCTCAAATTTGCGGACCGGCGAGCAACGCAGGCGCGAATCATACTCCAAGGACGGCACTCCTATCCGCTTCTTCTCACATTCCGTGTCATCATGCCCTATGTGACCGCACCAGAAGCAGAAGTAGGGCACTCTCTCATACCTAAGCAGATAAGTTGCTACTTCACCTTGTCCTTTAACCTGGATAGGAATACTTGGGCGGAGCCGGCGGTCCACAGGGATCTCAGCTCGCACACGCAGGAAATCATGTGGACTATTACCCTCTGCATCCAGGTCCACGTCCAGATATTTCCCAAGCTTATTCCCTATTAGCATAGCCGTGCTCTTCTTTTGACGTCTCCATGGCAGGTCATAAACCTGCACCCAGAGTGGTACTGTGTTCAACACTGTCTCCGACGGTCTCAAGTCCCCTTGGATCTTGGTCACCAATAATGGGTATCCTCTGTAAATCCATGGACCCCCACGAGCAACGAAATCATAATCTCCTTCCGAGTAGAAAGTAATCTTGAACCAGTTCTTTCCTAAAGGTGCAAAGTTTACACCCGTGCGCAGACGCCAAACTCTGCTGTTGAAGTGGGTAGTCATGTCGTCAATATCCGATCGCCTCTGGCTGACATACCTACCCAACAATCTCCACCGCTGTTGTACCTCCGGCGGTAGTTCTTCATCATCCTCCTCCAATTCCAGAACCTCATCATCCTCCATGTTCACTTCACCCTCCAGAATCCCATCAAGATCATCTAAACCTTCAGCCGCCGCAGATTGCCAGTTGCCAAGCTCTGGCGGATCAACCCTCATCGACGGAATACTCCCCTGGCCTGGCGCAGATGCGAACGCAGTTCTTGTTAGCAACTTCGGGTGGGTAGGTGCCTTACCGGCTCCCCCTTGATCACCCCCATTGCCAGCAAGATCCATCGAACGATCGCGCGCAGAAGAGCGATCTAAACCAGGGTCGTACGCGAAGATTGGGTTATCGAAGATCTTACTTGAATTAGGGATTGCGTGACTCCCAGGGACCTCACGGGTGCCCCTTATACCCTTGTCCTCTTCCTTTCCAAAGCCGTCCACGAGCAGATCAGGCCGTATTCCACTCGGACTCCTGCCCTTGACCGATCGGGACTGCTCCCTAACCTCAGAGACTCGTTGACCTCGTAGACTCATAGTACTCCCGAGTTGGATAGGGGTGGCGGCGCGCAATCGCCCGCTAGTCGCCAGGAGCCCTAAACCTAACTCGTAGCCAGACCCTTAGTAGCAAGTACCAACACTAGTGTACATCGCCCTGTTGGAGATGTCCTGATCTGATCCCTTTCTTGGATATCTTCTTCAACTTGCAATAAGGAGTAGCTAGAAACAGAGAACATGCACATTTGGGCAATGATATGATACAAAGCCTTTTTCTTTACAAGATTTTTTCCTTCGCAAGTAGCTATTGTTTGCTGGTTCACGAATGATCAGGAATAGGGGCGGCACGGCCGCCCTCAAGTGGGCGCCTTGAACCACTTAGAAATTACGCACATTCAGATTCTGCAGACATGGGACAGATCAAATAGCCGAGCGCACTGAGACGACTTGGCAATTGGCACTCATGTCCAGCCTTCCAGGACTATGAGGGGCGCAGCTGCCGCGCTTGCCGCCGCCACTCTCAATCCTCACACCCTGGAATGCACTGCTCCTCCTTCTAGCTGCACCAACATTGCTCAGGACAAAGAGTCACGGGGGCAGAAGTAGGACGTGGTGGCGGTCAGACGGGAGAAGAGAGAAGGAGACACAGACGTCTGCCGGAGCCCGAGAAGATTTTGTAAAGGAGTAGCTAGGAACGGAATCGGTAGCAGGATAGGATTACTTCTGTCTCTCCCCCACCAGAAGCGTGGCGGCCGCCGGAATTAGTAGCAACATCTAACATCTAGATCCTCTGCTCGATTTCTCCTGGTGTTCTCTATCCAAAAGAAATCAGGGGATGCGGGCCGGTGGACGGGAGCGCGACTGCGCGGCATGGCTGCACTCCACGACGCCTTGCTCCGCTACTCGTCTCCACCACCATGGACTCGTCCCACAACGTCTCCAGCTTCCTCTTTCTGTCCCGCGCTGGCGAGCGTGCCCCAACACCGGCGGCCATGCTCGCCAGCAGCCAGGCCAAACTTCAACGTGATCAACTTCCCCACGCGCGGCCGTCATCCTTGGTGTGCGGCTGTAGCTTTCGCCCTCGATCTGGCGCCGCCGCTAGGGTAGGGTTTGTTTGGGGTGGGAGCGACATTTGGGGTCGTTCGGGTTGCTGAGATATAAACCAATCAAACCGGCACAATGGTATTTTGCCGTATTATGTGATTTGGCGGGAGGGCAAAATAGTCCAATGAAAAGTTAGACGAAAATTTTGGCAGAAACCTTAGCTCCTTTATTATTAGGCATAGATTATATTCATTAGGCATAACTTTTGATTTCAAAAGATCAACATCAGCAGCAAGACTATCGACTTTAGAAGCAAGTATATCAATTTTCCCAAGCTTTTCTTCAACAGATTTGTTAAAAGCAGTTTGTGTACTAATAAATTCTTTAAGAATAGCTTCAAGTCCAGGGGGTGTATTCCTATTATTGTTGTAAGAATTCCCATAAGAATTACCATAACCGTTACCATTATTATGAGGATATGGCCTATAGTTGTTACTAGAATTGTTCCGATAAGCATTGTTGTTGAAATTATTATTTTTAATGAAGTTCACATCAACATGTTCTTCTTGAGCAACCAATGAAGCTAACGGAACATTATTAGGATCAACATTAGTCCTACCATTCACAAGCATAAACATAATAGCATCAATCTTATTACTCAAGGAAGAGGTTTCTTCGACAAAATTTACCTTCTTACCTTGTGGAGCTCTTTCCGTGTGCCATTCAGAGTAATTAATCATCATATTATCAAGAATCTTTGTTGCGTCGCCAAGAGTGATGGACATAAAGGTACCTCCAGCAGCTGAATCCAATAGGTTCCGCGAAGAAAAATTCAGTCCTGCATAAAAGGTTTGGATGATCATCCAAGTAGTCAGTCCATGGGTTGGGCAATTTTTAACTAAAGATTTCATTCTTTCCCAAGCTTGTGTAACATGCTCATTATCCAATTGTTTAAAATTCATTATGCTACTTCTCAAAGATATAATTTTAGCAGGAGGATAATATCTACCAATAAAAGCATCCTTGCATTTAGTCCATGAATCAATATTATTCTTAGGCAGAGATAGCAACCAATCTTTAGCTCTTCCTCTTAATGAGAAAGGAAACAATTTTAATTTTATAATGTCATCATCTACATCCTTATACTTTTGCATTTCACATAATTCAACAAAATTATTAAGATGGGCAGCAGCATCATCAGAACTAACACCAGAAAATTGCTCTCTCATAACATGATTCAAAAGAAAGGTGTTTAATTTCAAAGAATTCTGCTGTAGTAGGAGGTGGAGCAATAGGTGTGCATAAGAAATCATTATTATTTGTGGTTGTGAAGTCACACAACTTAGTATTTTCAGGAGTACCCATTTTAGCAACAGTAAATAAAGCAAACTAGATAAAGTAAATGCAAGTAACTGATTTTTTTGTGTTTTTGATATAGCAAACAAGATAGCAAATAAAGTAAAGCTAGCAACTAATTTTTTTGTATTTTGATTTAGGGCAGCAAACAAAGTAGTAAATAAAGTAAAGCAAGACAAAAACAAAGTAAAGAGATTGGAGGTGGAGACTCCCCTTGCAACGTGTCTTGATCTCCCCGGCAACGGCGCCAGAAAAAGAGCTTGATACGCGTACAGCACGCGTCCGTTGGGAACCCCAAGAGGAAGGTGTGATGCGTACAGCGGCAAGTTTTCCCTCAGTAAGAAACCAAGGTTTATCGAACCAGTAGGAGCCAAGAAGCACGTTGAAGGTTGATGGTGGTGAAGTGTAGTGCGGCGCAACACCAGGGATTCCGGCGCCAACGTGGAACCTGCACAACACAACCAAATTACTTTGCCCCAACGTGACAGTGAGGTTGTTAATCTCACCGGCTTGCTGTAACAAAGGATTAGATGTATAGTGTGGATGATGATTGTTTGCAGAAAACAGTAGAACAAGTATTGCAGTAGATTGTATTCGATTAAAAGAATGGACCGGGGACCACAGTTCACTAGAGGCGTCTCTCCCATAAGATAAATAGCATGTTGGGTGAACAAATTACAGTTGGGCAATTGACAAATAAAGAGGGCATGACCATGCACATACATGATATGATGAGTATTGTGAGATTTAATTGGGCATTACGACAAAGTACATAGACCGCTATCCAGCATGCATCTATGCCTAAAAAGTTCACCTTCAGGTTATCATCCGAACCCCTTCCAGTATTAAGTTGCAAACAACAGACAATTGCATTAAGTATGGTGCGTAATGTAATCAACAACTACATCCTTAGACATAGCATCGATGTTTTATCCCTAGTGGCAACAGCACATCCACAACCTTAGAACTTTCACACATCGTCCCAGATTTAATGGAGGCATGAACCCACTATCGAGCATAAATACTCCCTCTTGGAGTTACAAGCAAAAACTTGGCCAAAGCCTCTACTAGTAACGGAGAGCATGCAAGATCATAAACAACACATAGATAATAGATTGATAATCAACATAGCATAGTATTCCATATTCATCGGATCCCAACAAACACAACATATAGCATTACAGATAGATGATCTTGATCATGTTAGGCAGCTCACAAGATCCAACAATGAAGCACAATTAGTAGAAGACGACCATCTAGCTACTGCTATGGACCCATAGTCCAGGGGTGAACTACTCACTCATCACTCCGGAGGCGACCATGGCGGTGAAGAGTCCTCCGGGAGATGATTCCCCTCTCCGGCAGGGTGCTGGAGGCGATCTCCTGAATCCCCCGAGATGAGATTGGCGGCGGTGACATCTCTGGAAGGTTTTCCGTATCGTGGCTCTCGGTACTGGAACTATTATCGACGAAGGCTTAACTAGGCGGAGGAGTTAGGTTTAGGGGCGATGCGAGGGGCCCACACACTAGGCCGGCGCGGCCAGGGCTTGGGCTGCGCCGCCCAAGCGTCTGGCCGCCTCGTCGCCCCACTTCGTATCTCCCCCGGTGTTCTGGAAGCTTCGTGGAAAAATAAGATCCTGGGCGTTGATTTCGTCCAATTCCGAGAATATTTCCTTACTAGGATTTCTGAAACCAAAAATAGCAGAAAACAGCAACTGGCTCTTCGGCATCTCGTTAATAGGTTAGTGCCGGAAAATGCATAAATATGACATAAAGTATGCATAAAACATGTAGGTATCATCAATAAAGTGGCATGGAACATAAGAAATTATCGATACGTTGGAGACGTATCACCTCTCAGTACAAGGCTTTGGCTAGCAAGGTTGTTTGAAGCAAACACAAGTATGAACCGGTACAACAAAACTTACATAAGAACATATTGCAAGCATTATAAGACTCTACACTGTCTTCATTGTTGTTCAAACACTTCACCAGAAAATATCTAGACTTTAGAGAGACCAATCATGCAAACCAAATTTCAACAAGCTCTATGGTAATTCTTCATTAATAGGTGAAAAGTACATGATGCAAGAGCTTAAACATGATCTATTGAGCAAAACAATTGCCAAGTATCAAATTATTCAAGACAATATATCAATTACCACATGAAGCATTTTCTGTTTCCAACCAAATAGCAATGAACAAAGCAGTTTCAACCTTCGCCATGAACATTAAAAGTAAAGCTAAGAACACCAGTGTGCATATGAACGAGTGGAGCATGTCTTTCTCCCACATAAAGAATGCTAGGATCCGATGTTATTCAAACATAAACAAAAATAAAAACATATAGACGCTCCAAGTAAAGCACATAAGATGTGACGGAATAAAAATATAGTTTCACTAGAGGTGACCTGATAAGTTGTCGATGAAGAAGGGGATGCCTTGGGCATCCCCAAGCTTAGATGCTTGAGTCTTCTTGAAATATGCAGGGATGAACCACGGGGGCATCCCAAGCTTAGACTTTTCACTCTTCTTGATCATATTGTATCATCCTCCTTTCTTGACCCTTGAAAACTTCCTCCACACCAAATTCAAAACAAACTCATTAGAGGGTTAGTGCATAATAAAAAATTCACATATTCAGAGGTGAAATAATCATTCTTAACACTTCTGGAAATTTCCCAAAGCTACTGAAAGTTAATGGAACAAAGAAATCCATTCAACATAGCAAAAGAGGCAATGTGAAATAAAAGGCAGAATCTGTCAAAACAGAACAGTCCGTAAAGACGAATTTTTTAGAGACACTTAACATGCTCAGATGAAGAAGCTCAAATTGAATGAAAGTTGCGTACATATCTAAGGAACATGCATGTAAATTGGCAGATTTTTCTGAGTTACCTACAGAGAATTCTACTCAAATTCGTGACAGAAAGAAATCTGTTTCTGCGCAGTAATACAAATCTAGTATCAACCTTACTATCAAAGACTTTACTTGGCACAACAATGCAATAAAATAAAGATAAGGAGAGGTTGCTACAATAGTAGCAACTTCCAAGACTCAAATATAAAATAAAAATTTCTGTAGTAAAATAATGGGTTGTCTCCCATAAGCGCTTTTCTTTAACGCCTTTCAGCTAGGCGCAGAAAGTGTGAATCAAGTATTATCGAGAGATGAAGCATCAACATCATAATTTGTTCTAATAATAGAATCAAAAGGTAACTTCATTCTCTTTCTAGGGAAGTGTTCCATACCTTTCTTGAGAGGAAATTGATACTTAATATTCCCTTCCTTCATATCAATAATAGCACCAACAGTTCGAAGAAAAGGTCTTCCCAAAATAATGGGACAAGATGCATTGCATTCAATATCCAAGACAACAAAATCAACGGGGACAAGGTTATGGTTAACCGTAATGCGAACATTATCAATCCTCCCCAAAGGTTTATTTATAGAATTATCAGCAAGATTAACATCCAAATAACAATTTTTCAATGGTGGCAAGTCAAGCAAATCATAGAGTTTCTTAGGCATAACAGAAATACTTGCACCAAGATCACATAAAGCATTACAATCAAAATCATTGACCTTCATCTTAATGATGGGCTCCCAACCATCTCCCAACTTCCTAGGAATATAAGTTTCAAGTTTTAATTTATCTTCTCTAGCTTTAATGAGAGCTTTTGTAATATGTTTTGGAAAGGCCAAATTTATAGCACTAGCATTAGGACTTCTAGCAAATTTTTGTAAGAACTTTATAACTTCAGAGATGTGACAATCATCAAAATCTAAACCATTATGATCTAAAGCAATGGGATCATTGTCCCCAATATTCTGAAAAATTTCAGCACTCTTATCACAAACAGTTTCAGCAGTTTCAGCAGTTTCAGGCAGTTTTGCACGCTTTGTATTAGGAGTAGAAACTTTGCCAACACCAATTATTTTACCATTGATAGTAGGAGGTTTAGCAACATGTGAAGCATCAACATTACTAGTGGTGGTAATAGTCCAAACTTTAGCTACATTATTCTCTTTATCAAGTTTTTCTTCTCTTTCCCACCTAGCATGCAATTCAGCCATCAATCTAATATTTTCATTAATTCGAACTTGGATAGTGACAAGGTATTAACTTGTCAATGCCTACGGGTTGTAGACTAGGGTTTAGTTGGAAGTAGAGGGCAAGTAGATCTCAAAGGTTTCAGCCGAAAAGTACTCGAAGATTATGAAAACTAGGGTTTGAGAGACAATGATTCGATGCTTTCTTTGTCCCTCGACTCCCCCTTATATAGGAGGCGGAGCCGAGGGATTCGTGTTGTACAAGTTACAGAGTCCGGGACGGTTTCTAACTCATCCCGCAAGATTACAAATAATGCTTCCTATTACAACTCTAGCTTTCCTTAATAATATCTTGGGCTTCCGAATCTTCTTATTCTTCGGGTAGTGGGCCTTCAGTAAACCCCGGGTACTATCTTCGGCAGGCCCATTGGGGATGCCTATGTCAGTAGCCCCCGAGATTTTGCTTGAATCGTAGAGTCAGGGAAAATCTCGATCGTTTATTTTTACTCAACAACTTAAAACCTTTCTATATTTCTTCACATAAATTTCTATATTGTACAGGGATAATGGTAGTTGGGGCTAGTTCATCTGACGGATCAGGTACTAGTTAACTGCTCTAGTGGCAATCCGCAAAAACCTACTTCAAGATCACGTCCCTGGACATGATCTCGGGATACTGGTGTAAACTTCGACAGGTGCCGCTTAAGGTCTTACCATTCTGTCGAGTCCCAGCCATATTTATCGGGTACCTAACGCGTCCGTTAGGATTTTTCTTCGTATCTGTTGATACGGATAAAAGTAGCAAACCGACATCAGAGACGGCGCCACGCCTCACAGAACGGATCTGGGGTCTTACCTTCGCAAAGTTTTGCGGCATTCAGAAATTGATCGCAACTTTGGCGTTCTGAGAATATTTTGTCGAGTGCTTATTCGGCTGTTGGAATGGCACATTTTATTGAGTCAAAGATGACTTATATTGCTCTCCCGATGGGAGTATATGCAGAGTTATTTATAACTCGAAATATACTCTTTTGCTCTTCTATCTTTCTTCTTTTCATTCTTTCTTTCTTTCTTATAATTTCATCGGGCACGCGAACAGCGTTCCCGATGGGAGTAGCCCCCGAGGCTACAGCCAAGGACTTGTGCTTGGGTGTAGGCTCCACGTCTTATGCCGCTATATTTTCTTTCTCTCCCGAAGTTTTACAATTTTCTTGGGTGCGCGAACAGCGCTCCCGATGGGAGTAGCCCCCGAGGCTATGAGCAAATATTTGTATTTGATCATAGGCTCACGCCATTTCTATTTTGTTTTTCTTGATCTTTTCATTTTTTCAAAGTAGCCCCCGAGCATTTGATCAAAAACTTGTATTTGATCAAAGGCTCACCAATATTTTTCCATGTCGCTTTTTTTTTATGAAACTGTTGAGGCGAATTTTTTCCTGCAAAGGTGACGTTATTGCTGACGATAGCCATGATTTCGAGTCCGAAAATCGCGAGAAGTTTTCTTCCGCTGCCTTGCGGGCCCAAAGTAACCATTATCTTGACACGTCGTGCAGGTGGGGGACACACGTCCTCCGCTTTTCCTGGCGCACGTACCGTAACTTCTCCAATGTTAAAATACTTTTTTACCCCTGTTTCCACGTGGTTATCATCTGCCGCACACTTTTTCCATCCAACGGTCCGCCGCTTCACCGCACCTCTATATAAGATCCCCTTCTTCTTCCTTGAGCACTTCCGCTCGCGCCGTTCCCCTGCTTTCATCTGCAAAACTTCCTCCTGCGCCCCACAACTCCCTGAGCTCATCCTCTCCAAGCTGCATTCACGCGCCATTGTTGATGCCACCTCGTCGGTTGATCAGACACAGCACGCTAGAGTCGTCAATGGCTGCCGTAGATCTGGGAAGCGCGGAGTGGGAAAGGTCCAAAATTTCCACCCAGGACATCAATCTCCTGAAGAAGCTGGGGATCAGCAAGAAGCCGAAGGCGCTATGCTTCCCTAGTGAAGAAATCTACCCAACCCCTCCAATGGGGTATCGGGTAAGTTTCGTCGACCATCTCATCCGCGGTCTTTCCGCCCCCATTCATCCTTTCCTCCGCGGACTGCTTTTTGTTTATGCACTGCAACTTCACCACCTCACGCCCAATTCTATCCTCCATATCTCCATTTTCATCACCCTCTGCGAGGCCTTCCTTGGCGTCCAGCCTAACTGGGCGCTATGGAAGCGCATTTTCTTTTGTCGCCGTAATGGCTCTCCCAATGTCGCCTATAATATAGGCGGCGTTGTTATTTCTGTTCGCCCCACGGTCGACTACTTCGACGTCAAACTCCCTGACTCAGTTCAAGGGTGGCGCAAGAAGTGGTTGTACATTCAGGAAGAAAACCATGGATGTGCTGAAGACAACATCCCTCCCTTCGATGGTGCCGAGAAAATCCTTCGTCGCCGCTCCTGGGATGCAGAGGCTACCGAAGAAGAAAAAATGTCGACAGAGGCCCTGATGACTCGCATCCACGAGTTGCAAAATACTCGCGGCAAAGAGCTGTCAGGTATTCAGATCACAGCGTATTTTCTTAGAACCAGGGTGCAGCCTCTTCAAGCTCGTAAATACCCTCTCTGGAAGTACGCTGGTGACAAGGACGTAGATCGGTTGTCGGCGGATTTAGAGGTCAAGGACTTAGAGAAGCTTGTCCGAAAAATCTCCTCCCTCAGCAAAAAAGATCCTGTCCCTTCTTCATGTCGTGTAAAACCGTACAGCGCCACCAATGCGCTTCCCAAGGTAAACTTTGTCGATTGATTTGTTTTTGCCTTGCTATCTATTTTTGTAACTCCTTCCTTGACATCTTCCCTTGTTTTTTTTTATATAGAACCATCCAAACCTTGTCTCGCTTCCTCCCCTTCCTGAAGGTGGAGAAGTCGAGGAAAGGGCCGTTGTCACCGACGACAACCAAGATGCCCCCTCTTTTGTGAATGAGCCCGTAGATTCGCAAAAATCTGCGGGATCTTCTGAAGGCACTTCATCGGCACAATCTCCTCCTCCTGCAGTTTCTCCAAAGAACAAAAGGAGACGATGTCGAAGATTCCGGCACCTCCAAAGCCGAAGAAGTTGCTCCTTCACGCCAGAAGGCAGCTTACGATCCCTACCTTGAGTCCCTCATCAGCTCGTAAGTCACCTTTTATTTCCCTTTATTTTTGTACTCGAAGATTTTTGTCTATCTTGCTTTTTATGCTGCCGCCATTTAATCGCAGTGATGATGAGGAGGAAGTACCAGCTGTTGATGTGGCTGCTCGAACGAGTACGTCACATACTCTGGTTGTTTCGAAGACGCCAGTCGAAGGAGAGGAATCCTCGCCTCCTCAACAAAACGTCGGTGCTCCTACTCCTCCTTCAAGCCCTCTTGTCCCTTCACCAAAAAGGACAAGAGTTGAAACAATCCCAGAGCCTACCCTCCAATTGGGTAGCTCCTCTAGCCCTCTCTTGGATGATGTAAGTTCTCAATTTTCTTGTCACTGTTTATATTTCCTCTGTTTACTTCTTTATGCCATCATATTTTTCCCATACCGACATTTTCTTTCTTTGTCCTTCTTTGACAGCCTATGATCAAAGAGCTTGTGCGCATCGGTGCCCAATTCATTGGGTACCGTGAGTATGCCAGCAAGACTGAAGGTAATAATTCTTTGCTGACCCTTGTTTATAACTTCTTGCTCCTGTTTTGTCGCAATTTTGACGATTCTTAACTATTTTGGCAGAAAAACTTGCGGAGGCCAACAAGCTTGTCGACACGCTTGCTCAGAAGTTAGAGCAAAGTGAAGCGGCTCGCAAGAAGGCTGAACTTGATGCTAGTAAAGCTAAAGCAGAGGCTGATAAGGCCAAGACAGAAGCTGCTAGTGTCAAAGATCTGCAAAAAAGACTTGACGATGCCGAAACTGCTTTGAACGAGCACAAAGCCGCACAGGCTACTCGTGAAAAGGCGATCATCAAGCGCTTGAACACGCAGAGTCAACGTTTTGTCGGTAATTTTGTCGATTCATTCTATTTTTCTTAGACTTGCTTTTCTTTACTTGCTGTGGACCAACATATATTTTTTGCGACAGGTAAAACAAACCAAGAATTTGAGCTTGAAGATCCCGACAACGATCCTCTTCTTGACGCACTCTCTATCCTTGAGTTTCATGGAACCGAAGCTCGCGAAGGTATTGGACATGCGAACTCTGGATTGTTGCGGCTGTTCCCCTACTTCTTCCCGAAGAAAGAGGAACCCAAGACTTTCCTTGCTCTTGCCAAGGACTTCAACCCACCAGAGGATCTTGGACTGAAGATGCGCCAGGAGAACATGAAGATTGCTGTCGAAAACACTGTTGCCTTGGTCGCTGATAGCCAACAAACTATCGACTGGGCAAAAGTAGGCCCCTTCTTTTTATTTTTTTCTGTTTCTTTAGTTATTGTCGCCATATTAGCTTTGGCGACAATTACCTTAGTAGTCTCTTTGAAAAAACTCTTCTGTAATATCCATGTAATATTTCTTGAAGATCAATGGGATTCTGTCTTGTGCGATCATTTGATATTGAAATTTTCTTTTCCAGTTGATATTTGATAACTACTCCGCCAACCCTTGTTCTGCCGATACTTCGCCTGCTTCTTCATTCTCGAAGAAAACCCTTATCGAAGATTTTTCCAGTAAACATTTGTCGCAAGATTTGCAAGAACTTCGCCAACAACTCCAATCCATGAAGAAACAAACTCTTGCGATGATGGAACAATCTCGAAAAGCATCCGAGAGAGAGAAAATCGCTCTTCAACAAGCCAAAGAGGCCATAGCTGCCAAGGATGCTGCTGTGTCGGAAGCTGAGAAAACCACTACTCGAGAAAATAGCATGCTCGAGCTAATGATTGAAGCTAGCGCGGATATGCTAGCTATGTTTTTCCAACCTCACACTGCTTCTTTCTTTTTTTTACAGTGCCTCCCCTTAGATTTCTTGCTTTGTCGCTTAATAGGCTCGGTTCTCGACGCTGCCGCTGAAGACGAAAGAGTGAATGTTAGGACGAATCTCCTCGTCAATCTTTCTCTTAACCATGGCTGTCTTTTCTGGGCCACTCCTGAGCGAACCCAGCAAATTGTCAGGTTCCAAGATCGTGCTTGTCAGGTGCGCGAATTTCTCAATTTCTGCACGAGAACCTTAACCCTTGTTTACAAGACTTTATTTCCTCGAGATGAGGCTCCCGAAACTCTTCTTGGACTGATGGAGAAATTTAGAGATGCTCCTCGTATTCATAACTTTGTGCGAGCTCAATTGACTGCTGGCGCAAGGTTTGCCATGATTATGATGCACATTTGCCATCCCAAGTTGGACCTGATGAAGATTGTTGCTGATTGCTTGGCCAAGAAATCGCGGCGGAAAAATAACATTGACTGAATCAATGAGATGGTTACTCCTGTGGCTGAGGCGATGATGGATGAACTTCTTCGGATGGATTCAGAATTCTTCGTCAAGGGGACCTATGCTGAGCACAAAACAACCAGAGGTTTATCCAAAGATAGTATATTAGGCCTGAACTGAACTGTACTATATTGCGAGAAATTATATCTATATCTTGTCGATCTCTTTGGTTACGAATAATTTGTTTATATTGTAAAGCAGCTTATATTGTTGGAGCCCCCGAGCCTCTGGCTGGAGTTTATACTGTTTTGCTATCTCAAAGATTCTTGTTCTTGTTTCAAGAAGATATATTTATTTTTCCATCGATGGGTTGCGAGCCCCCGAGTGTCTTGGTGGCGAAGTTCTATATTTTTGTTGCGAGGTTTTCAGACCAAAGCAGTAAAATTTTGACGAGTACACTATATTTATAATTATTAGCTTTCGATGTTCTATTTGGCGAGGTATTCTTGTACCAAGGCGAAATATTTCGGTAAGTCTAGTTTATCTATATTGTGTATATTTTGTAATTTGAAGGCGTTGAGCCCCCGAGCGTGTCGAAGAATAAGAAGTATATCTCCACTATCTTTATTATATTGCAGCACCGCGAGCCCGCCTCATTAAAAACCTTTCCGGCCCCACTCGGTGCCCCGAAAAGGAAAAGAGTGCGTCTGAAAACTCGCGGGCGTTTCAGTACATTGTATTTTTACAGAGGAGGACTATATTTCGACACTAGGCGTAGAACCGCCTGAGCTGCGCCACGTTCCAGGGATTTTTCTCGGGAACCCCTGTCTTCTTGTCCTTGATCCTGTATGCACCTCCTTCGATTACTTCTGTGACGATGTAAGGGTCTAGCCACGGCGATTCGAGCTTTTCAGTACTTTTTTTATTTAACCGTAAGACCAAATCTCTGACCTGGAAAGATCTTGGCCTTAACCGTCGACTGTGGTAGTTTTTGAGGTCCTGCTGGTATTTGGTGACTCGTGAAAGTACTTCGTCTCGAGCTTCATCGAGTGCGTCTACGTCGTCCTCCAAAGCTTTTTTTGAAGTTTCCTCGTCATACTCTGTCACTCTTGGAGAATCATGCTCTATCTCAATTGGCAGTACTGCCTCAGCTCCGTGGACGAGGAAGAACGGAGTTTCTTGTGTCGCCGTATTTGGTGTTGTTCGGATGCTCCATAAAACACTTGGCAATTCTTCTGGCCAGGTATGTCGAGCCTTTTCAAGCGGTCCTAGCAGGCGCTTTTTGATACCGTTGCAGATGATGCCATTGGCTTTCTCGACTTGGCCATTGGTTTGCGGGTGCCCAACTGACGCAAAGTGCAGTTTAATGCCTACTTCTGCGCAGTACTCCTTGAATTCCTTGGACGTAAAGTTAGTACCGTTGTCTGTGACAATGCTATGAGGCACTCCGAACCGAAAAACGAGGCCTTTCACAAACTTTATTGCCGATGCTGCATCTGGTGAATTTATTGGCTTCGCTTCTACCCACTTTGTGAATTTATCGACAGCAACCAAGAGGTACTCATATCCTCCTGGCGAAGCTTTGTGCAACTTGCCCACCATATCGAGTCCCCATTGGGCAAAGGGCCACGACAATGGTATTGGCATCAGCTCTGCCGCCGGAGAGTGAGGTTTTGCGGCGAATCTTTGGCACACGTCGCAGGTTCTCACTATCTCTTTTGCATCCTCTATTGCTGTCAACCAGTAAAATCCTGCCCGAAAAACCTTGGCTGCAATAGCTCGACTGCTCGCATGGTGACCACATATTCCTTCATGCACATCCTTTAGGATTATCCTTCCTTCTTCGGGTGTGACGCACCTTTGCAGGACGCCTGAAATACTTCGCTTGTATAACTCCCCTTTGACCACTGTGAAAGCTTTGGACCGTCGAATAATTCGCCTTGCCACAACTGGATCGTCGGGTATTTCTTTCCTAAGGATATACGATATGTACGCTTGCATCCAAGGAACTTCTACCATCTTCACAAGCTCTTGGTCTTCTTCGTCCTCCACGGCCTCTTTGAGGGGCGCCGAAGTTTTTTCTTCCTTTGCTATTTTCTGCGCCTTCTTCGGCTTTGTGGATCTCTCCGCTATCTCCTCCCAAAATACACCTGGCGGGATTGGGAGGCATTGCGACCCGATGTTTGCGAGAACATCGGCTTCATCATTGCTCAACCTACTGATGTGATTTACCTCGCATCCATCAAACAGCTTCTCAAGCTCATTGTATACCCCCTTGTATGCTATCATGCTATCATTGACTGCATCACATTGGTTCATCACTTGTTGAGCCACCAATTGTGAGTCGCCAAAGATTTTTAGTCGAGTTGCGCCGCAAGCTTTCGCCATCTTCATCCCGTGTATGAGAGCTTCGTATTCTGCTTCATTGTTGGATGCGTTTGGGAACATCATCCGTAGGACATACTTTAACTTGTCGCCTTCAGGTGATATAAGTATCACTCCTGCGCCAGCTCCTTCTACTCTCTTAGATCCATCAAAGTTCATAGTCCAAGTTCTCGACAAATCTGGGGGTCCCGTGTTTTGCAGCTCCATCCACTCTGCAATGAAATCTAGCAAAACTTGCGACTTGATTGCCTTTCTTTTTTCATACGTGATGTCCCGAGGGGAAAATTCTATTCCCCAAAGGGAGACATGCCCTGTAGCTTCTGGATTGTTCAGTATATTTGAGAGAGGTGCTTCATTGACTACTATTATCGGGTGTGCCGAAAAATAGTGGCGCAACTTTCTTGCCGTTGTGATCACTCCATATGTTAGCTTCTGGTACTGCGGGTACCGCTGTTTAGAAGGCGATAAAACTTCACTGATGAAAAATACCGGCCTTTGCACTCCATGGAGTTTTCCTTCTTCTTCTCTTTCGACGACTAGCACCGTGCTAACCACCTGGGGTGTGGCTGCAATGTACAGCAGGAGAGGTTCCTTTTCCTTCGGCGCCACCAAGATTGGTGGTGTCGAGATTGTGCGTTTCAAATCCTCGAAAGCTCTGTCGGCTTCTTCGTTCCACTGGAATTTCTCCCCTTGCTTTATTAAACCATAAAATGGTAACGCTTTTTCTCCCAGCCTGGCGACGAATCTGCTTAAAGCTGCGACTCGCCCAGTTAATTGCTGTATTTCTTTCAACTTTGTTGGCTTCCTCATTGTTACGATAGCTTGTATTTTGTCGGGATTTGCTTCAAGCCCTCTTGCTGAAACTAGAAACCCAAGAAGTTCTCCTGCTGGGACGCCGAAGGAGCACTTCGTCGGGTTCAGCTTGAGGCAGAATTTGTCGAGGTTGTCAAAGGTTTGATTGAGATCCTCGATCAGCGTCGCCCCCTTTTTTGACGTTATGATGACATCGTCGATGTATACTTGCACATTTTTTCCAATCTGTGTCGCCAAACACTTCTGCATCATCCTCTGATATGTTGCTCCCGCGTTTTTCAGACCAAAGGGCATTGTTCTGTAGCAAAACACGTCGTAAGGTGTGATGAACGCTGTTTTTACTTCATCTTCTTCTTTTAACCTGATCTGGTTATAACCAGAATACGCGTCCAAAAAGGAAAGACGTTCACATCCTGCCGTGGAGTCGATAATTTGGTCGATCCTCGGGAGGGGAAAGTGATCCTTTGGACAATGTTTATTGAGACACGTAAAGTCGACGCACATGCGAAGGACCTTAGTGTTTTTCTTCAGCACCAACACTGGATTAGCTACCCATGTGGCCTCTGTGTGCAGCTCCTTGATAAAACCAGCTTCTCTTAGTAGATCAATTTCTGACAGCATAGCCTTGCGGTTTGGTTCTGAAAAACATCGCAAAGGTTGCTTGATTGGTCTCGCTAGTGGATCCAAGTTTAGGTGGTGCTCGGCAAGTTCTCTGGGTACTCCTGGCATGTCAGCTGGACACCATGCGAAGATTTTCCAGTTCTCACGGAGGAACTCGACGAGCGCGCTTTCCTATGCGAGGTCCATGTCGTTGCGATGGATGTCGTCTTTTTCGGGTCCGTCGGGTGAATCTGCACCTCCTTAGAATTTTTCTCGGTGTTGAAAGTTGATTCTTTATTTGGCCTTCCAACGTTTGGCAGCACGTCGTAGTCAGTCATGAGCCTTGACGCCAAATACTCAGCTTGCATCCCGAAAGTTTCTGATATTCGATGAAAATCCTTATCACACTTATCGGCTAGGGCGAAGCTTCCTTTGACTGTGATTGGTCCCTTAGGTCCAGGCATCCTCCACAACAGGTACGTGTAATGTGGTACTGCCATAAATCTAGCATATGCTGGTCGTCCCAACAAAGCGTGGTACTGTGATGGGAAATCTACGATTTCAAACTCCAACTTCTCGATTCTGTAATTTTCTCGGGTCCCAAACTGAACGTCAAGATTAATCTTCCCCAGCGGATAGCTTGGCTTCTCTGGTGTGATACCGTGGAATCTCGTGTCTGTTGGCTTCAGGTTTGCTAGGGATATGTTCATCTTCCTTAATGTATCTGCGTACATAAGGTTTAAGCTGCTGCCACCATCTATAAACACGCGAGATACGTCGAATCCTGCGATGACCGCTGGTAGTATGAGTGCTGATTGCCCTGGTCGAGGAACTTGCTGTGGATGGTCCGCTATGGTGAAGCCAATGTCCTGCCCTGACCAATTAAGGTACTCGACTGTTGGTGGAGGCATTTTTTCTGCCATGAACACCTGCCGCGAGATTACTTTCTGAGTTCTATTGGATGGCCTTCCCTTCTGAATCATCGAGACCGCTCCGTTAGAGTTAGGATCCACGTAAGGCGGTGGTGGAGGTGCTGCCGCTATTCTGAGCTGATGTCGATTGTCGTCCGTAATCGCGGGAGGAGGTGGCAAGTGAATCTCACTCCTGGGTTCTCGAGGATTTCTCTGTGCTGCCTGAGCATTAGCATGCCCTGCATACCTTAGCATTGCCTGGAAATTGCGACAATCCTTCTGCAGATGTCCTGACTGTCTTTTTCCGTTGCTGTCGAGGAAAAAATGCATCTGACACGGCCCATTCATCATCTCTTCGGGAGACACGAAAGGCCTCTGGAACCTTGGCCCGCTATTTTGCCTATTGTTTCGAGAGTCATCTCTATTGTCTCCTCGTTGCTCGTTGCTTCTCTGGTACTCATCTCTGTTGTTTCCTCCTGTGCTTGATCGGAAACCAGCCGAGATTTGTCCTGGAGCATCATAGCTCGAGTACTGCCGAGGAAATCGTCGCCTTGGTTGGTAATTTCGACCGCGGTCTTCCTCTGGCGACCTATGCCGTTTGTTGTGAACAACATCTTCTCCATCTTCCCACCTGTTTGCTATTTCCATTAATGCGGATACTGTCTTTGGATTGGTCCTCCCCAGATCCTCGACGAAATCTCCACGCCTGATCCCTGCGACAAACGCATCTATTGCTCTCTCGTCAGATATATTTTCTGCCGAGTTTTTGATGATATTCCACCTTTGGATATATTTTCTCATAGGCTCGTCTGGCTTTTGTCGGCACGCTCTTAGCTCCTCTAATGACGCAGGTTTTTTACATGTGGACTGGAAGTTCTTGACGAACACATCCTCGAAGGTTTCCCAGCTGTCGATAGATCCTGGAGGAAGTTTCTTTATCCAAGATCGTGCGGCTCCACTCAGATGCACCTGGATGCTTTGCATAGCTATTGCTCTGGTTCCTCCTGTGAGCATCACCGTCTCGAGATAATCGATTAGCCAATCCTCTAGATCTTGAAGGCCGTCGAATTTCTTGAAGTTATCGGGTAACTTGAATCCTGAAGGGACTCGAGTTTTTCGAACTCTCCTTGTGAAGCATGGCAACCCACACATATCCTCGTCGTTTAGCTCTGGGGACTGCCGATGTTCCCTTCTGCTTTGTCGCGCTCTGTCGACCCTTGCTTGTGCTGCTGTGTCCCTTGCTCCACTTGGTCCTTCGGGAGCTGCTACTGTTGCTGCCGCAGGTCGTGGACTATTTTGCCTTGTTGTTCCTTCGGGAGGTGTTGATACAAACGCCGTCCCCATGGCTCCAACTCCTGCCATTGCCATGTTATACAGTGCCTCCCTTGGATCTCCTGGTGGTGGCTTGGATGCAAGGATGAAAGCTTGTGTCGCCATATACCCAGCTTCTGGTGTCTTGGGTATGATGTTTCCTCTGGTGTCTATCGACATAAAAGACATGTCGAGGTTTTGAACCAAGTGCTCTCTTTCTCCTTCAGGTATGTTTTGCAACCTTGATCTTGCTCTGTTCCGAGCTTCCCTGTGGCTATCACCCGAAGTTCTAGATTGTCGACTCAGCTCTGCCCTTCGCCTACTTGATGCAGAGGCTGCTTCTTTTCTTCTGTTTAGCTCAGCTGTCTGTTTTTCCAATTCCCTTGCAGCTCGTGCGAGCCTATATTGATATGCTTGTAATTCTTCTGGCGTGGCTGTGGTAGCCATTGGCTCTGAGCCATCCATAGCCCTTGCGGCTCTATCCCATGCTGCTTGTGGAAGTCGTACTCTGTCTCGCGGCTGTGGCCCGATATATTTATTGCCTAGACCTCGTCGCAAATCAGAGGGATCGACGTATGGATTTCCCAAATCGTCGAAAGCCTCAGATGTTTCCTCCTGATCATGACTTGGCTCTCCGATGACATAAATCTGGTGATACTTTGTATTCAGATCTATGTTGGGTTTGGTGACACCATCATGAAGATTGGCGAAGACCTTGCCCACTGTAGTAGATTTGTCGATGAAGTCGTAGCTGTCGACACTGCTTGAGCCATCGCTTATATAGGAGTCCGCAGATGACTCAAGCGACATATCGCTGAAGATTTTGGCAAGTTTTTCTCTTGCCCTGGTGCTGATGAAGCGTGATGTCGAAGTTTCTTCCTCTCTTGAGTCAGTTGACGATGTATAGCTTGAAAAATCGGAATCGACCGCCGACGATCCCGACGAAATCGGAATTTCGACACGATACGATCCCTCTTTCTCGACGCGAAAGTGAAATCTTCCGAACGTCATCTCCATAGGCTCCTCCAGATACGCATATGCATCCAAACGAGAGGGCGGGTGAGGAACAAAATCAACAAGACCAGTTGCGATCTGTTTACCTCGATCCATCGCGTTGCTTGCGGTTGATGAAGTCGACGATCTTGAACGTACCATCGAGATCAGATCCTTGACGCCTCTAGTTCCCACAGATGGCGCCAATTGACAAGGTATTAACTTGTCAATACCTACGGGTTGTAGACTAGGGTTTAGTTGGAAGTAGAGGGCAAGTAGATCTCGAAGGTTTCAGCCGAAAAGTACTCGACGATTATGAAAACTAGGGTTTGAGAGACAATGATTCGATGCTTTCTTTGTACCTCGACTCCCCCTTATATAGGAGGCGGAGCCGAGGGATTCGTGTTGTACAAGTTACAGAGTCCGGGACGGTTTCTAACTCATCCCGCAAGATTACAAATAATGCTTCCTATTACAACTCTAGCTTTCCTTAATAATATCTTGGGCTTCCGAATCTTCTTATTCTTCGGGTAGTGGGCCTTCAGTAAACCCCGGGTACTATCTTCGGCAGGCCCATTGGGGATGCCTATGTCAGATAGCGTTTGATGTAGCAAATAACTCAATTTCTTTAGTTCCATTAGGCATAACTTTCAATTTTAAAAGATCAACATCAGCAGCAAGACTATCAACCTTAGAAGCAAGAACATCAATTTTACCAAGCTTTTCTTCAACAGATTTGTTAAAAGCAGTTTGTGTACTAATAAATTCTTTAAGCATGACTTCAAGACCAGAGGGTACACTCCTACTACTGTTGTAAGAATTACCATAAGAATTACCATAACCATTACTATTATTAGAAGGATATGGCCTATAGTTGTTACCAAAATTATTCCTATAAGCATTGTTGTTGAAATTATTATTTTTAATGAAGTTCACATCAACATGCTCTTCTTGAGCAACCAATGAAGCTAAAGGAACATTATTAGGATCAACATTAGATCTACCATTAACAAGCATAGACATAATAACATCAATCTTATCGCTCAAAGAGGAGGTTTCTTCAACAAAATTTACCTTCTTACCTTGTGGAGTCCTTTCAGTGTGCCATTTAGAGTAGTTGATCATCATATCATCAAGAAGCTTTGTTGCGGCGCCTAAGGTGATGGACATAAAAGTACCTCCAGCAGCTGAATCCAATAAGTTTCGCGAAGAAAAATTCAATCCTGCATAAAAGGTTTCGATGATCATCCAAGTAGTCAGTCCATGGGTAGGGCAATTCTTCACCAAAGATTTCAATCTTTCCCATGCTTGGGCAACATGTTCATTATCCAATTGCTTAAAATTCATTATGCTACTTCTCAAAGATATAATTTTAGCGGGAGGATAATATCTACCAATGAAAGCATCCTTACATTTAGTCCATGAATTAATACTATTCTTAGGCAAAGATAGCAAACAATCTTTAGCTCTTCCTCTTAAGGAGAAAGGAAACAATTTCAGTTTCATAATGTCACCATCTACATCTTTATACTTTTGCATTTCACAAAGTTTAACAAAATTATTAAGATGGGCAGCAGCATCATCAGAACTAACACCAGAAAATTGCTCTCTCATAACAAGATTTAGTAAAGCAGGTTTAATTTCATAAAATTCTGCTGTAGCAGCAGGTGGAGCAATAGGTGTGCATAAGAAATCATTATTATTTGTGCTTGTGAAGTCACACAACTTAGTATTCTCAGGATTACCCATTTTAGCAATAGTAAATAAAGCAAACTAAATAAAGTAAAAGCAAGTGACTAATTTTTTGTGTTTTTAATATGAAGAAAGCAAACAAGATAGTAAATAAAATAAAGTAGAGCAAGAAAATGACAAAGTAAAGAGATTGGATGTGAGAGACTCCCCTTGCAGCGTGTCTTAATCTCCCCAGCAACAGCGCCAGAAAAAGAGCTTGATAACGCGTGAAGCACACGTCCGTTGGGAACCCCAAGAGGAAGGTGTGATGCGTACATCAGCAAGTTTTCCCTCAGTAAGAAACCAAGGTTATCGAACCAGTAGGAGACGAAGGCCACGTGAAGGTTGTTGGTGACGGAGTGTAGTGCGGCGCAACACCAGGGATTCCGGCGCCAACGTGGAACCTGCACAACACAATCAAAATACTTTGCCCCAACGTAACAGTGAGGTTGTCAATCTCACCGGCTTGCTGCAAACAAAGGATTAAATGTATGGTGTGGAAAATGATGTTTGTTTGCAAAGAACAGTAGAGAACAATGATTGTAGTAGATTGTATTTTAGATGTAAAATAATGGACCGGGGTCCACAGTTCACTAGTGGTGTCTCTCCAATAAGAAATAGCATGTTGGGTGAACAAATTACAGTTGGGCAATTGACAAATAGAGAGGGCATAACAATGCACATACATATCATGATGACTAATATGAGATTTACTTAGGGCATTACAACAAATTACATAGACCGCTATCCAGCATGCATCTATGCCTAAAAAGTCCACCTTCGGGTTAGCATCAACACCCCTTCCAGTATTAAGTTGCAAACAACAGACAATTGCATTAAGTATGGTGCGTAATGTAATCAACACAAATATCCTTAGACAAAGCATTGATGTTTTATCCCTAGTGGCAACAGCACATCCACAACCTTAGAACTTTCTGTCACTGTCCCAGATTTAATGGAGGCATGAACCCACTTTCGAGCATAAATACTCCCTCTTGGAGTCACAAGTATCAACTTGGCCAGAGCCTCTACTAGCAACGGAGAGCATGCAAGATCATAAACAACACATATATGATAGATTGATAATCAACTTGACATAGTATTCCATATTCATCGGATCCCAACAAACACAACACGTAGCATTACAAATAGATGATCTTGATCATGATAGGCAGCTCACAAGATCTAACATGATAGCACAATGAGGAGAAGACAACCATCTAGCTACTGCTATGGGCCCATAGTCCAAGGATGAACTACTCACACATCAGTCCGGAGGCGATCATGGTGATGTAGAGTCCTCCGGGTGATGATTCCCCTCTCCGGTAGGGTGCCGGAGGCGATCTCCTGAATCCCCCGAGATGGGATTGGCGGTGGCGGCGTCTCTGGAACTTTTTCCGTATCATGGCTCTTGGTAATAGGGTTTTCGCGACGGAGAGTATAAGTAGGCGTAAGGGCAGAGTCGGAGGAGGCACGGGGGCCCCACACCATAGGGCGGCGCGGGCCCCATGCTGGCCGCGCTGCCTTGTGGTGTCGGTGCCCCGTGGCCCCACTTCGTATCCTCTTCGGTCTTCTGGAAGATCCGTGGAAAAATAAGACCCTGGGCGTTCGTTTCGTCCAATTCCGAGAATATTTCCTGTGTAGGATTTCTGAAACCAAAAACAGCACAAAACAGGAACTGGCGCTTCGGCATCTTGTTAATAGGTTAGTGCCGAAAAATGCGTAATGATGATGTAAAGTGTATATAAAACATGTGAGTATTGTCATAAAACTAGCATGGAACATAAGAAATTATAGATACGTTTGAGACGTATCAGCAGGTTATCCATATTGTGTCACATTGGGTTCAGTTGTGGGGTCTTCTGTCACCGGAGGGACAGCGGGATGCTATGGCTACTGGATGCAAACGGCTCCAGATGGCCGCTCAGGATATCTTGTGCCAGGCTGGCTGACGGCACGATAGACGGATACAATGATGAGTAGTCCGGTTTCCTTTGATTTCTTTCGCTGGTTGATTCTTGTATCAATTCTTGGTGATGCCTGAGATGTTATAACATTGTACTTTTAAACTATTAATAAAAGGCCATGTGCATCATCATGATGCAGAAGCCGGGGTTCCACTCCCTATTTCGAATAAAAAAAATTATAGCACTAGTTTTTCCTTGTCTCTTCTTCTTGCTATAAATTTGAACGAACAAACGCCTTGTTCAAATGCCGAAATTCACCAAATTTCCCAAACAAAAAGGGGTTAAAAAGCATACCTTGGCGGATCGGGTATCCAAGGATCATTATCTTCATCCGCCGGTACTGGAGCTAGGGCACCTTTTCACATCCAACAAGTGGCGCATTTAAGCCCACTCATCAAGTTCTGCTGGTAAAACAGCTTATGTTGTAAGCCCGAGAAGACAAGCTTAAATCGGATAGTAAGGTTAGTCACAAGAAAAGCGTTTATTCTTTCTCACATGAACTAAATCATTATTCCCCTCCCTATATTCCATTTAGAAATCACCGGCGCGGTTTCTGCCGCCAGCGCCCACACGAGGTCATGCATGTAGGGATTCGTAGCATAGAAAACAAAAAATTTCCTACCGCGAGAACGCAATCCAAGCCAAGATGCAATCTAGAAGATGGGAGAAATGAGGGGATGAACGAGACTAACCCTTGAAGATTTCCAAAGCCTACGAGAGGAGGCTCTCGTTGCTGCGGTAGACGATCACTTGCCGCTTTCAAAAGCGCGTAGAAGATCTTGACGGTGCCACAATCGGGAAGCACCTCCGTACTCGGTCACACGTTCGGTGTTGATGACGACGTCCTTCTCCCCGTTCCAGCGGGCAGCGGAAGTAGTAGATCCTCCTTGGAATCCCGGCAACACGACAGCGTGGTGGCAGTGGTGGTGGAGAACTCTGGCAGGGCTTCGCCTATGCGTTGTGGGAGTATTATGTGGAGGTGGAGAGGCTAGGGTTTGGGGAGAGGGGGTGGCTAGGGCGCCGGCCATGGGCAGCCCTAGGTGGTGCGGCCAAGAGTGGCTGCCCCCTCCCTCTCCTCCTCATTATATAGGTGGAAATCCCCAAGAGTTGTAGTCCAAGTCTTCGAATAAGACCCCAACAATAAAACCTCCCATAGGTGGGAAACCTACTGATGACCCACAAGTATAGGGGATCGCAACAGTCTTCGCGGGAAGTAAAACCCAATTTATTGATTTGACACAAGGGGAGACAAAGAATACTTGAAAGCCTTAACAGCGGAGTTGTCAATTCAGCTGCACCTGGAAACAGACTTGCTCGCAAGAGTTTATCAGTAGTAACAGTTTTATAGCAGTAGCCGTAGTGAAATAACAACAGCAGAGTAACAGAGACAGCAGTAGTGACTTTAGTAAACAGCAGGATTAAAATACGGTAGGCACAGGGATGGATGACGGGCGTTGCATGGATGAGAGAAACTCATGTAACAATCAAAGCAGGGCATTTGCAGATAATAATAAAGCGGTGTCCAAGTACTAAACAATCCATAGGCATGTGTTCTGTATATAGTCGTACGTGCTCGCAATGAGAAACTTGAACAACATCTTTTGTCCTACCAGCCGGTGGCAGCCGGGCCTCTAGGGAATCTACTGGATATTAAGGTACTCCTTTTAAAAAAGTACCGGAGCAAAGCATTAATATTCTGTGAACACATGTGATCCTCACATCACCGCCTTCCCCTCCGGTTGTCCCGATTTCTGTCACTTCGGGGCCTCGGGTTCCGAATAGCGACATGTGTATACAACTTGCAGGTAAGATCATAAAACAATGAATATCATCATGAAACAATAACATGTTCAGATCTGAGATCATGGCACTCGGGCCCTAGTGACAAGCATTAAGCATAACAAGTTGCAACAATATCATCAAAGTACCAATTACGGACACTAGGCACTATGCCCTAACAATCTTATGCTATTACATGACCAATCTCATCCAATCCCTACCATCCCCTTCAGCCTACAGTGGGGGAATTACTCACACATGGATGGGGGAAGCATTTCTGGTCGATGGAGAGGCGTCGGTGGTGATGATGGCGATGATCTCCTCCAATTCCCCGTCCCGGCGGAGTGCCAGAACGGAGTTTTCTGGTCCCGAGACGGAGTTTCGCGATGTGGCGGCGTACTGGAGGGTTTCTGGCGACTTCGACTTCCTGCCTCGCATTTTTAGATCGAAACCTTTAAGTAGTCCAGAGGAGGGCATCGGAGGCCAGCCGAGGGGGCCACACGCTAGGGCGGCGCGCCCCCCTCCTAGGCCGCGCCGGCCTAGTGTGCGGGGCCCTCGGGCCTCCACCTGGCTTGCCCTTCTGGCTCCGTGAGTCTTCTGGTAAAATAGGCCCTTTGGTATAAATTCCGAGGATTTTCCCGAAAGTTGAATTTCTGCACAAAAACGAGACACCAGAGCAATTCTGCTGAAAACAGCGTTAGTCCGTGTTAGTTGTATCCTAAATACACAAATTAGAGGCAAAACAATAGCAAAAGTGTTCGGGAAAGTAGATACGTTTTGGACATATCAACTCCCCTCAAGCTTAGCTTATTGCTTGTCCTCAAGCAATTCAGTTAACAACTGAGTGCGATAAAAGAACTTTCACGAACACATTTGCTCATATGATGTAAATATTCTCATGATATGGCTAACACTTAGGCAGTTCATAATAAGATACATGCAAATAAGATCATCTAATAGCTATGTCAATCATGGAAAGGTACCAACAATTAATAATAAGCATCATGAATCATGTCTATAAGCAGGATCGCAATGTTCATAAAAGGGTATGATAAAGTGGTATCTCGCTTGCCTGAATTTGAACAGCAAAACATAAATGCCCAGGTACCTCTGAGGTTCATAGAAAGACTAGAAATAGAGATTGTCAAAGATAAAAGCATCAAAGTTATACCACAGTCAATCATATTTTGGGACAAGCATATTATACTAAGAATGACAGTTGTGCTCTCAAGAAATTACTCAAAGAAAGGATGGTGACACAACATGAAAGTAAAAGATTGACCCTTCGCAGAGGGAAGCAGGGATTAACATGCGCTAGAGCTTTTCATTTTTAAAACAGGAGTAAAATTATTTTGAGAGGTGTTTGTTGTTGTCAACGAATGGTAATGGGTACACCAACTACCTCGCCAACCAGACTTTCAAGAGCGGCTCCCATGAAGCACGTTATTTCTACCAGCAAGGTAGATCATCCCTCTTCTCTTTTGTTTACACATGTACTTTAGTTTTTATTATGAGTGACACTCCCCCCAACCTTTGCTTACACAAGCCATGGCTAACCGAATCCTCGGGTGCCTTCCATCAATCTCATACCATGGAGGAGTGTCTATTTGCAAAATTAAGTTGCTTACTGATGAATCAGAGCAAAACATGTGAAGAGAATTATAAATGAATTTATTAATTGGGGCTGGGCACCCCGTTGCCAGCTCTTATTATGAAAGTCCGTCAAAAGTAAATGACAAGGTTGAAAGATAAACACCACATACTTCCTCATGAGCTATAAAACATTAACACAAATTGAGAAGCATTTTGAAGGTTTAAAGGTAGCGCATGAGAATTTACTTGGAATGGTTTGAAATGCCATGCATAGGTATTTATGGTGGACACTTTGGAACAACTTGGTTTTCAGGGGTTTGGAAGCACGAGCAGCATTCCCGCTCAGTACAAGTGAAGGCTAGCAATAGACTGGGGAGCGACAAATCAAGAGAGCAGTCACTATCATAATCATGCTTGCGGCAAAATAAATTAACGGAGGCATAAAAGTGATACAAGAACTCTGAAGCAATGTAAATCATAGAGGCTTAATTGACTTTTGTTCAGTCATCTGCATGCGTGAGCATGTGCCAAGTCGATTCAAATGAATTATTCAGAGGAGGATACCACAATGTCATACCTATTTATGAATAAAACAATGCAAGCAAACATCCATGACATGCTACTCATATTAATAAATTGGAGCTAAATATGAGAGATCATGAACTACTAGACTTTCTTAAATGACATATACCTCACATGAACCAACTAAGCATGCTCACATGGATGAGTATATGTACAAAAATGAAAACAAATAGAGTTCATACCAGCCTCTCACCACAGTCGAATTGTCGTAGATCGTCATTATTGCCTTTCACTTGTGTAGCTTGGATAATATGAAATGAAAACCACGCTCCAGCCACCGAAGACCATTGAACTCATAATGAACTTTACAAAACCAAAGAAGAACAACAAATATTTTTGGTGTTTTCGAATTTGAAACAAGAACAAAAGGAAACAAGCAAACAAAGCAAAATCTTTTTGGATTTTCTTATAGCAAACAAACGATAGCAAATAAAGCAAAATAAATGCAAGAAACCAAAATAAACAAATGATGAAGAGAAACAACAGAAATAGTTTTGGTCTTTTGTGCTTTAGGAAAGAAACAAAGCAAAAACAAGAAAATGAAAACTAGAAAAGTCACATAAACACAAAGCAGCAGGAATTCGTCAAACTTGACAGCAGTACAGTAATCGATTTTTAAGAAATTCTTCCGTTGCTCAAATCGAAAAGTGTTCAACTAATGAAAGTTAGATAACAACCTGGAGAACATGCACAAAAATTGGCTTCGCAAAATAACATTCTGGATATTTTTGAGAATGTTTTTAGTAACAGTCCAGAATCTGTTTTCAATCAGCACTTCCCCAAATATCATCTCCCTCTTATTAGAAAACCACTTAAAGAAACTAAACAAGTATATACAAGTATCCAGCAACCATAATATGCAAAGAATGAGTGATGCCGGTATACCTCCCCCCAAGCTTAGGCTTTTGTCCTAAGTGGAGATCAACCCCAGCGAGGGTCGCTGTTCCACTCCATTTTCGGAGAGCAAATGTGCCAAATTTCAGATAGAAATCTGGGCTGAGCAAAGAGATCGAAAAATCTTGAGCTTTTGAGCAGAAATGCGAGTGAGAGAAAGCTGGTGCTGGTTTTTTCGGGAGAGAGAAGAGAGTGGGAGGAAGAGATGAAAAAGTGGGGCAAAGGGGAACCCACACGCCAGGGTGGCGCGCCCCCCTTGCTGGCCGCGCCGGCCTATGGGGTGCCACCCTGGGGTGCCCCACTGGTCATCCCCAGGTGCTCCCAGGTGCGTCTTTGAAAAATAGGACCAACGGTATAATTTTTGTGAATTTTTGAAAAATTTGAAAAATGCACATTTCTGGGTATTAAATTTATTATTACTGGGCAGAAAAAGATTTTGGAATTTCTATACAACTAAGGAACTTTGCAAATCAAAAATGCTACAGCAAGTAGAACAAGTGGAGGAAGAAAAAAATGTTGTTTACCTCCTCTATGCATATAAAAGATATTTGTTAACAAGGTTGATCAAGTCTTGCCACCAAATAAATTTTACATAGCATAAGAAGAAATAAACCTCAAATCAATCATGTTACCTTGAATTGTATTGATATGGATCCAATCATAAGATTTTGATATCCTTCTTTAGGCTCATATATAGGACAATCAATAGTTCCCACTTTGATAGTTCTCACATTAGAGATAGTATTCACTCCACATACTTTATCAATCCTCTTGGGAAAATAAACGGTATGCTCCTTGTCATCAACATTGTAAGTAACTTTTCCTTTATTGCAATCAATAACAGCCCCTGCGGTGTTAAGAAAAGGTCTCCCAAGAATAATAGACATATTATCATCTTCAGACATTTGCAACACAACAAAATCAGTTAATATCAAGCAGTTGTTAGTAACTTGAACAGGAACATCCTCACATATACCAACAGGAATAGCAGTAGATTTATCAGCCATTTGCAAAGATATATCAGTAGGTATCAACTTATCTAAATAAAGTCTCTTGTGAAGAGAAAAAGGCATAACACTAACACCGGCTCCCAAATCACATAGAGCAGTTCTAACATAATTATTCTTAATAGAACAAGGAATAGTAGGTATACCTGGGTCGCCCAACTTCTTTGGAACTTTGCCATTGAAAGAGTAATTAGCAAGTATAGTGGAAATCTCCTCATTAGGGATTTTCCTTTTGTTAGAGACAATATCTTTCATATACTTTGAATAAGGAGGCAATTTAATAGCATCAGTCAAAGGGATTTGCAAGAATAAAGGTTTCATCCAATCGCAAAATTTATTATAATGTTCTTCTTCCTTTGATTTTAGTTTCTTAGCAGGAAAAGGCATTTGCTTTTGTACCCAAGGTTCTCTTTCATTACCATGTTTCTTAGCAATAAAATCTTCTTTAGTATACTTTTTATTTTTAGCATGCTTTTCAGGTTCATCTTCAAATTCTTCTTTATCAGAAGCATCATTCTTATCATTATCATTATCATGTTCATTACCACTTTCAGTTTCAGCATCAGAAATAGAAATACTATTCGGATCATTAAAAGGTTCAGAGGATTCTACAACATTTTTATGTTTCTTCTTCTTTTTCTTAGAAGGAGCACTAGGTTCAATTCGTTGAGAATCTTGTTCAACTCTTTTGGGATGCCCTTCAGGATATAGAGGATCCTGGGTAGAGACACCGCCTCTAGTTGTTAGTTCATAAGCATGCTTCTCTTTAGAATTATTTTTTAACAAGTCATTTTGCACTTTAGTGAGTTGATCAATTTGAGTTTGAACCATTAAAAAATGTTTAACAAGCATCTTAACATCAGTGGAGGTTGTCTCCACAATATCATGCAAATTGCTAATAGCTTGAGAATTTTCCATTAGATGATTCTCTACTCTCATATTAAAATTTTCTTGCTTAACAATATAATTATCAAACTCATCTAAGCATTGAGCAGGAGGTTTTGAATACGGAATATCTTCCCTAGTAAAGCGGTGAAGAGAGTTTACCTCGATCATGGATGAAGGGGGAATTATCTCACATATATCTTCTATGGGAGGTAAGTTCTTCACATCTTCGGATTTAATACCTTTCTCCTTGAGAGACTTCTTGGCTTCCCTCATATCTTCATCATTTAATTTAATTAAACCCCTCTTCTTCAATATCGGCGTCGGAGTTTGTTCAGGTGTAATCCAATCATCATGATTCCGGCCTATTTTAGCCAATAATTCTTCAGCTTCGTCTGGAGTTCTTTTCCTGAAAACACAACCAGCACAACTATCCAAATATGCTCTAGACTCAACGGTTAGTCCACTATAAAATATATCAAGTAAATCATGCTTTTCCAAATCATGTCCAGGCCGAGCTCTGATAAGAGAGCAAAATCATGCCCAAGCTTCAGGCAATTTCTCTCCATCTTCCTGGTCAAAGCTATAATTTTTTTGTAAAGCAGCATGTTGAGCACTAGCAGGAAAGTATTTCCGAAAGAAAACATCAAGCAAATCACCTGGACTTTTAATAGAACCAGGAGGCAAACTATTATACCAAGTTTTAGCATCATCCTTTAATGAGAAAGGAAAAAATTTAGCAACAAAATAAGTGCGCAACTTGACATCATCAAAAAACAAGTTACTCATAGAAGAAAGTTCATTCATGTGTTCTACAGCACTTTCTTTTTAGTACCACAAAAGGGTGTTTTTTCAACAATAGCTATATGAGATAGATCAAGAGAAAAATCATAATCTTTATCCTTAATGCATATAGGAGATGTCGCAAATTTAGGATCAGGAGACAGCTTATATCTAACAGTATATTGTGCGAGAAACTTTTTAATTTTTCTTGCATCAGCAGTAGCATTGCATCTATTAATAAAATCATCATTAAGCTCCACATAATCCTCATCAGGATCATCGCTAGAATAATCAACAGACTCAGGTGAATTAACAGGTGTAGCAGCATTTTCATTAGGAGTTTCAGCATTTTCAATTTGTCTAGACCTAGCAATTGTAGCATCTAGAAAGGATCCCAATGAACCACTATCATCAAGCACAGCAGAAACATCATCAATATTATGAGAATTTTTAGATTCAGCAGAAGTACCAGCAAGTGAAGCTTGCGGTGGTGAAACAAGTTGACTTATCACAGATGGTGAATCAAGAGCAGCAGAGGTACTCAGAGTTGTACCTTTTCTTGTAGTGGATGGTAATATGGCGACTTTAGAATCGCGAGATTTACCCATGATGGAGAATTTGCAGCGAACAATATCAATCCAAGTGAACCTCCAAATAAAGTTATGCTCCCCGGCAACGGCGCCAGAAAATAGTCTTGATGACCCACAAGTATAGGGAATCGCAACAGTCTTCGCGGGAAGTAAAACCCAATTTATTGATTCGACACAAGGGGAGACAAAGAATACTTGAAAGCCTTAACAGCGGAGTTGTCAATTCAGCTGCACCTGTAAATAGACTTGCTCGCAAGAGTTTATCAGTAGTAACAGTTTTATAGCAGTAGCAGTAGTGAAATAACAGCAGCAGAGTAACAAAGACAACAGTAGTGATTTTAGTAAACAGCAGGATTAAAATACTGTAGGCACAGGGATGGATGACGGGCGTTGCATGGATGAGAGAAACTCATGTAACAATCAAAGCAGGGCATTTGCAGATAATAATAAAGCGGTGTCCAAGTACTAAACAATCCATAGGCATGTGTTCCGTATATAGTCGTACGTGCTCACAATGAGAAACTTGCACAACATCTTTTGTCCTACCAGCCGGTGGCAGCTGGGCCTCTAGGGAATCTACTGGATATTAAGGTACTCTTTTTAATAAAGTACCGGAGCAAAGCATTAACATTCTGTGAACACATGTGATCCTCACATCACCGCCTTCCCCTCCGGTTGTCCCGATTTCTGTCACTTCGGGGCCTCGGGTTCCGGACAGCGACATGTGTATACAACTTGCAGGTAAGATCATAAAACAATGAATATCATCATGAAACAATAACATGTTCAGATATGAGATCATGGCACTCGGGCCCTAGTGACAAGCATTAAGCATAACAAGTTGCAACAATATCATCAAAGTACCAATTACGGACACTAGGCACTATGCCCTAACATTCTTATGCTATTACATGACCAATCTCATCCAATCCCTACCATCCTCTTCAGCCTACAGCGGGGGAATTACTCACACATGGATGGGGGAAGCATTGCTGGTCGATGGAGAGGCGTCGGTGGTGATGATGGCGATGATCTCCTCCAATTCCCTGTCCCGGTGGAGTGCCAGAACGGAGTTTTCTGGTCCCGAGACGGAGATTCGCGATGTGGCGGTGTACTGGAGGGTTTCTGGCGACTTCGACTTCCTGCCTCGCGTTTTTAGATCGAAACCTTTAAGTAGTCCAGAGGAGGGCGTCGGAGGCCAGCCGAGGGGGCCACACGCTAGGGCGGCGCTCCCCCCTCCTGGGCTGCGCCGGCCTAGTGTGTGGGGCCCTCGGGCCTCCACCTGGCTCGCCCTTCTGGCTCCGTGAGTCTTCTGGTAAAATAGGCCCTTTGGTATAAATTCCGAGGATTTTCCCGAAAGTTGAATTTCTGCACAAAAATGAGACACCAGAGCAATTCTGCTGAAAACAACGTTAGTCCGTGTTAGTTGTATCCAAAATACACAAATTAGAGGCAAAACAATAGCAAAAGTGTTCGGGAAAGTAGATACGTTTTGGACATATCACCTACTCAAGGGGGGAGTCCTAGCCAAGGTGGGACTCCCACCTTTCCCTTAGGTGGGGTGGCTGGCCACCTATGGTGGAGTCCACCTGGGACTCCACCCCTTAGGGTTTGGCTGGCCATGCAAGGTGGAGTCCCTCCGGGACTCCACTTTCCATGGTGATTTCTTCCAGACTTTTCTAGAACCTTCTAGAACCTGCCATAAATGCACCAGATCATTTCCAAACTTGGAATATGACTTCCTATATATGAATATTATTCTCCGGACCATTCCGGACCTCCTCGTGATGTCCTGGATCCCATCCGAGACTCTGAACAAAACTTCGAACTCCATTCCATACTCCATATCTACTTAAACGACATCAAACCTTAAGTGTGTCACCCTACGGTTCGTGAACTATGCAGACATGGTTGAGACTTCTCTCTGACCAATAACCAATAGCGGGATCTGGAGATCCATAATGGCTCCCACATATTCAACGATGACTTTAGTGATCGAATGAACCATTCACATACGATACCGATTCCCTTTGTCACACGATATTTTACTTGTCCGAGGTTTGATCATCGGTATCTCTATACCTTGTTCAACCTCGTCTCCTGACAAGTACTCTTTTCTCGTACCGTGGTATGTGGTCTCTTTATGAACCATTCATATGCTTGCAAGCTAATTAGACGACATTCCACTGAGAGGGCCCAGAGTATATCTATCCGTCATCGGGATGGACAAATCTCACTGTTGATCCATATGCCTCAACTCATACTTTCCAGATACTTAATCCCACCTTTATAACCACCCATTTACGCAGTGGCGTTTGATGTACCCTTCCGGTATAAGTGATTTATATGATCTCATGATCGAAGGACTAGGTAACTATGCATCGAAAGCTTATAGCAAATAACTTAATGACGTGATCTTATGCTATGCTTAAATGGGTGTGTCCATTACATCATTCACATAATGACATAACCTTGTTATTAATAACATCCAATGTTCATGATCATGAAACTATGATCATCTATTAATCAACAAGCTAGTTATACAAGAGGCTTACTAGGGACTCCTTGTTGTTTACATATCGCACATGTATCAATGTTTCGGTCAATACAATTATAGCATGGTATATAAACATTATCACAAACTCAAAGATATATTATAATAACCATTTTATTATTGCCTCTTGGGCATATCTCCAACAGTCTCCCACTTGCACTAGAGTCAATAATCTAGTTTACATTTATAAAGATATAACACCTTGGCCTTCTGGTGCTTTATCATGTTTTGCTGATGGGAAAGGTTTTAGTCAACGGATCTGACATGCTCAGAAATGTATGTATTTTGCAATTCATTTGCGTCTCAACGCATCACTCATTTTCCAAATGAGTAGGCATTAAATATGTTTGGTCTTCTGGTGGAACCTTAATCCCGCGGTCTGAAATATGTCACTAATATTGTCACACACAATATAGCTTCAAAGTTCTGACACTATCGGAACTACACCAAGTTCTCAAAGAACTTCTCGACTTAACATCCTTAATCATTGTCAAAACAATGACATACTCTGCCTTCTTCTATAGAATCCGTCACAATATTTAGAACATATCTAAATCTAGCGTAGACTTATTCTAGCTCATTGTGCTACCTTTTAAACAACACTTAGCCTAATTGAGATTGAAATTTATTTTTATATGCGACCAAACTAATATCGGTGCAACACATTACATCGATTTGTTTGTCATTACACCATACAAATTTATATATATATATCCTTGGTTCTTCTAAAGTACTCAAGGATATTCCTACTGTTTGTCCAATAATCATCACATGAATCATTCTGCTATATGCTCCTAACTCTTTAGAGCACAGGACATCTGATTTTGTACATATTCTTCGTGATCTAAAATCACTCATGTGTTTTTACTCATCGAGTGTCAAATACACTCAAGTCTTGTTAAACCTTCACATGAAAAGAACACCTTCTTAATATTTCTATATTGAACTACTTCAATATCCATTCTATGTACTTTGACTTAAACTTATTATGTATTCCAATCTATCTTCATAGATCTTGACACTAAATATGTTTAAGTCCATATTCTTTCATTGAAGTTAATTACTCAATGAAACCTTTTAATCAAGTATATAATTACATCATTTATAACCAACTATATGTCATCTACATAAGTATTATAAATATGTCTCAGCGCTCCCACTTAATTTCTTGCAAATGCAAGCATCTTCATCGTTTCTGATGAAATCAAAAACTCTTTGACTATTTCATCTGGTGAAGATTCCAACTCCGCGATACTCACTTCATGCAATTGAAGTTTGTATACCTATCTAGTATTCCATGGACCAACAAAACTCTTGGTTGTATCTTGTATACATCTTTAATACACACTTCTGATAAGTAATGTATTTTGCCATCCTACTAGCATATCTCATAAAAGAAATATGTAGTGATTACTAGAATAATCCACATAGACTATAAGCATTGCTACGGTATATCTAATCTTATCGTAGTCAACTCTTTGAACTTTGTCGTAAATAACTTTTCGACAAGTCAAGCTTCATCAATTTTATAGATCCATTTACTTTCAATAAGTATTCATCTATCTTGGATTTTATGGCGTATAGCCATTTTAATGGAGTCAGGGCCCATCATAACTTCTTTGTTTGTAGTTGGTTTATCATTGTTCAAAATCAATCCTTTGTCCACAAATTATTTATTTGATCATAAAGTAAATTAACCATACCTACAAGGTTCAATATGTACTTCGATCTCCATGGCTAAAACACTTTGTAGTCATGGGAGCCATGATCGTCGTGGCCGCTTCCGGAACCAATTCCGATGCTGCGCTACTTTGATCATTATGCTCAGGTTCATAAACCTTATCAAATTCTATTGTTCTCCCACTCTAATACTTCGCTAGAAAAAAATTCTTGGAAATAAATAAGAAACATCGACAAACACTTTTGTCTTTGTATCCATAGTGGAAAGAATTCCTAATCAACACTTTGGGATAACCAACAAAGACATTCATCCGATTTTGGTTGTTAACTCTTAGACCAAAATTTTAAAGAAAGGACTATTAGGGTTTATACCCATGCCATAACTCGTATGATGTCATTTCAACGGATCATGATGATACTCTATTCAGTGTAAAAGCGGTAGTCTCTAAAGCATAATCCACAAAAATATAATGGCATCATTTTATTTTTATCTCATCATTAACCCAACAAGGTTTGGATACATCTCTTGGATACTATATCATCACTATGATACTCCAAGAAATGTGAGTTGTAAAACAATTTCATAACTCTCTTAGATGTTTGCTAAAACTCGTAATTCAAATATTTCTCCAATCATAGATATTTGATTTTTCTATTACGATGATTTCCACTTCATGCTGAAATTTATTTGAATCCATTCAAATGTTTCAAACTTATTCCTTATTGAATATATCCACACATATATACTCAATTCATTGTTGGAAGTTTTCATGAAGTAGAAGAATCTCCCGCACACAACTATGCCCAGTGAACCACATACATCATCATGTATTTTTCCACTAAGTTAGTTGCCCGTTCAACTCTTGGCCTATGAACGATATTTTAGTCATTCTCTTTAGAAAAGATTTGCAAGCGCCAAACGATTCAACAATCAAATGACTCCAAAAATCCATTTGCATGGAGTTTCTTCATGCGTTCCTTTCTAACATGACCTAAATGGCGGTTCCACAAATAAGTGGAATTCAAATTATTTGCCTTATGCCATTTTAGTGTCAGTATTATGTATCTGTGATTCACCATTAAGATTTATAATAACTTATCCATCGTACATGGAGTAATGTCATAATATGAACAACTCATTGTTTTTATTTGACTAGAGCAAAATAACAATTATTAAGAGTTTTATTATAAATTCTAAGGGCTAGGTAGAATGCCAACGACAAACATAATAACACTTTATTATGTTCCAGACGTGCATTATTACCATATTCCTTATCCGTCACTTAGGCCATCGTATTCTTGTATTGCGTTGTACTGTATGACATCTCATACCAACCAATCTGGTGCAAATACCCAAGAATTTCTTTATGTGACCAAACAAGGAATACATCCATAACATGTATATCATTTATATACACCTGAGCTAGACTTTCTAGTCTTTTCTTTCTTTCTGCCAAAATATCTTTTGTAGTTTCTCTTTTAGCTTTCCTCATTCTTAGAAAACACTTCACCTTCAATAACTTCTAGGTCCATTGGTCAAATACCAATAACTTTGAAGTTTGATCATCATATGACAAGTGTTCTAGATTTCACTATTAGTAACTTTGTAATATGATAAACAATTTCACTCATAATTTTATCCATTATATCATGATGACTTTCCAAGACCATGTCTGTACATGCTAGGCTCATAAAGTTTAATCTCAGTATTTGCATGTGCAAATCTGACTTGCACCCGTTGTATGTACACGTAGAATCTATAACACCCGATCATCACGAGATGCTTGAAAACGACGAGTCTTAGCAACGGTGCATACTAAGGACGATCACTTCATGGATATGCGAATATTGTTAGTGCCCCAATAGTTGGAGGATTGGGACGCCTTGCGTCTTCAACCTTCGTACATTCCCATAAAACTTATGAGTTTATGTAGTCACACCAAATTATATTCTATCATCTTGCAATAAGGTCTTAGATATCACATATATCTCATACATTGATTATTTCAGAAAACTAAATTTTCAGCTCCTTACTTTTCAAACAGATTTGAACTTCAAGTTTCACGGAGACAAGATAACTTTAGGTACTAATTGAAAACATAGCTCAACAATGTGAGGTTTACTAAAAGTTTGCAATAGGATTTAATCATTTCTTGATTCTTTAACAATACGGTACCAGTCCGTAAAGTTTCTTGTCAGACTTAACAGTATTTCTATCTCAATTACAAGACTAGCGCATGGTAGAAAACGGATGCCAATTCTACAAATTAATTCAAAATACTACTTAGACTATGTTTATGATAATTAGTTAATGTTTTAATCTAATTACTAATGAACTCCCACTTAATACAACATCCCTCATAGTTGTTAAGTGGTACACGATCCAAATCCACTACACCAAAACCGATCATCACGTGAGATGATGTAGCTTCAATGGTGAACATCAACATGTTGATCATATCATCCATATGACTCGTGTTCAACCTTTCGGTTTCCGTTGTCCCGAGGCCATGTATGTACATGCTAGGCTCGTCAAGCAAACCCAAGTATTTCGCGTGTGCAACATGGCTTACACCCGTTGTATGTGAACGTTGAGTCTATCACATCCGATCATCACGAGATGCTTCGAAACGATGAACTATCTCAACGGGGCATACGAGGGGAGAACACTTTATTATGTTGATATTAATGTGAGGGATCATATTATAATGCTACCGTCGCGATCTAAGCAGAATAAGACGCATAAAAAGGATTAACATCACATGCAATTCATATGTGATATGATATGGCCCCTCTGTCTTTGCGCCTTTGATCTTCATCTCCAAAGCACGAACATGATCTCCATCATCAACGGGCATGATCTCCATCATCGTCGGTGTAGCGTCAAGGTTCATGGCGCCGTCTTCATGGTTGTTCACCTCATGTAGCAACTATTACAACTACTTTGAAAAACTACTCAACATGAAATTTAAAGACAACCATAAGGCTCCTGCCGGTTGCCACAATACAATAATGATCATCTCATACATATTCATCATCACATCATGGCCATATCACATCACTAAACCCTGCAAAAACAAGTTAGATGTCTCTAATTTGGTTTTCATATTTTACGTGGTTTAGGGTTTTCGGGTAAGATCTAATCTACCTACGAACATGAACCACAACGGTGATACTAGTGTTGTCAATAGAAGAGTAAATTGAATCTTCACTATAGTAGGAGAGACAGACACCCGCAAAGCCACTTATGCAATACAAGTTGCATGTCGAGCATGGAGCAAATCTCATGAACACGGTCATGTAAAGTTAGCCCGAGCCGCTTCATCCCACTATGCCACAAAGATGCAAAGTACTCAAACTAAAGACAACATAAGCGCTGCTTGTGACGGTAAAGCACTCGTCCGTTGGGAACCCCAAGAGGAAGGTATGATGCGTACAGCAGCGAGTTTTCCCCCAGAAAGAAACCAAGGTTATCGAACTAGTAGGAGTCAAGAAGCACGTTGAAGGTTGATGGTGGCAGAGTGTAGTGCGGCGCAACACCAGGGATTCCGGCGCCAACGTGGAACCTGCACAACACAACCAAAGTACTTTGCCCCAACTTAACAGTGAGGTTGTCAATCTCACCGGCTTGCTGTAACAAAGGATTAGATGTATAGTGTGGAAGATGATGTTTGCAAAGAACAGTAAGAACAAGTATTGCAGTAGATTGTATTCGATGTAAAAGAATGGACCGGGGTCCACAGTTCACTAGTGGTGTCTCTCCAATAAGAAATAGCATGTTGGGTGAACAAATTATAGTTGGGCAATTGACAAATAAAGATGGCATGACAATGCACATACATATTATGATGAGTCGTGTGAAATTCAATTGGGCATTACGATAAAGTACATAGACCGCTATCCAGCATGCATCTATGCCTAAAAAGTCCACCTTCGGGTTAGCATCCGCATCCCTTCCAGTATTAAGTTGCAAATAACAGACAATTGCATTAAGTATGGTGCGTAATGTAATCAACACAAATATCCTTAGACATAGCATTGATGTTTTATCCCTAGTGGCAACATCACATCCACAACCTTAGAACTTTCTGTCACTGTCCCAGATTTAATGGAGGCATGAACCCACTATCGAGCATAAATACTCCCTCTTGGAGTTACAAGTAACGACTTGGCCAGAGCCTCTACTAGCAACGGAGAGCATGCAAGATCATAAACAACACATAGATGATAGATTTATAATCAACATAACATAGTATTCCATATTCATCGGATCCCAACAAACGTAACATGTAGCATTACAAATAGATGATCTTGATCATGTTAGGCAGCTCACAAGATCCAACAATGATAGCACAATGAGGAGAAGACGACCATCTAGCTACTGCTATGGACCCATAGTCCAGGGGTGAACTACTCACACATCACTCCGGAGGCGATCATGGTGATGAAGAGTCCTCCGGGAGATGATTCCCCTCTCCGGCAGGGTGCCGGAGGCGATCTCCTGAATCCCCCGAGATGGGATTGGCGGCGGCGGCGTCTCTGGAAGGTTTTCCGTATCGTGGCTCTCGGTACTGGGGTTTTCTCGACGAAGCCTTCTTATAGGCGGAAGGGTAGGTTTAGGGGCAACACGAGGGCCCCACACGCCAGGGCCGCGCGGCCCAAGCCCTGGCCGCGCCGCCCTGTTGTGTCGGCGCCTCGTCACCCCACTTCGTTTCCCTTTCGGTCTTCTGGAAGGTACGTGGAGAAATAAGACCCTGGGCGTTGATTTCGTCCAATTCCGAGAATATTTCCTTTGTAGGATTTCTGAAACCAAAAACAGCAGAAAACAACAACTGGCTCTTCGGCATCTTGTTAATAGGTTAGTGCCGGAAAATGCATAAATATGACATAAAGTGTGTATAAAACATGTGAGTATCATCAATAAAGTAGAATGGAACATAAGAAATTATAGATACGTTTGAGACGTATCAAGCATCCCCAAGCTTAGTTCCTACTCGTCCCCGAGTAGGTAAACGATAACAAAGATAATTTCTGAAGTGACATGCTATCATAATCTTGATCAATACTATTGTAAACATATGTAATGAATACATTGATCCAAAGCAATGGTAAAGGTAATGGTTAAACAACTGAACCATATAGCAAAGACTTTTCATAAATAGTACTTTCAAGGCAAGCATCAATAAGTCTTGCATAAGAGTTAACTCATAAAGCAGTAGATTCAAAGTAAAGGCATTGAAGCAACACAAATGAAGATATAAGTTTCAGCGGTTGCTTTCAACTTGTAACATGTATATCTCATGGATAATTGTCAATACAAAGTAATATGATGAATGCAAATATGCAAGTATGTAGGAATCAATGCACAGTTAACACAAGTGTTTGCTTCTAAGATAGAAGGAAGTAGGTAAACTGACTCAACATAAAAGTAAAAGAAAGGCCCTTCGTAGTGGGAAGCATGGATTTCTATATTTGTGCTAGAGCTTTTATTTTGAAAACATAGAGAGAGCATAAAAGTAAAGTTTTGAGAGGTGTTTGTTGTTGTCAACGAATGGTAGTGGGTACTCTAACCCCCTTGCCAGACAGACTTTCAAGGAGCGGCTCCCATGAAATTTTTTATTTTTGGGTGACACTCCTTCCAACCTTTGCTTTCACAAACCATGGCTAACCAAATCCTCGGGTGCCTTCCAACAATCTCATACCATGAAGGAGTGTCTTTTATTTTTGTTTTATTTAGATGACGCTCCTCCCCACCTTTGCTTTCTCAAGCCATGGCTAACCGAATCCTCGGGTGCCGTCCAACAATCACATACCATGGAGGAGTGTCTATTTGTAAAATTATGAAAGTTAGTTAATTGGGGCTGGGAACCCCATTGCTAGCTCTTTTTGCAAAATTATTGGATAAGCGGATGAAGCCACTAGTCCATTGGTGAAAGTTGCACAACAAGATTGAAAGATAAAACACCACATACTTCCTCATGAGCTATAAAACATTGACACAAATAAGAGGTAATAACTTTTGAATTGTTTAAAGGTAGCACTCAAGCAATTTACTTTGGAATGGCAGAGAAATACCATGTAGTAGGTAGGTATGGTCGACACAAATCGCATAGTTTTTGGCTCAAAAATTTGGATGCACGAGAAGTAATCCCTCTCAATACAAGGCTTAGGCTAGCAAGGTTGTTTGAAGCAAACACAAGTATGAACCGGTACAGCAAAACTCACATAAGAACATATTGCAAGCATTATAAGACTCTACACTGTCTTCCTTGTTGCTCAAACCCTTACTAGAAAATATCTAGACTTTAGAGAGACCAATCATGCAAACCAAATTTTAGCAAGCTCTGTGTATTTCTTCACTAATAGGTGCAAAGTATATGATGCAAGAGCTTAAACATGATCTATATGAGCACAACAATTGCCAAGTATCAAATTATTCAAGACATTATACCAATTACCACATGTAGCATTTTCTGTTTCCAACCATATAACAATTAACGAAGCAGTTTAAACCTTCGCCATGAACATTAAGAATAAAGCTAAGAACATATGTGTTCATATGCAACAGCGGAGCGTGTCTCTCTCCCACACAATGAATGCTAGGATCCAAATTTATTCAAACAAAACAAAAAACAAGAACATACAGACGCTCCAAGTAAAGCACATAAGATGTGACGGAATAAAAATATAGTTCCACTAGAGGAACCGGATAATTTGTCGATGAAGAAGGGGATGCCTTGGGCATCTGATGACCCACAAGTATAGGGGATCGCAACAGTCTTCGAGGGAAGCAAAACCCAATTTATTGATTCGACACAAGGGGAGACAAAGAACACTTGGAAGCCTTAACAGCGGAGTTGTCAATTCAGCTGCACCTGGAAACAGACTTGCTCGCAAGAGTTTATCAGTAGTAACAGTTTTATAGCAGTAGCAGTAGTGAAATAACAGCAGCAGAGTAACAAAGACAGCAGTAGTGATTTTAGTAAACAGCAGGATTAAAATACTGTAGGCACGGGAACGGATGAACGGGCGTTGCATGGATGAGAGAAACTCATGTAACAATCATAGCAGGGCATTTGCAGATAATAATAAAACGGTGTCCAAGTACAAAGCAATCAATAGGCATGTGTTCCAATTATAGTCGTACGTGCTCGCAATGAGAAACTTGCACAACATCTTTTGTCCTACCAGCCGGTGGCAGCCGGGCCTCTAGGGAATCTACTGGATATTAAGGTACTCCTTTTAATAGAGTACCGGAGCAAAGCATTAACACTCCGTGAACACATGTGATCCTCACATCACTACCATACCCTCCGGTTGTCCCGATTTCTGTCACTTCGGGGCCATTGGTTCCGGACAGCGACATGTGTATACAACTTGCAGGTAAGATCAATAAACAATGAATATCATGATGAAATAATAACATGTTCAGATCTGAGATCATGGCACTCAGGCCCTAGTGACAAGCGTTAAGCATAACAAGTTGCAACAATATCATCAAAGTACCAATTACGGACACTAGGCACTATGCCCTAACAATCTTATGCTATTACATGACCAATCTCATCCAATCCCTACCATCCCCTTCGGCCTACAGCGGGGGAATTACTCACACATGGATGGGGGAAACATGGCTGGTTGATGTAGAGGCGTTGGCGGTGATGATGGCGATGATCTCCTCCAATTCCCCGTCCCGGCGGAGTGCCAGAACGGAGACTACTGGCTCCCGCGACGGAGTTTCGCGATGTGGCGGCGTTCTGGAGGGTTTCTGGCGACTTCGACTTCTCCCCGTGCGTTTTTAGGTCGAGGCCGATAAATAGTCCGAAGGAGGGCGTCGGAGGCCGGCCGAGGGGGCCACACCATAGGGCCGCGCGGGCCCCCCCTAGGCCGCGCCGCCTTATGGTGTGGGGCCCTCGGGCCTCCACCTTACTTGACCGTCTGGCTCCGTCAGTATTCTGGGAAAATAGGGCCTTCTGCATAAATTCCGAGGATTTTCCCGAAAGTTGGATTTCTGCACAAAAACGAGACACCAGAACAGTTCTGCTAAAAACAGCATTAGTTCGTGTTAGTTGTATCCAAAATACACAAATTAGAGGCAAAACAATAGCAAAAGTGTTCGGGAAAGTAGATACGTTTTGGACGTATCAACTCCCCCCAAGCTTAGCTTATTGCTTGTCCTCAAGCAATTCAGTTAACAACTGAGCGATAAAAGAACTTTCACTAACACATTTGCTCATATGATGTATATATTCTCATGCTATGGCTAATACTTAAGCAGTTCATAATGAGATACATGCAAATAAGATCATCTAACAGCTATGTCAATCATGGAGAGGTACCAACAATTAATAATAAGCATCATGAATCATGCATATAAGCAGGATTGCAATGTTCATAAGAGAGTATGATAAAGTGGTATCTCGCTTGCCCGTATTTGATCGGCAAAACATAAATGCCCAGGCACCTCTGGAGTTCATAGAAAGACTAGAAGTAGTGATTGTCAAAGATAAAAGCATCAAAGTTATACCACAATCAATCATATTTTGAGACAAGCATATTATACTAAGAATGACAGTTGTGCTCTCAAGATAGTGCTCAAAGAAATAATGGAGACACAACATAGAAGTAAAAGATTGACCCTTCGCAGAGGGAAGCAGGGATTAACATGCGCTAGAGCTTTTCATTTTTGAAATCAGGAGTAAAATCATTTTGAGAGGTGTTTGTTGTTGTCAACGAATGGTAATGGGTACACCAACTACCTCGCCAACCGGACTTTCAAGAGCGGCTCCCATGAATTATTTGCATATTTATGTGGCACTCCTTCCAACCTTTCTTACACAAACCATGGCTAACCGAATCCTCGGGTGCCTGCCAACAATCTCATACCATGAAGGAGTGCCTTTTTATTTTAGTTTTATTATGATGATGACACTCCCCCCAACCTTTGCTTACACAAGCCATGGCTAACCGAGTCCTTCGGGTGCCGTCCATCAATCACAAACCATGGAGGTGTGTCTATTTAAGTTAATTAATTTGGGACTGGGAATCCCATTGCCAGCTCTTTTTGCAAAATTATTGGATAAGCGGATGTGCCACTAGTCCATGTGAGAGTCCATCAAAAGTAAATGACAAGGTTGAAAGCTAAACACCACATACTTCCTCATGAGCTATGAAACATAAGCACAAATTGAGAAGCATTTTGAAGGTTTTAAAGGTAGCGCATGAGAATTTACTTGGAATGGTTTGAAATGCCATGCATAGGTATTTATGGTGGACACTTTGGAACAACTCGGTTTTCAGGTGTTTGGAAGCACGAGCAGCGTTCCCGCTCAGTACAAGTGAAGGCTAGCAATAGACTAGGGAGCGACAAATCAAGAGAGCGATGCTTTGTCATAATCATGCTTGCGGCAAAATAAATTAACGGAGGCATAAAAGTGATACAAGAACTCTGAAGCAATATAGATCATCGAGGCTTAATTGACTTTTTGTTCAGTCATATGCATGCGTGAGCATGTGCCAAGTCGATATAAATGAATTATTCAAAGGAGGATACCACAATGCCATACCTACTTATGAATAAAACAATGCAAGCAAACATCCATGACATGCTACTCATATTAATAAATTGGAGTTAAACATGAGAGATCATAAACTACTAGACTTTCTCAAATAACATATACCTCACATGAACCAATTAAGCATGCTCACATGGATGAGTATATGTACAAAAATGAAAACAAATAGAGTTCATACCAGCCTCTCACCACAATCAGATTGTCGTAGATCGTCATTATTGCCTTTTCACTTGTATAGCTTGGATAATATGAAACGAAAACCACGCTCCAGCCACCGAAGACCATTGAACTCATAATGAACTTTACAAATAAAAGAAGAACAGCAAATATTTTTGGTGTTTTCGAATTAGGAACAAGAACAAAAGGAAACAAACAAACAAAGCAAAATCTTTTTGGGTTTTCTTATAGCAAACTGGCAATAGCAAATAAAGCGAAATAAATAAAAGAAACCAAAGCAAACAAATGGTGAAGAGAAACAACATAAATATTTTTGGTCTTTTTGTGTTTTGGGAAAGAAACAAAGCAAAAACAAGAAATAGCAAACTAAAAGAAACACAGAAAAGCGAGATGGCAGAAATCTGCCAAAACCTGACAGCAGTACAGAAATCGATTTTTACAAAAATCTTACGTTGCTCAACTCGAAAAGTGTTCAACTAATGAAAGTTAGATAACAATCTGGGGAACCCGCACAAAAATTGGCAGCTCAAAATAACGTTCTGGCTGTGCGCACGAATTTTTCTAGTAACAGTCCAGAATCTGTTTTCAGGCAGCACTTCCCAAAATATCATCTCCCTCTCATTAGAAAACCACTCAAAGAGACTAAACAAGTATGTGCAAGTATCCAGCAACCATAATATGCAAAGAATGAGTGATGACGGTATACCTCCCCCCAAGCTTAGGCTTTTGGCCGAAGTGGAGTTCAACCCCAACGAGGGTCGCTGTTCCTCGCCGGTGGATAATTCATGGCGTAGTCATAGTAAAGTTCCTGTGCAGAAGAAAAGCGTGGAGGCTCCACATGCCCAACATGTTGATGCGAGGAACTTGCTGCATCGGACGATGAGTCGAGGTGTTCCTTGGTCTCCGTGTCGTCTCTTGCATGATGGCCTCCTCCCTCTATGTGTGCATCCAGTGCACCTTCTGTGACCGACCAATCTTCCCTGGAATCAAGGTTAGACAGAACAGGCGCAGGCAATCTTACTAGTTTCTCAGTTTTCTTAGTTATTCTCCAGACTTTCTTATAAAATGTCATCTTGTAGAACAGGTTACCCAAGTTGGAGGAATCAGAAACAAATTCATGTTTAATCATAGAGGCTATGTCAAGTTTTTCTATGGAGAATGGAATGTCAAAATGATGAGGTTCTACATTATGAAAAGCTAGTAAACGAGAGGCGATGAGACCTCCACAAATTCCACCTTTCTCACGGTTAGTAGCGAGTCTATAAGCTATCAATGCCCCCAAATTATAAGTCCTACTACTTTGCAGTGCCGCAGCTAGAAAAGCTAAATCCGGGATAGAAAGTTTACCACCAATCTTTCTAGCAAGAACGCATTTAGTAATGAAATAGGCAAAGTAGCGGATAGCCGGGAGCTGAATGCTAGTGATTTTACCACTATCCTCTGAGAAACTCCTTCCATAGCAAATCATCTTGAAGAGGCTTAAGAGTTCTTGCGGCGATCCCCTTATCTTCTCGCATGATCCCCATTGCGGTACTCTAATTGCTGCACAAAAATCACTGAATGGCAAGTTGACAGCTTTATTGTAAATTTTATACTGAACCGTGGGGTTAGATCGCGACCAATTGAACTTAAAGTCCTGCACAAAAGACATAGTTAATTTTGCATATTGTCTTGGCTCTCCTTCAACAAAATCACTCAGCCCTGCTCGAGAAATTAGACTCCGAACATCTTCCAATATTCACGCGCTTCTCATGAAATCCGCGCACGGGTAGTAAGAGGGGTATACTCCCTCTTCACGATTCACTCTCATAACTTGTTGGACCTCCAATTCTTGTTGGTTAAGTTGATATCTACTCAACTCCATTTTCTGAAATTTTTAACAAACAATATAAAATTTGATTTGGTGACATATAATCAAGGGGAACTACTATAGGAACTTGCTAGAGTACTAATCATGCATCAAAACTAGTTTATACAACTTAGAACAAGCATGCAAGCTCACTAAACATGTTACCTACAGCAGCAAAATATTCAAGATATACTCAACCAAACAAAATTCTACTTGGATAGGTGGAGGAGTCACATATCGAAGAGCAAATGTGCCAAATTTCAGACAGAAATCTGGGCTGAGCAAAGAGATCGAAAAATCCTGAGCTCTTGAGCAAAAACGCGAGTGAGAGAAAGCTGGTTCGAGTTTTTTCGGGAGAGAGAAGATGCTGGGAGAAAGAGATGAAGTAGTGGGGCAAGGAGGGGCCCACACCACAGGGTGGCGCGCCCCCCTCCTTGGCCGCGCTGGCCTGTGGTGTGGCACCCTGTGGTGCCCCACAGGTCATCCTCTGGTGCTCCCAGGTGCCTCGTTGAAAAATAGGACCAACGGTATAATTTTTGTGAATTTTTGAAAACTTTGAAAAATGCACATTTCTGGGTATTAAGTTTACTATTACTGGCCAGGAAAATTTTTGAAATTTCCAATTAACTAAGGAACTTTGCAAATTAAAAGTGCTACAGCAACTAGAGTAAGTGGAGGAAGAAAGAGATGTTGTTTACCTCCTCTATGCATATAAAAAGTATTTGTTAACAAGGTTGATCACGTCTTGCCACCAAATAAATTTTACATAGCATAAGAAGAAATAAACCTCAAATCAATCATGTTACCTTGAATTGTATTGATATGGATCCAATCACGAGAGTTTGATATTCTTCTTTAGGCTCATATATAGGACAATCAATAGTTCCCACTTTGATAGTTCTCACATTAAAAATAGTATTGACTCCACATACTTTATCAATCTTCTTGGGGAAATAGACGGTATGCTCTTTATCATCAACATTGAAAGTAACCTTTCCTTTATTGCAATCAATAACAGCCCCTGCGGTGTTAAGAAAAGGTCTCCCAAGAATAATAGACATATTATCATCTTCAGGCATTTCCATCACAACAAAATCAGTTAATATCAAGCAGTTAGTAGTAACTTGAACAGGAACATCCTCACATATACCAACAGGAATAGCAGTAGATTTATCAGCCATTTGCAAAGATATATCAGTAGGTATCAACTTATCTAGATAAAGTCTCTTATAAAGAGAAAAAGGCATAACACTAACACCGGCTCCCAAGTCACATAGAGCAGTTTTAACATAATTATTCTTGATAGAACAAGGAATAGTAGGTATACCTGGGTCGCCCAACTTCTTTGGCACTTTGCCATTGAAAGAGTAATTAGCAAGCATAGTGGAAATTTCCTCATTGGGGATTTTCCTTTTGTTAGTAACAATATCTTTCATATACTTTGAATAAGGAGGCAATTTAATAGCATCAGTCAAAGGGATTTGCAAGAATAAAGGTTTCATCCAATCACAAAATTTATTATAGTGTTCTTCTTCCTTTGATTTTAGTTTCTTAGCAGGAAAAGGCATTTCCTTTTGCACCCAAGGTTCTCTTTCATTACCATGTTTCTTAGCAATGAAATCTTCTTTAGTATACTTTTTATTTTTAGCATGCTTTTCGGGTTCATCTTCTACTTCTTCTTTATCAGAAGCATCATTCTTATCATTATCATTATCATTATCATGTTCATTACCACTTTCAGTTTCAGCATCGGAAATAGAAATACTATTAGGATCATTAACAGGTTCAGAGGATTCTACAACATTTTTATGTTTCTTCTTCTTTTTCTTCTTAGAAGGAGCACTAGGTTCAATGCGTTGAGAATCTTGTTCAATTCTTTTGGGATGCCCTTCAGGATATAGAGGATCCTGGGTAGAGACACCACCTCTAGTTGTTACTTCATAAGCATGTTTCTCTTTATAATTATTATTTAGCAAGTCATTTTGCACTTTAGTGAGTTGATCAATTTGAGTTTGAATCATTTGAAAATGTTTAACAAGCACCTTAACATCATTGGAGGTTCTCTCCACAATATCATGCAAATTGCTAATAGCTTGAGAATTTTCCATTAGATGATTTTCTACTCTCATATTGAAATTTTCTTGCTTAACAATATAATTATCAAACTCATCTAAGCATTGTGCAGGAGGTTTCGAATACGGAATATCTTCCCTAGTAAAGCGTTGAAGGGAGTTTACCTCAATCATGGATGAAGGGGGAATTATCTCACATATATCTTCTATGGGAGGAAGATTCTTCACATCTTCAGATTTAATACCTTTCTCCTTGAGAGACTTCTTGGCTTCCCTCATATCCTCATCATTTAATTTAATCATACCCCTCTTCTTCAATATTGGCGTTGGAGTTGGTTCAGGCGTAGTCCAATCATCATGATTCCGGCCTATTTTAGCCAATAATTCTTCAGCGTCGTCTGGAGTTCTTTTCCTAAAAACACAACCAGCACAACTATCCAGGTATGCCCTAGACTCAATGGTTAGTCCACTATAAAATATATCAAGTAAATCATGCTTTTCCAAATCATGGTCAGGCCGAGCTCTAATAAGAGAGCAAAATCTCGCCCAAGCCTCAGGCAATTTCTCTCCATCTTCCTAGTCAAAATTATAAATTCTCTGCAAAGCAATATGTTGAGCACTAGCAGGAAAGTATTTACGGAAGAAAACATCAAGCAATTCTTTTGGACTTTTAATAGAATTAGGTGGCAAATTATTATACCAAGTTTTAGCGTCATCCTTTAATGAGAATGGAAAGATTTTAGAAACAAAGTAAGTACGCTTCTTAACATCATCAGAAAACAAGCTACTCAGAGTAGATAGCTCAATCATGTGTTCAACAGCACTTTCTTTTTCAGTACCACAAAATGGTGTTTTCTCAACAATAGCTATATGAGATAAATCAAGAGAAAAATCATAATCTTTATCCTTAATGTTTATAGGAGATGTGGCAAACTTAGGATCAAGAGACAGTTTATATCTAACAGCATGTTCTGCAAGCAACTTTTTAATTTTTCTTGCATCAGTAGTAGCATTGCATTTTTCAATAAAATCATCATTAAGCTCCACATAATCTTCATCAGGATCATCACTAGAATAATCAAGTTCAGGTGAATTAACAGGTGTAGTAGCATTAGGAGTTTCAGTATTTTCAATTTGTCTAGACCTAGCAATCGTAGCATCTAGAAAGGATCCCAATGAACCACTATCATCAAGCACAGCAGAAATATTATCAATATTATGAGAGTTTTCAGATTCAGCAGAAGTACCCGCATGTGAAGCATGTGGCGGTGAAACAAGTTTATCAATCACAGATGGTGAATCAAGAGCAGCAGAGGTACTCAAAGTTGTACCTTTTCTTGTAGTGGATGGTAATATGGCGACCTTAGTATCGCGAGGTTTACCCATGATGGAGAATTTGCAGCGAACAATATCAATCCAAGTGAACTTCCAAATAAAGCTATGCTCCCCGGCAACGGCGCCAGAAAATAGTCTTGATGACCCACAAGTATAGGGGATCGGAACAGTCTTCGAGGGAAGCAAAACCCAATTTATTGATTCGACACAAGGGGAGACAAAGAACACTTGGAAGCCTTAACATCGGAGTTGTCAATTCAGCTGCACCTGGAAACAGACTTGCTCGCAAGAGTTTATCAGTAGTAACAATTTTATAGCAGTAGCAGTAGTGAAATAACAGCAGCAGAGTAACAAAGAGAGCAGTAGTGATTTTAGTAAACAGCAGGATTAAAATACTGTAGGCACGGGGACGGATGAACGGGCGTTGCATGGATGAGAGAAACTCATGTAACAATCATAGCAGGGCATTTGCAGATAATAATAAAGCGGTGTCCAAGTACAAAGCAATCAATAGGCATGTGTTCCAATTATAGTCGTACGTGCTCGCAATGAGAAACTTGCACAACATCTTTTGTCCTACCAGCCGGTGGCAGCCGGGCCTCTAGGGAATCTACTGGATATTAAGGTACTCCTTTTAATAGAGTATCGGAGCAAAGCATTAACACTCCGTGAACACATGTGATCCTCACATCACTACCATCCCCTCCGGTTGTCCCGGTTTCTGTCACTTCGGGGCCATTGGTTCCGGACAGCGACATGTGTATACAACTTGCAGGTAAGATCAATAAACAATGAATATCATGATGAAATAATAACATGTTCAGATCTGAGATCATGGCACTTGGGCCCTAGTGACAAGCATTAAGCATAACAAGTTGCAACAATATCATCAAAGTACCAATTACGGACACTAGGCACTATGCCCTAACAATCTTATGCTATTACATGACCAATCTCATCCAATCCCTACCATCCCCTTCGGCCTACAGCGGGAGAATTACTCACACATGGATGGGGGAAACATGGCTGGTTGATGTAGAGGCATTGGCGGTGATGATGGCGATGATCTCCTCCAATTCCCCGTCCCGGCGGAGTGCCAGAATGGAGACTTCTGGCTCCCGCGACGGAGTTTCGCGATGTGGCGGTGTTCTGGAGGGTTTCTGGCGACTTCGACTTCTCCCCGTGCGTTTTTAGGTCGAGGCCGATAAATAGTCCGAAGGAGGGCGTCGGAGGCCGGCCGAGGGGGCCACACCATAGGGCCGCGCGGCCCCCCCTAGGCCGCGCCGCCTTATAGTATGGGGCCCTCGGGCCTCCACCTTACTTGACCTTCTGGCTCCGTCAGTATTCTGGGAAAATAGGGCCTTCTGCATAAATTCCGAGGATTTTCCCGAAAGTTGGATTTCTGCACAAAAACGAGACACCAGAACAGTTCTGCTAAAAACAGCGTTAGTCCGTGTTAGTTGTATCCAAAATACACAAATTAGAGGCAAAACAATAGCAAAAGTGTTCGGGAAAGTAGATACGTTTTGGACGTATCAGCATCCCCAAGCTTAGATGCTTGAGTCTTCTTGAAATATGCAGGGATGAACCACGGGGGCATCCCCAAGCTTAGAGCTTTCACTCTCCTTGATCATATTGTATCATCCTCCTCTCTTGATCCTTGAAAACTTCCTCCACACCAAACTCAAAACAAACTCATTAGAGGGTTAGTGCATAATCAAAAATTCACATGTTCATAGGTGACATAATCATTATTAACACTTCTGGACATTGCACAAAGCTACTGAAAGTTAATGGAATAAAGAAATTCATCAAACATAGCAAAACAGGCAATGCGAAATAAAAGGCAGAATCTGTCAAAACAGAACAGTCTGTAAAGACGAATTTTTCTGGGGCACTAGACTTGCTCAAATGAAAATGCTCAAATTGAATGAAAGTTGCGTACATATCTGAGGATTACTCACGTAAATTGGCAGATTTTTCTGAGTTATCTACAGAGAATACTACTCAAATTCGTGACAGCAAGAAATCTGTTTCTGCGCAGTAATCCAAATCTAGTATGAACCTTACTATCAAATACTTTACTTGGCACAACAATGCAATAAAATAAAGATAAGGAGAGGTTGCTACAGTAGTAACAACTTCCAAGACTCAAATATAAAATAAAAGTGCAGAAGTAAAATCATGGGTTGTCTCCCATAAGCGCTTTTCTTTAACGCCTTTCAGCTAGGCGCAGAAAGTGTGTATCAAGTGTTATCAAGAGATGAAGCATCAACATCATAATTTGTTCTAATGATAGAATCAAAAGGTAACTTCATTCTCTTTCTAGGGAAGTGTTCCATACCTTTCTTGAGAGAAAATTGATATTTAATATTACCTTCCTTCATATCAATAATAGCACCAACAGTTCGAAGAAAAGGTCTTCCCAATATAATGGGACAAGATGCATTGCATTCAATATCCAACACAACAAAATCAATGGGGACAAGGTTATTGTTAACCGTAATGTGAACATTATCAATCCTCCCCAAAGGTTTCTTTGTAGAATTATCAGCAAGATTAACATCCAAATAACAATTTTTCAATGGTGGCAAGTCAAGCATATTATAGATTTTCCTAGGCATAACGGAAATACTTGCACCAAGATCACATAAAGCATTACAATCAAAATCATTGACCTTCATCTTAGTGATGGGCTCCCAACCATCTTCTAACTTTCTAGGAATAGAGGTTTCACGATTTAATTTCTCTTCTCTAGCTTTTATGAGAGCATTTGTAATATGTTTTGTAAAGGCCAAATTTATAGCACTAGCATTAGGACTTCTAGCAAGTTTTTGTAAGAACTTTATAACTTCAGAGATGTGACAATTATCAAAATCTAAACAATTATGATCTAAAGCAATGGGATCATTGTCCCCAATATGTGAAAAAATTCAGCGGTTTATCACGAGCGATTTAATGATTTTAATGCTTTCGAGGCAGTTTTGCACGCCTTGCATTAGGAGTAGAAACATTGCCAACACCAATTATTTTACCATTGATAGTAGGAGGTGTAGCAACATGTGAAGCATTTTCATTACTAGTGATGGTAATAGTCCAAACTTTAGCTATATTATTCTCTTTAGCATTCTCTTCTTTTTCCCACCTAGCACGCAATTCAGCCATCAATCTAATATTCTCATTAATTCTAACTTGGATGGCGTTTGCTGTAGCAAATGACTTGATATCTTTAGTTTCATTAGGCATAACTTTCAATTTTAAAAGATCAACATCAGCGGCAAGACTATCAACTTTAGAAGCAAGAATATCAATTTTACCAAGCTTTTCTTCAACAGATTTGTTAAAAGCGGTTTGTGTACTAATAAATTATTTAAGCATGGCTTAAAGACCAGAGGGTACATTCCTATTATTGTTGTAATAATTCCCATAAGAATTACCATAACCATTACTATTATTAGAAGGATATGGCCTATAGTTGTTACCAGAATTATTCCTATAAGCATTGTTGTTGAAATTATTATTTTTAATGAAGTTCACATAAACATGTTCTTCTTGGGCAACCAATGACGCTAACAGAACATTATTAGGATCAACATTAGTCCTACCATTCACAAGCATAGATATAATAGCATCAATCTTATCACTCAAGGAGGAGGTTTCTTCAACAGAATTTACCTTCTTACCTTGTGGAGCTCTTTCTGTGTGCCATTCAGAGTAATTAATCATCATATTATCAAGAAGCTTTGTTGCGGCGCCTAGAGTGATAGACATAAAAGTACCTCCAGCAGCTGAATCCAATAGGTTCCGCGAAGAAAAATTCAGTCCTGCATAAAAGGTTTGGATGATCATCCAAGTAGTCAGTCCATGGGTAGGGCAATTTTTAACCAAAGATTTCATTCTTTCCCATGCTTGGGCAACATGCTCATTATCCAATTGCTTAAAATTCATTATGCTACTTCTCAAAGATATAATTTTAGCAGGAGGATAATATCTACCAATGAAAGCATCCTTACATTTAGTCCATGAATCAATACTATTCTTAGGCAAAGATAGCAACCAATCTTTAGCTCTTCCTCTTAATGAGAAAGGAAACAATTTTAATTTTATAATGTCACCATCTACATCCTTATATTTTTGCATTTCACATAGTTCAACAAAATTATTAAGATGGGCAGCAGCATCATCAGTACTAACACCAGAAAATTGCTCTCTCATAACAAGATTTAGTAAAGCAGGTTTAATTTCAAAAATTCTGCTGTAGTAGCAGGTGGAACAATAGGTGTGCATAAGAAATCATTATTATTTGTGCTAGTGCAGTCACACAACTTAGTATTTTCAGGAGTACCCATTTTAGCAATAGTAAATAAAGCAAACTAGATAAAGTAAATGCAAATAACTAATTTTTTTGTGTTTTTAATATAGAGAACGCAAACAAGATAGTAAATAAAGTTAAGCAAGTAACTATTTTTTTTGTATTTTGATATAATGCAGCAAACAAAGTAGTAAATAAAGTAAAGCAAGACAATAAACAAAGTAAAGAGATTGGAAGTGGAGATTCCCCTTGCAGCGTGTCTTGATCTCCCCGGCAACGGCGCCAGAAAAAGCGCTGCTTGTGACGGTAAAGCACTCGTCCGTTGGGAACCCCAAGAGGAAGGTATGATGCGTACATCATCGAGTTTTCCCCCAGAAAGAAACCAAGGTTATCGAACCAGTAGGAGTCAAGAAGCACGTTGAAGGTTGATGGTGGCGGAGTGTAGTGCGGCGCAACACCAGGGATTCCGGCGCCAACGTGGAACCTGCACAACATAACCAAAATACTTTGCCCCAACTTAACAGTGAGGTTGTCAATCTCACCGGCTTGCTGTAACAAAGGATTAGATGTATAGTGTGGAAGATGATGTTTTCAAAGAACAGTAAGAACAAGTATTGCAGTAGATTGTATTCGATGTAAAAGAATGGACCGGGTTCCACAGTTCACTAGTGGTGTCTCTCCAATAAGAAATAGCATGTTGGGTGAACAAATTATAGTTGGGCAATTGACAAATAAAGATGGCATGACAATGCACATACATATTATGATGAGTAGTGTGAAATTCAATTGGGCATTACGACAAAGTACATAGACCGATATCCAGCATGCATCTATGCCTAGAAAGTCCACCTTCGGGTTAGCATCCGCACCCCTTCCAGTATTAAGTTGCAAACAACAGACAATTGCATTAAGTATGGTGCGTAATGTAATCAACACAAATATCCTTAGACATAGCATTGACGTTTTATCCCTAGTGGCAACAGCACATCCACAACCTTAGAACTTTTACATCCTTTGTCCCAGATTTAATGGAGGCATGAACCCACTATCGAGCATAAATACTCCCTCTTGGAGTTACAAGTAACGACTTGGCCAGAGCCTCTACTAGCAACGGAGAGCATGCAAGATCATAAACAACACATAGATGATAGATTGATAATCAACATAACATAGTATTCCATATTCATAGGATCCCAACAAACACAACATGTAGCATTACAAATAGATGATCTTGATCATGTTAGGCAGCTCACAAGATCCAACAATGATAGCACAATGAGGAGAAGATGATCATCTAGCTACTGCTATGGACCCATAGTCCAGGGGTGAACTACTCACACATCACTCCGGAGGCGATCATGGCGATGAAGAGTCCTCCGGGAGATGATTCCCCTCTCCGGCAGGGTGCCGGAGGCGATCTCCTGAATCCCCCAAGATGGGATTGGCGGCGGCGGCATCTCTGGAAGGTTTTCCGTATCGTGGCTCTCGGTACTGGGGTTTTCTCGACGAAGGCTTCTTATAGGCGGAAGGGTAGGTTTAGGGGCGACGCGAGGGCCCCACACGCCAGGGCCGCGCAGCCCAAGCCCTGGCCGCGCCGCCCTGTTGTGTCGGCGCCTCGTCGCCCCACTTCGTTTCCCTTTCGGTCTTCTGGAATGTTCGTGGAAAAATAAGACCATGGGCGTTGATTTCGTCCAATTCCGAGAATATTTCCTTTGTAGAATTTCTGAAACCAAAAACAGCAGAAAACAGCAACTGGCTCTTCGGCATCTTGTTAATAGGTTAGCGCCGGAAAATGCATAAATATGACATAAAGTGTGTATAAAACATGTGAGTATCATCAATAAAGTAGCATGGGACATAAGAAATTATAGATACGTTTGAGACGTATCAAGCATTAACGCCCACAAAACAATTGTGTTCTACTCGTGCAACCATCTATGCATAGACACGGCTCTGATACCACTGTAGGGATTCGTAGCATAGAAAATAAAAAATTTCCTACCGCGAGAACGCAATCCAAGCCAAGATGCAATCTAGAAGATGGGAGAAACGAGGGGATGAACGAGACTAACCCTTGAATATTTCCAAAGCCTACAAGAGAAGGCTATCGTTGCTGCAGTAAACGATCACTTGCCGCTTTCAAAAGCGTGTAGAAGATCTTGACGGTGCCACAATCGGGCAACACCTCCGTACTCGGTCACACGTTCGGTGTTGATGACGACGTCCTTCTCCCCGTTCCAGCGGGCAGCGGAAGTAGTAGATCCTCCTCGGAATCCCGGCAGCACGACAGCGTGGTGGCGGTGGTGGTGGAGAACTCCGGCAGGGCTTCACCTATGCGCTGCGGGAGTATTATGTGGAGGAGGAGAGGCTAGGGTTTGGGGAGAGGGGGTGGCTAGGGCGCCGGCCATGGGCAGCCCTAGGTGGTGCGGCCAAGAGTGGCTGCCCCTCCCTCTCCTCCTCATTATATAGGTGGAAATCCCCAAGAGTTGTAGTCCAAGTCTTCGAATAAGACCCCAACAATAAAACCTCCCATAGGTGGGAAACCTACTCAAGGGGGGAGTCCTACCCAAGGTGGGACTCCCACCTTTCCCTTAGGTGGGGTGGCCGGCCACCTATGGTGGAGTCCACCTGGGACTCCACCCCTTAGGGTTTGGCTGGCCATGTGATACGCGTACAGCACGCGTCCGTTGGGAACCCCAAGAGGAAGGTGTGATGCGTACAGCGGCAAGTTTTCCCTCAGTAAGAAACCAAGGTTTATCGAACCAGTAGGAGCCAAGAAGCACGTTGAAGGTTGATGGCGGCGAGATGTAGTGCGGCGCAACACCAGGGATTCCGGTGCCAACGTGGAACCTGCAGAACACAACCAAAGTACTTTGCCCCAACGAAACAGTGAGGTTGTCAATCTCACCGGCTTGCTATAACAAAGGATTAGATGTATAGTGTGGATGATGATTGTTTGCAGAGAACAGTAGAACAAGTATTGCTGCAGATTGTATTCGATGTAAAGGAATGGACCGGGGTCCACAGTTCACTAGAGGTATCTCTCCCATAAGAATAAGCATGTTGGGTGAACAAATTACAGTTGGGCAATTGACAAATAGAGAGGGCATGACAATGCACATACATGATATGATGAATATTGTGAGATTTAATTGGGCATTACGACAAAGTACATAGACCGCTATCCAGCATGCATCTATGCCTAAAAAGTCCACCTTCAGGTTATCATCCGAACCCCTTCCAGTATTAAGTTGAAAACAACAGACAATTGCATTAAGTATGGTGCGTAATGTAATCAATAACTACATCCTCGGACATAGCATCAATGTTTTATCCCTAGTGGCAACAGCACATCCATAACCTTAGGGGTTTCTGTCACTCCCCCAGATTCACGGAGACATGAACCCACTATCGAGCATAAATACTCCCTCTTGGAGTTACAAGCATCAACTTGGCCAAAGCATCTACTAGTAACGGAGAGCATGCAAGATCATAAACAACACATAGATTGATAATCAACATAACATAGTATTCTCTATCCATCGGATCCCAACAAACACAACATATAGCATTACAGATAGATGATCTTGATCATGTTAGGCAGCTCACAAGATCCGACAATGAAGCATAATGAGGAGAAGACAACCATCTAGCTACTGCTATGGACCCATAGTCCAGGGGTGAACTACTCACTCATCACTCCGGAGGCGACCATGGCGGCGTAGAGTCCTCCGGGAGATGATTCCCCTCTCCGGCAGGGTGCCGGAGGCGATCTCCTGAATCCCCCGAGATGGGATTGGCGGCGGCGGCGTCTCTGGAAGGTTTTCCGTATCGTGGCTCTCGGTACTGGGGGTTTCGCGACGAAGGCTATATGTAGGCGGAAGGGCAGAGTCGGGAGAGTCACGAGGGGCCCACACGCTAGGGCCACGCGGCCAGCCCCTGGGCCGCGCCGCCCTACTATGGCACCGCCTCGTGGCCCCACTTCGTTAGTCCTCCGGTCTTCTGGAAGCTTCGTGTGAAAATAGGCCCCTGGGCGTTGATTTCGTCCAATTCCGAGAATATTTCCTTACTAGGATTTCTGAAACCAAAAACAGCAGAAACTTGACAAGCTGGCTCTTCGGCATCTCGTTAATAGGTTAGTGCCGGAAAATGCATAAATATGACATAAAGTATGCATAAAACATGTAGATATCATCAATAATGTGGCATGGAACATAAGAAATTATCGATACGTCGGAGACGTATCAGCATCCCCAAGCTTAGTTTCTGCTCGTCCCGAGCAGGTAAACGATAACAAAGATAATTTCTGGAGTGACATGCCATCATAACCTTGATCATACTATTGTAAGCATATGTAATGAATGCAGCGATCCAAACAATGTAAATGACATGAGTAAACAAATGAATCATATAGCAAAGACTTTTCATGAATAGTACTTCAAGACAAGCATTAATAAGTCTTGCATAAGAGTTAACTCATAAAGCAATAATTCATAGTAGAGGTATTGAAGCAACACAAAGGAAGATTAAGTTTCAGCGGTTGCTTTCAACTTGTAACATGTATATCTCATGGATATTGTCAACATAGAGTAATATAACAAGTGCAATATGCAAGTATGTAGGAATCAATGCACAGTTCACACAAGTGTTTGCTTCTTGAGATGGAGAGAAATAGGTGAACTGACTTAACAATAAAAGTAAAAGAAAGGTCCTTCAAAGAGGAAAGCATCGATTGCTATATTTGTGCTAGAGCTTTGGTTTTGAAAACAAGAAACAATTTTGTCAACGGTAGTAATAAAGCATATGTGTCATGTAAATTATATCTTACAAGTTGCAAGCCTCATGCATAGTATACTAATAGTGCCCGCACCTTGTCCTAATTAGCTTGGATTACCTGGATTATCATCGCAATGCACATGTTTTAACCAAGTGTCACAAAGGGGTACCTCTATGCCGCCTGTACAAAGGTCTAAGGAGAAAGCTCGCATCGGATTTCTCGCTATTGATTATTCTCAACTTAGACATCCATACCGGGACAACATAGACAACAGATAATGGACTCCTCTTTTATGCATAAGCATGTAGCAACAATTAATTTTCTCATATGAGATTGAGGATATTTGTCCAAAACTGAAACTTCCACCATGGATCATGGCTTTAGTTAGCGGCCAAATGTTCTTCTCTAACATTATGCATGCTCTAACCATTCTAGCTGTAAATCTCCCTTACTTCAGACAAGACGGACATGCATAGCAACTCACATGATATTCAACAAAGAGTAGTTGATGGCGTCCCCAGGAACATGGTTATCGCACAACAAGCAACTTAATAAGAGATAAAGTGCATAAGTACATATTCAATACCACAATAGTTTTTAGGCTATTTGTCCCATGAGCTATATATTGTACAAGTAGAGGATAGAAATTTTAAAGGTAGCACTCAAGCAATTTACTTTGGAATGGCGGAGAAATACCATGTAGTAGGTAGGTATAGTGGACACAAATGGCATAGTGGTTGGCTCAAGGATTTGGATGCATGAGAACTATTCCCTCTCGATACAAGGCTTAGGCTAGCAAGGTTTATTTGAAACAAACACAAGGATGAAGCGGTGCAGCAAAACTCACATAAAAGACATATTGTAAACATTATAAGACTCTACACCGTCTTCCTTGTTGTTCAAACTCAATACTAGAAATTATCTAGACCTTAGAGAGACCAATTATGCAAACCAAATTTTAGCAAGCTCTATGTATTTCTTCATTAATGGGTGCAAAGTATATGATGCAAGAGCTTAAACATGAGCACAACAATTGCCAAGTATCACATTATCCAAGACATTATAGCAATTACTACATGTATCATTTTCCAATTCCAACCATATAACAATTTAACGAAGAAGAAACTTTCGCCATGAATACTATGAGTAAAGCCTAAGGACATACTTGTCCATATGCAACAGCGGAGCGTGTCTCTCTCCCACACAATGAATGCTAGGATCCATTTTATTCAAACAAAACAAAAACAAAAACAAACCGACGCTCCAAGCAAAGTGCATAAGATGTGATGGAATAAAAATATAGTTTCACTAGAGGAACCTGATAATGTTGTCGATGAAGAAGGGGATGCCTTGGGCATCCCCAAGCTTAGACGCTTGAGTCTTCTTGATATATGCAGGGGTGAACCACCGGGGCATCCCCAAGCTTAGAGCTTTCACTCTCCTTGATCCTATTGTATCATCTCCCTCTCTTGATCCTTGAAAACTTCCTCCACACCAAACTCAAAACAACTCATTAGAGGGTTAGTGCACAATTAAAATTTACATGTTCAGAGGTGACATAATCATTCTTAACACTTCTGGACATTGCACAAAGCTACTGAAAGTCAATGAAATAGAAAAATCCATCGAGCATAGCAAAACAGGCAATGCGAAATAAAATGCAGAATCTGTCAAAACAGAACAGTTCGTAAAGACGAATTTTATTGAGGTACCAGACTTGCTCAACTGAAAATGCTCAAATTGAATGAAAGTTGCGTACATATCTGAGGATCACTCACGTAAATTGGCATAATTTTCTGAGTTACCTACAGAGAATTAGGCCCAGATTCGTGACAGCAAAGAAATCTGTTTATGCGCAGTAATCCAAATCTAGTATGAACCTTACTATCAACGACTTTACTTGGCACAACAATGCACAAAACTAAGATAAGGAGAGGTTGCTACAGTAGTAATAACTTCCAAGACTCAAATATAAAATAAAGGTACTGTAGTAAAAACATGGGTTGTCTCCCATAAGCGCTTTTCTTTAACGCCTTTCAGCTAGGCGCAGAAAGTGTATATCAAGTATTATCAAGAGATGATGCGTTGACATTCTTACCAGGGGCGTTGCTCTTACCCTTCTTACTCTTATTCCTACTCTTTGGTCTAGGGAATACATGACCGCATCCGGGTGTAGAGGTAAAATTTAGAGTGCCTTTCCCCACATCTATGATTGCTCCCATGTGTTTCAGCAGGGATCTTCCAAGCGTGATTTGTCCTGTCCCTACACATTCAATAACGAGATAATCAGTGGATACCGTCCTTCCAAGAAAGGTTGTGAAAACACCTTCAGCTATACCCTTAGGGATTATAACAAAGTTATCAGTAAGAGTTATTCCTTCTCCCCCTTCAGTAAGTTCCCAAAGTGTCAAAGATTCATAAATACTTTTAGGCATAAGGCAAAACTCAGACATAATATCACAACGAGCAGGAAAAGTTTCACCACCAATAGCAACTTTAACGGTAGGCACCCACATTGAAGGTTCGAAGCTTAATGGAACATAATCATAGTATTCGCGAATTTGGTTGTACACTTCTTTTAAACAGGATATATTTGTTTCGAGAGTGTTTAATCTATTATGAATGCTAGCATGAGATGGATCAAAATTATTATCGGAGCTAGATAATGTAATCAATTTTCTTATGGCATTAAAAGCTTGAACCCCATCACAATGAAGGAAATCTCCTCCCACTACAGCATCTAAGGCATATCTATAGCGAAGAATAAGCCCAAAATAAAAGTTACTAAGAAGCAAACTTAGGGTCATTTTTGGTTCAGTTTTACTATAAGAATCAAAAATTCTAGACCAAGCTTCTTTAAAATTCTCTTCACCACCTTGTTTAAAAGTGAAGATTGATTCCTCAGGTGACAGAGTAACAACTACAGGACTAGTCATGATAATAAAAATAAGGTAAATGCAAGTAACTAAATTTTTTTGTGTGTTTTTGATATAGAGTGCAAACAAGACAGTAAATAAAGTAAAGCTAGCAACTAATTTTGTTGTGTTTTGATTTAGTGCAGCAAACAAAGTAGTAAATAAAATAAAGCAAGACAAAAACAAAGTAAAGAGATTGGATTGTGGAGACTCCCCTTGCAGCGTGTCTTGATCTCCCCGGCAACGGCGCCGAAAACGATCTTGATACGCGTCTGACATGCGTCCGTTGGGAACCCCAAGAGGAAGGTGTGATGCGTACAGCGGCAAGTTTTTCCTCAGTAAGAAACCAAGGTTTATCGAACCAGTAGGAGCCAAGAAGCACGTTGAAGGTTGATGGCGGCGAGATGTAGTGCGGCGCAACACCAGGGATTCCGGTGCCAACGTGGAACCTGCACAACACAACCAAAGTACTTTGCCCCAACGAAACAGTGAGGTTGTCAATCTCACCGGCTTGCTGTAACAAAGGATTAGATGTATAGCATGGATGATGATTGTTTGCAGAGAACAGTAGAACAAGTATTACAGCAGATTGTATTCGATGTAAAGGAATGGACCGGGGTCCACAGTTCACTAGAGGTATCTCTCCCATAAGAATAAGCATGTTAGGTGAACAAATTACAGTTGGGCAATTGACAAATAGAGAGGGCATGACAATGCACATACATGATATGATGAATATTGTGAGATTTAATTGGGCATTACGACAAAGTACATAGACCGCTATCCAGCATGCATCTATGCCTAAAAAGTCCACCTTCAGGTTATCATCCGAACCCCTTCCAGTATTAAGTTGAAAACAACAGACAATTGCATTGATTATGGTGCGTAATGTAATCAATAACTACATCCTCGGACATAGCATCAATATTTTATCCTGTAATAACCCAGAACATAGGAACAACGAAGGGTAGATTTAGAAATGGGATGTGCATTCCATCGCAAAACGGGGGAAATTTTCGCGCTTTATTGCAACTAAACCTAAGAGGGATCGAGGTTCTCTCTCATTTTGCACTTAGGGTTAGGCAATGTGAGTTAGGGCAATTTCGACATGATCTCTTTTGTATCTTGTTGATTTGGGGAATTGATTTCATTTGACAAGTGCTAATACATTTAACAATAAGCATTGAACAATATAAAAGGAATGCATAATTTAAACACAACTCATGAATTCAAACAACTTTGAATTTCAAAGTGAATCTTAAATACAATGTATATTCCAGAATATAAACATTATATACATCAAAAGCTCATAAACAAAAACTTGGGCTTTATTGATATCACAACACAAATTACATTGTCTTTACAAAATTCTTGATACAAGAATTGATGAATAATAAACAGAAATAAAAATGAAGATTACAATATGATTCCTAAACTAAAACCTAGACTATATGACTTGAAGTATTTCTTCATGGTCATGTCCATCTTCAAACACGCAAAACAAAGAATCAACACTAGCCGAGAATGTTAGTGTTAGCCAAAGATTCGATTTGGACGGTTAGCAAATAACACAAGATTCAGTTTGGACGGTGCAAACATTACAAGACACCCGTGCTTGTCCAAAACCAAGGACAAGACAAGATAAGGGCAGCAATGAGACCAAACCCGAGCACACCAGGGGGCTCAAGTTTCAGAATATGAGAGCACACAGCTCAAGTGTGCTAGGCGACAACAAGAAGGCCATGCAACGGCATAGTCACCAAGCAAGCCAGGCTTGTGTGTCAATGCAAGGATAGAAGCAGTGGTTCATATAAAAGGGGCACAAACCCTAGAAATCATAATCGATCGACCGAGATAAGATTCACCAGGTAAGGGTGAAGCAAGAACAAGCTCGATTCATCCGGTTACGGAGCAAGAACGAGAATCAAACCACACAACCACTTAAGCCACCGAAATCATGGTGACCTAGAAGATCAACTAGACCTGGAGGTGAAGGGCTGTGAGCAAACCACAAGTCTGCATCAACACAAAATCTCATACTAGGAGCTGGAACAAGGTATACCAAGTTCCTGGAGTAGATCCAATGGATCTAATCCATAAAATATGCATGACATAGTCATGGGGTTGAGCAGAGATGCTCAACGGGGTGAATCATCACTTGGTTTTCACCAAGGATCACTGCTAGTCTAAAAAGCCACCAAAATAGAAACCATCCAGAGATACGAGATCTTGTGCACAGAAGCAAGATCGATGCACGAATAGCACCAGTAGATGTATTGCAATAAATAGTAGCTAGTATAGACTACACAGAAAATCCTAGGCACATAACCATCAGTAAAACCCTAGATTTCATCACAGGCAAGCATATTGGCATTCATAGTTAGTATGATCCCCAAATATGCAAGCAAAGTTGAGTAGCCCACAAGATCCAACCAAATAAGTGAGCAACCAATCAGTAGCAAGGCTACTGAGGTCACATCACACATAGCATCAAATAAGAGAAAGCCAAATATATCACATCACTATCCAGAAATGGATTCAGATTCTATTTTGCTTGCTAGATAATCATGAACAGTCAAATCATTTGCAAGCAAGTAACTTAATCATCACTGCATAAGCAGTTCATCATCATTTAAGTAATACAAGCATGAATTTATCACAGATCCATGCTAAGCATGACAGTAACACACTGTTAAGCAACACAGTTAATCTATAGCCACTAGAACAAGTCTAGGTAGCTAAGATAAGCAACAGCACAAGTAAGCAACAGCACGGTGATGCTTGAGCATCAGCATCACCAGATAATTAACTCATATAGTCATAGTATTAGCCAGTAAGCAATCACTGACAATTAATTGATCAAATGGACCAATCATAGCAAGCCAAGTTACACAGAGAGGTTAACCAACAAGCAAGGAATGATCCAATGGATCATTGGCTTGCAGAGATAGCACTGAAGCATATCACAGACACCTCTGGCACACACACAAGTGTCACAGATGCAACACAAGTACACCTAGACAAGCAAGCATGATAGACCAGTAAGCATAGCAAGCTCATAAGCATGAACAACATGGTATATCAAGCCCATAAGCAAGCACAGCATAGCATAGCAAGGTCAGAGCATGCTAGAAGCAATAGATAATTACCACCTGGCATGTACAGCAAGCAAGGCAGCAGACGGTACCGAGAAATTGGTAGATTGGCCATAGCTTGCGTAAAAATGGAAGCACGGGCAATTTAGGCGATCATGGCAAGGCTCTGTGTGATCACGGGATCACCGAGAGAAGCGATAAAACGGGGAGGAAGAAGAGGCATAGTAGCTTGGGAGGAGCACAGACATGGAGAAGAGAAGGAGGAGGAGCAGAACACTTACATGCGCCTGGTGGCAGAGGCTATGGCATGGCGAGGCAGTGCTCGCGCGGCCATAGCAGCTGCAAGACCCAGGGTAGGCACCGGCGTTACACCGACGAGCACGAACACCACCACAGCAGCACGGCACGGAGACGACGGCACTGGTACTGCGAGCAGCACCGCACCAGGTTGGTCTCAGGGGGCGCGTACGTCGACGGCGAGGACGAGAATTCACCGGAGACCACCAAATCGTCCGAGGCGATTCTCTAGTGGATCCAGATCGGAGGCGATTCGCCAGGAGAGGACGAGAAGGGAGAAACTGCACGGACAGATCGATAGATCTGCTCGTGGCGGTTCAGGTTCGGTAGGTGGCTACGGCGGGGGAGCCCGGCGATGGCCGGAGCAGGGCGGCGGCCATGGCGGCGACGCCATCGCCACGGGAGTCGCCAGACGGTTAGGGTTAGACGAGCGAGTGAGAGGGCCGAGTGAGGAGAGTGAGGTGGGCCGCTTCGGCGCCACCGAACCCAAAAGGGGGCCAGCCTTATTGGGCCGTCCCTGGGTTAAGTTATTGGGCTGGGCCCAATAGGGGTCCAGAGGGGTATTTTGGTCTTTTTACATTTAATAAAAGATCAAAACTTTACCAAATTTTAATAAATCATAAACAACTCTAAAAATCCAATAAAAATTGGATTTATGAATGAAAAATAAATCTTAACAAGAATAAAATATGAAATGAAATTTATGAAACAAATTCAAAATTATGAATTTTTAGAATTTAAATAATAACTTGGAATTTAGAATTATTATTTCCTTGTAATTAAAATTCAAGGAAAAATCTCAAATAAGTTCAAATACTTATTTTCAAACATTTCAAAATGAAATTCTACTAATCCAAGTCATTTCTTTTGAAAGAGGGTATTTTTCCCAGAAAAAAATACTATACTCCTTTTTATTCCAAAAACTATAGAGTTCACTCTATAATTTCAAATTATTTTGGAATGACTAAGGTAATCATCAAGTAAAAATCATTTTACTTTGAATTGTTGTACTTTGTGTGAATCACAATGATTAATACTTTTAAATCAATTGTAAATTACCGTCAAAGACATAAATCTTAAATACAACCCTAAATTGTACTAACTCATTGGGGTAAAGGGACTCAACATAAAATAATCCATCCATGATTGCATTATTTGGATTTTTATAACATTGTCCTTACCGGACAATGATGCTTCTTCTGAGAACCCGAGGTCCAGGTTCCATCAACTGCATTGAACTGCACTATCTCGCAGTCCACAGGCAAGTTCACCCTTGCTCATGTCAACTTGCTTATTTTCTACTACTTTAATACAAAGCTATATACTTATCATTCCTGCATCGCAAATGAAATGTTATTTTCCAACTATGAATATGACTATGTGGCTGGCAATGGAACCATGGTATGTGTTGATATGGTGGAGGTTCCATTGCAATGGGTTATATCACCCTAGGATTAAATTACCAATGCCGTCCAGTGATTCTAGCGCCGTACAAACCGCGTTGACCATGAGATCTATAATGGCTCTGGAAAAGCCAGCTGTATCTTTTCCCTTCTGCACGCCAACGGATTGGTAGAGCCGGCGGGGTCTTTGGAGGCACCGCCGTAGGTTGGGATAGCCTTTTAAATCCCCATCCATTAGTGATGATGGCTCTACGATCTATGAAGGATTGTCCAAAGTACACCATGAGTAAAGCCGTATTATCGGGGAAGTCTGGAGGTGTGCGGGTGGACAAAAGGGTGGGTTTGCAGTCGCGGAGAAGGCGGTGTGGGCTTGGATCTTTATACCTGGCCTCACACCAAAGGAAGTGTGAACGGGGGCAAGTCCCTGCGGATGGCAAAAAGGGTGAGATCTCTTGTGGGAAAAGTAACGCACCTCTGCAGAGTGTATCAAATTGTGGCTGTCACTCCTTGTTCCGGGAAGGGAACTGCGAACGCGGCAGGAAAGGAACTCCACGAAGTTCTGGTCAACCTGTGAAGACTGACGGGCATAGTTTTCATAATAAAAGCAACCTTTTGAAGAAATGTTTTCAAAACATGCATTGACCTGCGATTTCCTGATCAATGGTCGTAGCTAGTGCATCAAACACCTTTTATTCTTTTAGAACTTGCTGAGTACCTCTGTACTCACTTTCTTTCGACACCCTTGCTAGACTGTGATCCGGAAGTGGAGGCTATCAACGATGGAGCACCAGAAGGAAGCTACGAGCTGGTCTACGAAGAACCTGATCTTACCGGCGGAGTGGAAGGCGTAGACTATGGAATAGTCTACGGACCAGATGACACGGAGGTGGAGGAGTAGTGACATACCCTAGCATCATAGAGCCGAGCAGCGTAGAACTTACCTAAATAAGTTGTTGAGCTCTTTATATTTGTTATGAGTTGTAATCGTACTTAAGTAGTATCTTAGGGTGTTCTCATAGGACCTGTGAGAATACCAACTTGTTAAGACAATGTTTGTAATAAAGTATGGAGTGTTATGACCTGCAATGTTTCTGTTATACCACTCTGAGGGATATGGCAATTTGTGAGGAAGCCCCTCCACAAGGATCATATCAACGACTTGTATACTACAACATGCAGTGGTATGCTGGGTCACCGCAGCTGGTATCAGAGCAAATGTTGCGACCTTAGGTTGGAAAAACCTAGTATAGGGAAGAAACCTGTAGGAGTCTAGTAGAAATAGTAAAGGATTCTCTAGAAATATGGTGATTATTCAGTTGAGAATAGCAAAACCATATATTTTAGTGCGATGATTCTTTATTATAGCTATTATGCTGCATTATCACCACTAATATTCTGCTTTTGTATACAGCCATAATGGCGAATACTTTTCCTAAGAGGACTTTGAGGAAGGTTGAGGGTTGGCTCGGTGATTATGATGGACCAATAACAGCTCTCCTGTGTGGGATCTTTGAAGGAACTTCATTGTGATCCACGGATACCTGTTATCAAGTGTACCTATTATGATGGGGAAATCCTAGCCAAGTGCAGAGTATCGGTTCAACTACCAGAAAAACTGCTGATGAGTCATATAATGCCATACGGAGAAGCCAAAACTATCACCACAGCCTACCATATGGGCCTATTCAAGGCAATCCTTGAGATAAGGCAGCACAAGTCAGTAGAACTGCTATGTTCAGAGTTTTCTCATATACCTCATGCCGAGGAAGATGAGGATCCCACTCTTAATCATTTAGTGTTAGCACACAGAAGTCCTGAAGCTGCAGCACAACACATGGATAGCTGTAAGTCTTTATTGACCACGATGTATCTTTTACACATGAAGATGAGAGGTGAGATTGACCACATGCTAGCTGAGTTCACGGACCCTGATAAAGTCCAAACTCGGATGCGTGATTTGAGGGCACAACCACAACATACTACACCTTTCTTTAACCCAGACAGCGATGTAGATTTGAGTGACCAGTGGTCCAAGAGAAATCCACTTACAAGAGATCCACTTACACCTAACTTTGTTCCGCACTATCCACACGTGTCAGCATCGTATGATACTGGATATGGGGGAGACCATTCATGGAACATAAACTGCTCGGAGTCACCGATTGAGAACTCGACGGGTTGGCGTTTCGGGGAACCTTTCGGTGATGAGGAGGAGCCAATTCCATGTGATACAGGAGATGAGAGTGATGCGGTTAACCAGAATGTTAACCAAAGCTATGGGCGAAGCGAAAGACACCAACTCCATTTCTTTAGATTTGGAGATGGGATTACCCAAAACATCCCAGTACGTCGTAGGTGAGAGCTCTGGAACAAAGAAAAAGAAGAAGAAGAAGATGAGGGGTCAAGTGAATAGGAATCCTCCATGGATGACTGGAGAAGAGGAGCTGTATTCCACTGGGGATATGTATGAGTCTTTATCTAGTTACTTTGGCATGACAGATCTCTGTCTCGGCACTTCGTCCGATTCAGACTACATACCTACGGGAAGAACTTTCATTCCGGACGGTCTTCGGAGGGACAGACCGTTGTACCGGATGGACCCCGAGGATGTACGCGGAGGCGAGCTATGATGAGGAGGAGTAGAGCTCCAGGGAAGAATAAAGTAATCTAGGTGGTATTGTAATAGAACGTATTTTAAATTCCCGTTGGCTTGGGCTTTGAGCCAAATAAGTGGTTTATATATACCACATGTAATATAAGTTTGTGAGTGTGTTATGTATTATACAAAGTATATACATAATAAATGTTTGCTTTGGATTTGCTTCTTGATTTTATTGTGTGACTAGTTACGGGCAATGAGTTGAGCTCAGAAAACATTCGCATGGTGTAATTATGAGTAATCGCTCTTTGTTGCAGGACTAGGGGGAAATGGCGTTAGTAGAAACCGAAGAGGCTCGTAGAGAGCGGGAAGCCAGAGAGAAAGAGGAGGCAGATGCAGCAGCTAGAGCAGAGAACGCACCACCACCACCACACCCAATGTTGCACCCAGACTTCCAACAAGATATGAGGTCAATGGAGGAGGATAGGAGGCGTTACCAAGAAAGCCAGAGCAAGAACATGCAAGATTTCTTTACCCACGTCATCAATGATAGGGGTAATGAAGGCAAGGGGGTAACACTATCGGACTTTCAAAATGCAAGACCACTACCATTTACATCAGCTCCAGAACCAATGGACGCTGAAGATTGGCTCATGGATACGGAACGGAAGTTGAAGACCGTTGGTTGCAACGATGAGGAGAAGATTAGATACACCACTTATCTGTTGTCAGGACCAGCAGCATCATGGTGGGAGAACCTTGTAGCAGTACACCCTCCAGATAAGGTATTCACACAGGAGGAGTTCAAGAAGAAGTTTCGGGATGCTCATGTTCCGGATAGCGTGGTGGAGCTGAAGAAGAGGGAATTTGAAGAACTAAGACAGAATACTGCACCAATCATGCAGTATGTTCGGGATTTCAATAGGTTATCCAGGTATGCACCGGAGGATGTAGATACAGAGGAGAAGAGGAAGAAGCGGTTCATGAAAGGCATGAATCCATACATGAAGATGCAACTGAGGTTGGCACGGACTGCCGAATTCCAGGAACTGATTGACTCGGCAATCACTTTCGAGGATGATTACCGGCAAGTTCAGGAGGACAGGAGGAAGAGGGCTCGTATAGAGCCAAGGAAGTACCCAATCGGTAAACCAATACACGATCGGAGTTTCAAACCCCGATACCGACCTACTACTGGTAACCAATACAACCGGGGAGGTCAGAGTCAGAACCCAATCAACCAGATCATCTGCAACAATTGTGGTCTAAAGGGTCATTTGCAGAAGGATTGTCAGAAACCCAGAATCATTTGTTATGGTTGTGGGAAGGAAGGACACATCAAACCGGAGTGTCCAAACAAGTCATCCTGGAGCGGACAGAGCTCTGGAGGACGAGGTGGAAACAACAACAACAACCGCAACAACAACAACAACAACAACAACAACAATCGCAACTACAACAACAACAACAATAAGAGGGGAAAGCCTTATGGAAAGCTGAATTGCACATCTTTGGAACAAGCGGAAGAGTCGGATCAAACAGTCTTAGGTACGCTAAGCATTCTTACTCATCCTGGCAAAGTATTATTTGATCTTTGGAGCAACCACATCATTTCTTGCATTGGAATTTGTGGAAAAATTCGGGCTTAGATGTTCTAAGTTAGAAACCCCTATAAACTGTTCTATCTGCGGGGGAACGATCTTAGTAACCCACGTGAAAGAAGCACAAGTCCTAACCATATGTGACTGTGTGTATTTCGCGGACCTATTCATTATACCCATGAAGGACATATCAGTCATCTTAGGGATGGATTGGTTGACAGAAAATGGAGCGGTGATTAACTGTGGAGACAAAACAGTATCACTTCGCAACTCCATAGGAGGTCGAATAGTGTTCCAAGGAGATAAGTACAGTGAGTTGGAGATCGGATTGGAACTCAATAGCTTGAAGGAAGTGAGAATTGAAGATATTCCTGTAGTGAATGAGTTTAAGGATGTATTTCCTAAGGAACTACCGGGAATGCCACCCGATAGAGAGATAGAATTCACAATCGATCGATTCCGAGCACAAGACCAATAGCACAACCACCATATAAGATGGGGCCAAAGGAGTTAGTGGAACTAAAAGCTCAGATAGATGAACTGGAACATAAGGGATTTATTCAAGAAAGTGTGTCACCATGGGGTACACCAGTTATTTTTGTGGATAAAAGAGATGGAGGAAAGAGAATGTGTGGAGATTACAGAAATTTGAACAATGTAACTATCAAGAACAAGTATCCTTTACCCAGAATTCAAGATGTTTTTGATCAAGTTCAAGGAGCAGGAGTCTTCTCAAAGATAGATTTAAGGTCAGGATACCATCAAATCAAGATCAAGAAGGAGGATGTACCAAAAACAGCATTTGTATCAAGGTATGGACACCATGAATACTTGGTTGTACCATTTGGACTAACAAATGCACCAGCAATTTTCATGAATTTGATGAACAAGATATTCATGAAGTACTTGGACAAGTTTGTGATAGTGTTCATAGATGATATTCTAATCTATTCCAAAGATAAAGAAGAACATGCCAAGCATTTGAAGATAGTTCTGCAAACTTTGAGGGAACATCAGCTATATGCGAAGTTCAGCAAGTGCAAATTTTGGTTAGATAGTGTTGAATTTCTTGGACATGTCATAACCAAAGAAGGCATAGCGGTGAATCCAAGCAAGGTTCAGTCCGTATTGGAATGGAAATCACCTAAAAATGCTAAGGAGATACGAGGATTTCTGGGTATGGCAGGCTACTATCGGAGATTCATAGAGGGATTTTCGAAGATTGCAGGACCAATGACCAAGTTACTCAAGAAAAATACTCCATTTGTGTGGACTGATGAGTGTGAAGTCAGCTTCCAAACCCTCAAAGATAAGTTAACCACAGCACCAGTGTTAGCAGTTCCTGAACCTGGAAAGGATTACACGGTGTATTGTGATGCTTCCAAGAATGGACTTGGATGTGTTCTTACGCAAGATCGAAAGGTAATAGCTTATGGATCAAGACAGTTAAAACCACATGAACACAACTACCCAGTACATGATCTCGAGTTAGCGGCAGTTGTGTATGCTTTGAAGAGTTGGAGACAATTTCTATATGGATCCAAGTGTGAGTTATACACCGATCACAAAAGTTTGAAATATTTCTTCACCCAGAAAGAATTAAACATGAGACAGAAGAGATGGTTGGAGTTGATTAAGGATTACGACCTTAAGATCAACTATACACCAGGCAAAGCTAATGTAGTAGCAGATGCCCTAAGTAGGAAGAGTACGGAGAATCAACCTACGGAATGGGAGATTCCAAAAGAACTTCGGAAAGAATTAGAAGATGCTCAAATTTTGTTTATTCAAGGTAACGTCAAAGGAAGTATAGCAACCATGAGGATTATGGATGAGATGTACTCCGACTTGAAATATGAGATTATCCGAAAGCAAACGGATGATTTGTTCATCCAAGAGGAAATCAAGAGGATTGGCGAAGGAAGACCATCGGAATTCCATCTAGGGGATTTTGATTCATTATACTTCCAAAAAAGGATCTATGTACCAGATGATCCAGAAGTAAAGTCAATCATATTAAAGGAAGCACATGAAACCCCGTATTCAATACATCCGGGAAGTACTAAGATGTATATGGATTTGAAGGAGATGTTCTGGTGGAACAACATGAAAAGAGAAATAGCACAATATGTCTCGGAATGTCATACATGTCAACGAGTAAAGGCAGAGCATCAGAGTCCTGCGGGATTACTCAAACCACTAGAGATACCGGAATGGAAATGGGATGAAATAGGAATGATTTTGTTACTGGTTTACCAATGACTAGTAAGAGGAAGGATATGATATGGGTAATAGTGGACAGACTTACCAAGAGTGCTCATTTCATAGCCGTAAACACAAAAGATACTGCAGAAAAGCTTGTGGATATTTATGTGAAGGAAATTGTGAGTAAGCATGGAGTACCAAAGAAGATAGTCTCAGATAGAGGTTCGATTTTCACATCAGCATTCTGGAAACAACTACAAGAATCTTTGGGATCCAAGTTGGATTTCAGATCTGACATACCATCCACAAACCGGAGGACAAACCGAAAGAACCAATCAGATACTTGAGCACTTGCTTAGAGCTTGTGCTCTGAACTTTGGAGGCTCATGGGAGGATCATTTACCTTTAGCAGAGTTCTCATATAATAATAGTTATCAGAGTAGCATCCAGATGGCACCGTACGAAGCATTGTACGGAAGGAAGTGTAGATCGCCAATTTGTTGGTATGAAACCGGAGAGAACAAGGAATTTACACCGGACTACATCAAGGAGAGACAAGACGTCATTGAGGTGATCCGGGATAGACTTAAAATAGCTCAGAGTCGTCAGAAGAGTTACGCTGACTTAAAGAGAAGAGATTGGGAACCGAAAGTGGGAGACATGGTTTATCTGAAGGTTAGCCCAATGAAAGGACTTAAGAGGTTCGGAGTAAAAGGAAAATTAAGCCCTCGATATATTGGACCATTTAAGATAATCGATCGAGAATCGAGGAACAGCTTTTGAGTTGGAGTTACCGGCACAACTAAGTCAAGTTCATAATGTATTTCATGTTTCACAACTCAGAAAGTGTTTGAAGGCACCGGATGATCCTATCACATATGAGGAAATAGAATTGCAATCTGATTTAACTTATGTGGAAAGGCCTGAAAAGATCTTAGAAGTACAATGGAAGAAGTTAAGAAACAGGGCAATCAAATACTATAAAGTGCAATGGCAACATCATCCGGAGCGAGAAGCAACTTGGGAGACGGAAGAAGAATTAAGGAAGTCTTACCCCGAGATGTTCAGGTACCAATCTTAACTTCGGGACGAAGTTTCAATTAAGGAGAGGCTGTAATAACCCAGAACATAGGAACAACGAAGGGTAGATTTAGAAATGGGATGTGCATTCCATCGCAAAACGGGGGAAATTTTCGCGCTTTATTGCAACTAAACCTAAGAGGGATCGAGGTTCTCTCTCATTTTGCACTTAGGGTTAGGCAATGTGAGTTAGGGCAATTTCGACATGATCTCTTTTGTATCTTGTTGATTTGGGGAATTGATTTCATTTGACAAGTGCTAATACATTTAACAATAAGCATTGAACAATATAAAAGGAATGCATAATTTAAACACAACTCATGAATTCAAACAACTTTGAATTTCAAAGTGAATCTTAAATACAATGTATATTCCAGAATATAAACATTATATACATCAAAAGCTCATAAACAAAAACTTGGGCTTTATTGATATCACAACACAAATTACATTGTCTTTACAAAATTCTTGATACAAGAATTGATGAATAATAAACAGAAATAAAAATGAAGATTACAATATGATTCCTAAACTAAAACCTAGACTATATGACTTGAAGTATTTCTTCATGGTCATGTCCATCTTCAAACACTGCAAAACAAAGAATCAACACTAGCCGAGAATGTTAGTGTTAGCCAAAGATTCAGTTTGGACGGTTAGCAAATAACACAAGATTCAGTTTGGACGGTGCAAGCTGTCACAAGACACTTGTGCTTGTCCAAAACCAAGGACAAGACAAGATAAGGGCAGCAGAGACCAAACCTGAGCACACCAGGGGCTCAAGTTTCAGAATATGAGAGCACACAGCTCAAGTGTGCTAGGCGACAACAAGAAGGCCATGCAACAGCATAGTCACCAAGCAAGCCAGGCTTGTGTGTCAATGCAAGGATAGAAGCAGGGTTCATATAAAAGGGGCACAAACCCTAGAAATCATAATCGATCGACCGAGATAAGATTCACCGAGGTAAGGGTGAAGCAAGAACAAGCTCAGTTCATCCAGTTCTGGAGCAAGAACAGAATCAAACCACACAACCACTTAAGCCACCAAAAATCATGGTGACCTAGAAGATCAACTAGACCTGGAGGTGAAGGGCTGTGAGCAAACCACAAGTCTGCATCAACACAAAATCTCATACTAGGAGCCGGAACAAGGTATACCAAGTTCTGGAGTAGATCCAATGGATCTAATCCATAAAATATGCATGACATAGTCATGGGGTTGAGCAGATGCTCAACGAGGGTGAATCATCACTTGGTTTTCACCAAGGATCACCGCTAGTCTAAAAAGCCACCAAAATAGAAACCATCTAGATACGAGATCTTGTGCACGAAGCAAGATCGATGCACGAATAGCACCGGTAGATGTATTGCAATAAATAGCAGCTAGTATAGACTACACGAGAAAATCCTAGGCACATAACCATCGGTAAAACCCTAGATTTCATCACGAGGCAAGCATATTGGCATTCATAGTTAGTATGATCCCCAAATATGCAAGCAAAGTTGAGTAGCCCACAAGATCCAACCAAATAAGTGAGCAACCAATCAGTAGCAAGGCTACTGAGGTCACATCACACATAGCATCAAATAAGAGAAAGCCAAATATATCACATCACTATCCAGAAATGGATTCAGATTCTATTTTGCTTGCTAGATAATCATGAACAGTCAAATCATTTGCAAGCAAGTAACTTAATCATCACTTTGCATAAGCGAGTTCATCATCATTTAAGTAATACAAGCATGAATTTATCACAGATCCATGCTAAGCATGACGATAACGCACCGTTAAGCAACACGCTTAATCTATAGCCACTAGAACAAGTCTAGGTAGCTAAGATAAGCAACGACACAAGTAAGCAACACAGGTGATGCTTGAGCATCAGCATCACCAGATAATTAACTCATATAGTCATAGTATTAGCCAGTAAGCAATCACTGACAATTAATTGATCAAATGGATCAATCATAGCAAGCCAAGTTACACAGAGAGGTTAACCAACAAGCAAGGAATGATCCAATGGATCATTGGCTTGCAGAGATAGCACTGAAGCATATCACAGACACCTCTGGCACACACACAAGTGTCACAGATGCAACACAAGTACACCTAGACAAGCAAGCATGATAGACCAGTAAGCATAGCAAGCTCATAAGCATGAACAACATGGTATATCAAGCCCATAAGCAAGCACATGACATAGCATAGCAAGGTCGAGCATGCTAGAAGCAATAGATAATTACCACACGGCATGTACAGCAAGCAAGGCGACGCAGCGATGCAGAAATTGGTAGATTGGCCATAGCTTGCGAGAAAAATGGAAGCACGGGCAATTTAGGCAAATATGGCAAGGCTCTGTGTGATCACGGGATCACCGAGAGCAAGAAACGAGGAGGAAGAAGAGGCATAGTAGCTTGGGAGGAGCACAGACATGGAGAAGAGAAGGAGGAGGAGCAGAACACTTACATGCGCCTGGTGGCAGAGGCTATGGCATGGCGAGGCAGTGCTCGCGCGGCCATAGCAGCTGCAAGACCCAGGGTAGGCGTCGGCGTTACACCGACGAGCACGAACACCACCACAGCAGCACGGCACGGAGACGATGGCACTGGTACTGCGAGCAGCACCGCACCAGGTCGGTCTCAGGGGGCGCGTACGTCGACGGCGAGGACGAGAATTCACCGGAGACCACCAAATCGTCCGAGGCGATTCTCTAGTGGATCCAGATCGGAGGCGATTCGCCGGGAGAGGACGAGAAGGGAGAAACTGCACGGACAGATCGATAGATCTGCTCGTGGCGGTTCAGGTTCGGTAGGTGGCTACGGCGGGGGAGCCCGGCGATGGCCGGAGCAGGGCGGCGGCCATGGCGGCGACGCCATCGCCACGGGAGTCGCCAGACGGTTAGGGTTAGACGAGCGAGTGAGAGGGCCGAGTGAGGAGAGTGAGGTGGGCCACTTCGGCGCCACCGAACCCAAAAGGGGGCCAGCCTTATTGGGCCGTCCCTGGGTTAAGTTATTGGGCTGGGCCCAATAGGGGTCCAGAGGGGTATTTTGGTCTTTTTACATTTAATAAAAGATCAAAACTTTACCAAATTTTAATAAATCATAAACAACTCTAAAAATCCAATAAAAATTGGATTTATGAATGAAAAATAAATCTTAACAAGAATAAAATATGAAATGAAATTTATGAAACAAATTCAAAATTATGAATTTTCAGAATTTAAATAATAACTTGGAATTTAGAATTATTATTTCCTTGTAATTAAAATTCAAGGAAAAATCTCAAATAAGTTCAAATACTTATTTTCAAACATTTCAAAATGAAATTCTACTAATCCAAGTCATTTCTTTTGAAAGAGGGTATTTTTCCCAGAAAAAATACTATACTCCTTTTTATTCCAAAAACTATAGAGTTCACTCTATAATTTCAAATTATTTTGGAATGACTAAGGTAATCATCAAGTAAAAATCATTTTACTTTGAATTGTTGTACTTTGTGTGAATCACAATGATTAATACTTTTAAATCAATTGTAAATTACCGTCAAAGACATAAATCTTAAATACAACCCTAAATTGTACTAACTCATTGGGGTAAAGGGACTCAACATAAAATAATCCATCCATGATTGCATTATTTGGATTTTTATAACATTGTCCTTACCGGACAATGATGCTTCTTACAGAACCCGAGGTCCAGGTTCCATCAACTGCATTGAACTGCACTATCTCGCAGTCCACAGGCAAGTTCACCCTTGCTCATGTCAACTTGATTATTTTCTACTACTTTAATACAAAGCTATATACTTATCATTCCTGCATCGCAAATGAAATGTTATTTTCCAACTATGAATATGACTATGTGGCTGGCAATGGAACCATGGTATGTGTTGATATGGTGGAGGTTCCATTGCAATGGGTTATATCACCCTAGGATTAAATTACCAATGCCGTCCAGTGATTCTAGCGTCGTACAAACCGCGTTGACCATGAGATCTATAATGGCTCTGGAAAAGCCAGTTGTATCTTTTCCCTTCTGCACGCCAACGGATTGGTAGAGCCGGCGAGGTGCTGGAGGCACTGCCGTAGGTTGGGATAGCCTTTTAAATCCCCATCCATTAGTGATGATGGCTCTACGATCTATGAAGGATTGTCCAAAGTACACCATGAGTAAAGCCGTATTATCGGGGGAAGTCTACTGGAGGTGTGCGGGTGGACAAAAGGGTGGGTTTGCAGTCGCGGAGAAGGCGGTGTGGGCTTGGATCTTTATACCTGGCCTCACACCAAAGGAAGTGTGAACGGGGGCAAGTCCCTGCGGATGGCAAAAAGGGTGAGATCTATTGTGGTAAAATTAACGCACGTCTGCAGAGTGTATCTAATTGTGGATTTGACTCATTGTTCCGGGAAGGGAATCGCTGACAGCGGGCAGAAAGGAACTCCACGAAGTTCTGGTCAACCTGTGAAGACTGACGGGCATAGTTTTCATAATAAAAGCAACCTTTTGAAGAAATGTTTTCAAAACATGCATTGACCTGCGATTTCCTGATCAATGGTCGTAGCTAGTGCATCAAACACCTTTTATTCTTTTAGAACTTGCTGAGTACCTCTGTACTCACTTTCTTTCGACACCCCTGCTAGACTGTGATCCGGAAGTGGAGGCTATCAACGATGGAGCACCAGAAGGAAGCTACGAGCTGGTCTACGAAGAACCTGATCTTACCGGCGGAGTGGAAGGCGTAGACTATGGAATAGTCTACGGACCAGATGACACGGAGGTGGAGGAGTAGTGACATACCCTAGCATCATAGAGCCGAGCAGCGTAGAACTTACCTAAATAAGTTGTTGAGCTCTTTATATTTGTTATGAGTTGTAATCGTTCTTAAGTAGTATCTTAGGGTGTTCTCATAGGACCTGTGAGAATACCAACTTGTTAAGACAATGTTTGTAATAAAGTATGGAGTGTTATGACCTGCAATGTTTCTGTTGTACCACTCTGAGGGATATGGCAATTTGTGAGGAAGCCCCTCCACAAGGATCATATCAACGACTTGTATACTACAACATGCAGTGGTATGCTGGGTCACCGCATATCCCTAGTGGCAACAACACATCCATAACCTTAGGGGTTTCTGTCACTCCCCCAGATTCACGGAGACATGAACCCACTATCGAGCATAAATACTCCCTCTTGGAGTTACAAGCATCAACTTGGCCAAAACATCTACTAGTAACGGAGAGCATGCAAGATCATAAACAACACATAGATTGATAATCAACATAACATAGTATTCTCTATCCATCGGATCCCAACAAACACAACATATAGCATTACAGATAGATGATCTTGATCATGTTAGGCAGCTCACAAGATCCGACAATGAAGCATAATGAGGAGAAGACAACCATCTAGCTACTGCTATGGACCCATAGTCCAGGGGTGAACTACTCACTCATCACTCCGGAGGCGACCATGGCGGCGTAGAGTCCTCCGGGAGATGATTCCCCTCTCCGGAAGGGTGCCGGAGGCGATCTCCTGAATCCCCCGAGATGGGATTGGCGGCGGCGGCGTCTCTGGAAGGTTTTCCGTATCGTGGCTCTCGGTACTGGGGGTTTCGCGACGAAGGCTATATGTAGGCGGAAGGGCAGAGTCGGGAGAGTCACGAGGGGCCCACACGCTAGGGCCGCGCGGCCAGCCCCTGGGCCGCGCCGCCCTACTGTGGCGCCGCCTCGTGGCCCCACTTCGTTAGTCCTCCGGTCTTCTGGAAGCTTCGTGTGAAAATAGGCCCCTGGGCGTTGATTCCGTCCAATTCCGAGAATATTTCCTTACTAGGATTTCTGAAACCAAAAACAGCAGACAAAGAATCGGCTCTTCGGCATCTCGTTAATAGGTTAGTGCCGGAAAATGCATAAATATGACATAAAGTATGCATAAAACATGTAGATATCATCAATAATGTGGCATGGAACATAAGAAATTATCGATACGTCGGAGACGTATCACCATGCAAGGTGGAGTCCCTCCGGGACTCCACTTTCCATGGTGATTTCTTTCGGACTTTTCTAGAACCTTCTAGAACCTGCCATAAATGCACCGGATCATTTCCAAACTTGGAATATGACTTCCTATATATGAATCTTATTCTCCGGACCATTCCGGACCTCCTCGTGATGTCCTGGATCCCATCCGAGACTCCGAACAAAACTTCGAACTCCTTTCCATATTCCATATCTACTTAAACGACATCAAATCTTAAGTGTGTCACCCTACGGTTCGTGAACTATGCAGACATGGTTGAGACTTCTGTCTGACCAATAACCAATAGCGGGATCTGGAGATCCATAATGGCTCCCACATATTCAGCGATGACTTTAGTGATCGAATGAACCATTCACATACGATACCGATTCCCTTTGTCACGCGATATTTTACTTGTCCGAGGTTTGATCATCGGTATCTCTATACCTTGTTCAACCTCGTCTCCCCAAGTACTCTTTTCTCGTACCGTGGTATGTGGTCTCTTTATGAACCATTCATATGCTTGCAAGCTAATTAGACTACATTCCACCGAGAGGGCCCAGAGTATATCTATCCGTCATCGGGATGGACAAATCTCACTATTGATCCATATGCCTCAACTCATACTTTCTAGATACTTAATCACACCTTTATAACCACCCATTTACGCAATGGCGTTTGATGTAATCAAAGTACCCTTCCGGTATAAGTGATTTATATGATCTCATGATCGAAGGACTAGGTAACTATGTATCGAAAGCTTATAGCAAATAACTTAATGACGTGATCTTATGCTATGCTTAAATGGGTGTGTCCATTACATCATTCACATAATGACATAACCTTGTTATTAATAACATCCAATGTTCATGATCATGAAACTATGATCATCTATTAATCAACAAGCTAGTTATACAAGAGGCTTACTATGGACTCCTTGTTGTTTACATATCACACATGTATCAATGTTTCGGTCAATACAATTATAGCATGGTATATTAACATTATCACAAACTCAAAGATATATTATAATAACCATTTTATTATTGCCTCTTGGGCATATCTCCAACAATGCAACCCTAAATCTAGCGACTTGCAGCGGAGCGAGGACGAAGAAGCCATACCGGAGGTGCGCAGCCACGTGAATTCGGTTGTTCCTCTACGAATCCCGGCAGATTCCATCGGTGTCAGCGGCGGATTTGCTCGAGGTTGCACCGCCCGATTCAGTCGATATAGGGTGTCTGCGGCTACGCAGAGAGGGTATGAGGGTCAAAGGAGCCTACGCGCAGTCGACGGTGGTCGGCTCTTGTCGCCGGACTAGTCGAGGAGCAGCCATCGTCGGCGATGTGAAATTTCGAGGGGGGAGGGGGCGGAGGCGAAGATGAAGGAGCAAAATTTTAGGCGAGCGACCGTAAAGGAGGATATTTAGGGGCCACGGAGGCCGATGAAGCAAAAAAAATTCTCCTCTAAAGCCGTTAGGGTTTCTGCTAGATTAGGTTCTCTTCTAAGGCCTTTTTTTTTGGCTTTGGCTAGAGATGCCCCTAAGGCCTTTAGAAATTCGTTTGTTTGATTCAAAAAGAAGTTTCACAAATTGATACCTTCGAGCTTAGGAAGGCCGAAGCACACGGAGACGCCGATGTATCCCGATGTTCACTTCCTTGAGGGGAAGCTAGTCGTTGTTGGAGAGGTGCGGTACCACGAAGGGCACCGAACGTCACGAAGGCACACCTTTTTCTCCGTGAGCTCCTTCCACGAAGTAGGAGCCCTTTTCCACTATGTGAAGACCTTAGGGAGGCCTTCGATCCCGTACAAACTTTCCGGCTCGATCACAAGTTGATCGCTCCCGACCACCGCTACTGACTAGGAGTCCTCAACCTCCAAGAGAAATAAGATCGGAGAGGGTAACTTGGTACAATGGCTCAAATCGAGAAGTGTATGGTTGATAGAGAGAGGATGAAGAGATCTTCGAGATGCACGGATGAACTCTCAAATTTGTTGGACGAATCTCTCAGAAATCAAGGATTTGAGGTGAAAGTGATAAAGTTCTTAAGACCTTTGCAAATCAGATCTGGATCAATTAGAATGGCAAAGGTAATAATCCCAAAAATTAGGGTTGCCTTATAAAGGAAAAAAGTAGCCTTTATAGGTATTTTTGTGCAGGAAAAAGTTAAGGCTGGTATAACCGGCTCTGGGCCCGGTTGTACCGGTCCAACCTCTTGAAAAACAGGAATATTGGGATGGTTATACCGGCCCGAGCGGCTGGATCGAACGGAGACGAGGCGAGCGAGCAGCGCGCGGACCAGACGGGGAATCGCGAGCGCATGCAGGCAGCAGGCGCGTGGGGCCAGGGGCGCGCGAGGCGAGGCATCACAACAGGGCTGAGATCCAGTGACATGTTGTGGGCATGTCACCGGTGAACAATGTCGTAACATGCGCTGCAGGCCGTTGGATCAAAAATGGATAGACAAGATCAAGCACTGTAGCGATGCACTGTAGATGATCATGTAGCGATGCACTGTAAACCCTGTAGCGGCTACTGTTCATGTTCATCTAGCCATCCATTTTCAATCCAACGATCAGAACATAGTTGCATGTCACATTGCATGTCACAGTACTGTTCATCCGTGACATGCATGTCACCTGATCTCTGTCCATCACAGCGGAGGAGCGGGAGCGGGAGCGGAGGCGACCAGCGTGCGGGAATTGAGGGAGTGCAGAGAGAGCGGCGCGGCGTGCGGCAGGAAAGCGAGTGGAGCGAGCAGCACGTGCGGCTACCAGCGGCAAGGGATCCAGCAAAACGTCTGGCTGCACAGTGCACTGCGTGCAAAAAGTACAGCGTGAGAAGAGATGGGCCATCCGGTTTGACTCCTTTTTTCTTTAATCTCTTTTGACAAAAAGCGGAGCAAACTTTTGAGTCTCTTTTAAATAAAATCTGAGCAAACTGAGAACCAACCTGAGGTTGAGTGGTTAGGAGGATGGTTGTATCCCCAGCCCACCAGAGTTCAAACCCCAGGTTTGACATCTGTGTGTCTCATAAAGGCGGAATATTCATTCAGTGGGAGGCGACGTTCCCGTAGACAGCGAGGCGCCTGTGGTGACTTCGTCAATTTCAAGATCCAATCCGCCGGCTCAGTCTTCCGGAGGTGCTCATAGGGGTAGGGTGTGCGTGTGTGCGTTCATAGGGGTGAGTGTATACGCGTCTATGTGAGCGTCTGCGTTTGTACTGTGTTTCTCAAAAAAAAAAAAAATCTGAGCAAACTTTAAATCATCATCGGGAGCAAAATATTGGAGAGAAAGAAAATAGATGTAATAGGTGAAATACTTTTGTGGCGAACAAGAAACGGTACAAAAGAAATGGCAAACACCGAGAAAAAAATCGAGCCACCTTTCGAGAGGCGGAAAAGAGGAAACCAAAGGTGACATTTGGTGGCCAAGATAACGTGGATGATAGATGACAAACGAATAGGATTGATTTGAGCCAAAGAACCAAATAACTGCTCCGACCCGACCCCCCTCTTAACAGTGCGGGGTCCTATACTCAAGAAAAACCGAGAAGAGGAGACTACCTTGTCGCGCTTCGCCTTCGGGCGCTCATTCGAACTTCGTCTCGAGCTCTTCCTCTCTCTTTTCACACCGTGGCCCGACACCATAAGAGGGTGAGAGAATTAACCGCGTCCCGCTTGATCTTGATGGCGGCGCTCATGCTTCGTTCAAGCTGAAACATTTAATTTGATTGCATGCTCTAAATCTTGATCACCAATAGCTCAATTCATGAGCCTTGAATGATTGTGACACCGACTTCGAGCCAAAGCTTCTCTCTTGACATCACATATCTTGAATCCAACATATGAACTTCAAGCAAAACCTATGGAGTATTCCTTCCAACAAAAACCTCAATATTGAAAACATTAGTCCATATGATTTATCATCAATTACCAAAAATAAACATAGGGGCAAAGTACCCTTTCAAATGTGGCAGAGGGGTGGTGGACCATGTCTTTGACGCAGGCCAGTCGGCAGTGGCTTTGAGAGGTGACTGGTCGTGGCTACACCGAAAGCTTCAGAGGTGGCGTCGGCAACGGTGAGCTCCATCCGTGGGCGAAGGAGGCCACAGTTCCGTTCTGGAACACGAAGCTTGTTCAAAAAAAAAAGACACGAAGCAGACTGCGAATTTGAGGAATTAAACTGTGCTGAATGTCATAAGAAAAACTCTGCTGAATTTGATTGTTATTTGATTTTCACCTCCATCCTCAACCTGTACCTGTCCATGCTGAATGTGCGAAGTTGCCGCTTCCTAAGTTGGCTGCATGCCTATTGTCATCGTTATAACATCATCATGCGGGATGAATTAGGATTGGGTCTCTCAGCGCAATGGATTTAGCTATCTTCTGTCGTGTGGCTTGCTTAGTTGATTATTTGGAGAGGCATGGGAAGACAGCGCGCAGAAGATCATATATAAATTTTGTCAGTCCGCTGAAGTGACGGTGATAGGGGTATTCCCTGATTCTTCAGGTTGTGTTCACTTCAGCAGCATTTGCATGTATGTATATCTCAGTGTATTAACAAATTATACCTTCGGGGCAGCCTATGTGGGCATCCCAGTAGCAACATACTAATGCTCAGCGTGTGCAATACGTGCTTCATTGCACACTGCAACGACCTTTGCAATAATCTGGAGATTATCAGCCATGCTCAAGCTTGGCCAGTTATGCATGTATCTTGCCATCACTCGGATCAGAATTGGTTCCATCGTTCTTAAAGTTCCTGAGAGTATCAGGCCACCTCCCAAGTCCCAACTGCCACAATCCTTTACCGCTGGCATCTGGTTGGTGGTCAAAGTTACTGCCATAATCAGTTTAAATTTGAAACCACGACACGTATTACAAATTGGAGGGGGTATGTTTTTTGGAAGTAGTACATCATCTTCTCATTAGTAGACTTGGTCTTAGGACATCTCAGCGCCCGACATAAAATGGACACCACAGTTTTGGTCGGGCCGCGGACACTAAAGAAGGTGGTTTTGAAACAAGCTTAAACAAGAAGAAGATATAATTAGAGTTCATGGCGAAGAAGATCACATTTTATTCATGAAAAACGACTCGCAGATGGTGCATGCAAAATGGGGCGAAGGTGATATCACAACCGTTCATGTTACTTATGTGTCTTGAGATTCGGTCAGACACGGTCCCACTTGAAAAGAGAATCTACAGCTGTCATATCTGTAAAATTAACAGTACTTTTGACAGGACTGTATGTACCATCTAATAAATTCGGACGGACTCTATAAATTTAGCACGCCATATCGCAGGACTACATAGTCATGTCATAGGAACTTCATGCGCAAATAATAGAGGACTCTATAGATATAGGTCACGAAATAAATTTTAAAATATTAAATATTACACTCATTTTGACGAGCTCGTCGCGAGGAAGTCAAATATGCAAATAAAATCTCATTTACATTTGTTCCCGGAAAGTTGTGCCCGTTTTTCAATTTGTAGTGTAGTTGGAGAAGGGAATCTAATGGTATGAGTGGTCACATGTGCGGTCCCCACTGGTGGACATCCCAATGACATGCAATGGCTCAGATTTCACTTGCGCCCCATTTCATAAGTGAGAACGCATTTTCGCATGAAAAATGTAAATAACTAATAGGATCGAAAGGCTCATTATCGAAGGGTTTTATCGCCGGGCGCCCATGTCGGTGGCAGTTCTTATGCTTCGTCGTCGGCGTCCCGTATGAATGCAACTTGGCAAGCATCGTCGATGACTTCCTTTGCCATAACGCGGTCCCACCAAGTTTTAGTACCTTCCCTAGTTCCGCGATATGATAGGCCCGTTGTTGCCTGTCATAGTGATCCTCTAGGAGCCACACCCTACATTTTTTCATAAATACACCATATTATCACCATACATGTTCTAAATTTGGGTTTTTCTAACAAATATGAGCCATTCCTAAGCAAATACTACCCATATGTAAGATAATAGGATGCATTTCCTAAGCAAATACTAGCCATATGTAAGACAATAAATGCATTTGCTAAGCAAATATTAGCCATTTCAACACATACATACATAGGATTTCAACATATACATGTAAAATTTCATATCTAGGGTTCCAACAAATCTATGGTTCAAACACATACATACATGAGGCTATGGCTTTCAACACATACACTACAATATAGATTCCACCAACCAAAATTTCAAATCTAGGTTCCATGTCTAAATCGAATTAAATCGGAGCAAAACTTGGAGGAATCGAAGGGGAATACCTTGAGAAATTGATGGGAAAGAATTTGGTCGGTCAGATCTGTCGAATTTGTGGCCAATTTGGTGCTGGCGGAGGAGAGGCGGCCGACGGCGGCGGTTCCGTGTCTCCAGAGAAGAAAAGAAGAGGGAAGAAGAAGAGGCTCGGGTTGGGGCAGTCTCGGGCGCCACACATAAGTGGATGTGTGGCGTCCTTCCGAACGGCGCCACACATATGTGGCGCCCGTGGAAACGGCGCCTACCACGTCGGCTGGTCAACAGCGCGCAGCGTCGACCGCGCCACCTCGGCCTGGATGTGTGGCGCCGTTCGCATGGGCGCACAAAGACAAGTGTGGCGCCGATGCAAGGACGCCACACGAAAGGGTTAGTCCAATAAAATAGTTTAGCTAAAGAATCATTCCGTGTTTTTCTTCGCAGAATGGGTTATTTTCGTTAAAATTGCCTCACTCGGATCAGAAGTGGTTCCATCGTTCTTAAAGTTTCTGAGAGTATCAAGCCACCTCCCAACTGCCACAATCATTTACCGCTGGCATCTGGTTGGTGGTCAAAGTTACTGCCATAATCAGTTTAAATTTGAACCAATTTAAACTAAAACCACGACATGTATTACAAATTGGAGCGCACATCTTCAGCGGCCCGGCATAAAATAGACACCACTGTTTGGGTCGGGCCGCGAACACTAAAGAAGATGCTTTTGAAACAAGCAGAACAAGATATAATTAGAGTTCATCAGATCATATTTTATTCATGAACAAATAAATAACTGATAGGATCGAAAGGCTCGTTATCGGAGGGTTTTATCGCCGGCCGCCCATGTCGGCGGCAGTTCTTAGAGCATCTCTAACATAACCCGTAAAACAGACAGGAACCGAAAAAGTCCGGCGGATTTACGGGTTCGGACTGAAACTGGACCAGAACGGAGCCCAAACTCGCGGCCTGGCCCGTAAAACGAGTTCGGGGGCCCGAGAAACTCGGTGGACACCCCGTATTAAAAGGGGCCGCGGAGGGGAGTTCGATTTCTAAACCCTACTCCCCTCCGCCGCTACCACTTCCGCCGCCCCCACTCACCCTCCTCTCCGGCGAGCAATTATGCCGCCGCTGACGCTGCTCCGCCACTGCGGCCACCACCCCTGGCGTGTGCGCTCCGATGACGCTTGGAAGCGGGCGGCACGGAAGTGGCCGCGTGCTTTCGCGCACCGGGCAGCACGCGAGAAGGCGCACGAATGAGAAGCCGAGGAGGCGCCCCCGCCGGCTCGTGCAGCCCGCCGCTACCGGTGCTTTCCCCGCGCGGCGACGGCAACGACGACGACGACACACCCGGGCCTCCTCTAGCCTGCGGGAGCTCGGCGGAGGCGGCGGCATTCGAGGTGGCCATGCTCATCTTCGCGTAGGAGTCGCCGGCACGGAAAACCGCCGCCGCAAGATCTGCTTCGGTGACAATCCGAGGCCTAATCTAATAGTTTAGGTCTAAAATTATTGAATATAGCTAGAACTGCTACGTATTTTAGCAAGTTTAATGTAAATTATTGACGAATGTTGCTCGATCGGAGCAAAATGGGTTCAATCTCGCAAAATCATCGTATCATAATTTTCCCGCGTTGTTTGATTTTAGCTTTTCAGTTCGCCTTTTTCGGTTTCTAATATGCGCCGAGACAAACAACTAAACTGAAGAGTTCGGAAGAACTTCAGATTTTCGGTTCGCAGATATACGAGGTCTGCTAGTGATGCTCTTATACTTCATCATCGAAGTCGGGATGGACGATGCCGGCAACCGTGGCCTCCCGTATGCAACTTGGCGATGACCTCCTTTGCCAGAACGCGGTCCTCTCCGCCTTGTTCTTCTCCGGCGAGACAGTGTGACGAGCAAGCCAGCCATAACGCCATTGCCATGGAGAAGAGGCAGAGTAGGATGAGTAGATTAATACGGAGTATAAACGTGTCAAAGATTAAAAAAGAAGAGCAACGTGCCATTGCTTGGCCTAGTAAACGTCAGCACGTTCTCCCGCTTGAGCGCAATCAATCAAGTGCTTCGGACAAAAACGCACACAGATCGACATCTTGCTGTCGCCGCTCACGGACTGCTCCGCCTCCCATGCCGATGGCCCCAGCCGCCGGCACCGCCGCAGCGCCACACGTCCTGGTGGTCCCGTACCCGGCGCAGGGCCACACCATCCCGCTCCTGGACCTCGTCGCCCTCCTCGCCGCCCGCGGCCTCCGCCTCACCGTCGTCGTCACGCCGGCCACCGCCCCGCTTCTCTCCCCTCTCCTCGCCGCCCACCCGGAGGGCGCCGTCCGCGCACTCACCCTCCCGTTCCCCTCCCACCCGGCCTTCCCCGCCGGCGTCGAGTCCGCCAAGGGCTGCCCGCCGGCCCTCTTCGGCGCGCTCATCGTGGCATTCTCCGGCCTCCGCGGCCCGCTCCTCTCCTGGGCCCGCGCGCGCTCCGACACCCCCGACCGCGTCGTCGCCGTCCTCTCCGACTTCTTCTGCGGCTGGACGCAGCCGCTCGCCGCCGAGCTCGGCGTCCCGCGCATCGCCTTCTCCTCCTCTGCGGCCTACGGCACCGCCGTGCTCCACTCCCTCCTGCGCCGGCTGCCCCAGCGCGAGGACGAGGGAGACGACGAGTGCTCCATCGCCTTCCCAGATCTCCCGGGCGCCCCGGCGTTCCCGTGGAGGCAGCTCACCATGCTGTACCGGACGTACGAGGAGGGCGACGAGGTCTCCGAGGCCGTCAGGAGCAACTTCCTCTGGAACCTCGACTGCTCGGCGTTCGTCACCAACACCTTCCTGCGGCTCGAGGCGCCGTACCTGGAGGCGCCGCTCGCCGACCTGGGCTTCCGCCCCGTGCGCGCGGTCGGGCCGTTGGCGCCGGAGGCCGATGCCGGGGGCAGCCGCGGAGGGGACACGGCGCTGGCCGCGGCCGACCTGTGCGCCTGGCTGGACCGGTTCGAGGCGGAGGAAGGCTCCGTCCTCTACATCAGCTTCGGGAGCATGGCCGTGCTGCAGCCGGCCCACGCGGCAGCTCTCGCGGCTGCGCTGGAGCGCACCGGCGCAGCGTTCGTATGGGCGGTAGGGCCGACGGTGGTGCTCCCGGAGGGGTTCGAGGGGCGCGCCGCGGCAGGCGGCAGGGGCAAGGTGATCCGCGGGTGGGCGCCGCAGGTGGCGGCGCTGCGGCACCGTGCCGTGGGGCGGTTCGTGACGCACTGCGGCTGGAACTCGGTGCTGGAGGCGGCCGCGGCCGGGGTGACCATCCTCGCGTGGCCCATGACGGCCGACCAGTTCGTGAACGCGCGGCTGCTGGTGGATGACCTCAGCGTGGCCGTGCCGGTGTGCTGGGGTGGTCTCGCGGTGGCACCCAGCGCCGACGAGCTGGTGCGCGTGCTGGAAGACACCATGATCGTTGGGAAAAAGGAGTGGGGCGGCGTGGAGGCAAGGGCGAGGGAGCTGGCCGAGCAGGCCGCCGCGGCTGTAGGGGAAGGCGGGAGCTCGTGGAAGGAGGTGGAGGAGCTGGCCCGGGAGCTTCGTCAGCTCGGGAACCCATCGAGATAGCAGGTCAAAGTTGTCAAAAACTAAGGATCAGTTTCTGCAGAATGCACCGAGGCGATATAATCTCGGCTTGGTTTCTTCGATAGATTCCGTTTCTTTATGGCATACCTGGCATTTGATTTCCTTGATATGCAACTATTTTTCCTTGATTGACAATTATTTTCTTTGCGTTTAACTCTGAGTTCAGGAGCTTCCTATTACCTCCATCCCAACTATATTTTTTGTAGAAAGTCAAATTATATTAAGTTTAACTAAACTTTTATAAAAAATCAATAACATGTTAAATAGAAAATTAATATTATTAGAGAGATAATGAAATATATTTTCATGTGCTATCTACAAAATATTATATTTATTGATAGATTGTTTTAAAATTTTGGTCAAACTTTATTTGCTTTGACTTTTCCAAAATCCAAAAAAATATATGCCTGAAGCCTTCATTCCAAGGCTTAAGGCCTACATTTTTCAGAAAGTCAAACTATATTAAGTTTGACTAAGTTTTTATAAAAAATCATTAACATGTGAGATACAGAATTAATATTATTAGATAGATAATGTAATATATTTTCATGTGCTATCTACAAAATATCATATTTATTAATATATTATTCTGAAATTTTGGTCAAACTTTACTTGCTTTGACTTTTCCAAAAATATATAAGCCTTAAGTCTTGGGATGGAGGTAGTATATGAAAAATAGGAATACGTAGTACACTGCCAATACCATTTTTCTTCAGTAAGAATATTCTTAGAGAGCAAATAACTTGCAATATTCTACAACTTATTACTGAATGATTTGAAAATAGACTGTAAATTGTTTTTTTAGCAACTGGTGCCTGTTCATTAAGAAGAGGGAAATAACACACACACGGAGGGCATGTTTATATTTAGGTGGAACATGCTGAAACCACCCCAAATATATGGTGAAAGCGTGCTAATCCGGTTCAGTGGGGATGACCGGTGCATAGCCATTGAAAGGCCGTTCTCTCTTTAGAATGACCTCTCTGGCAGTAGATGCCACTTCGATAAACATGATTCTTTGCCTAGTGAAGATCTCGCGGTTCCTTTTCCTTCCAGGCGTAGAGGAAAATAGAGTGGGGCGGCTTGGAGGCAAGGGCAAAGGAGCAGGCTGAGGAGGCCGCGGCAGCCATAAGGGAAGGTGGGAGCTCGTGGAGGGAGGTGGAGGAGCTGGCCCGGAAGCTTCATGAGCTCGGGAACCAGTCGAGACAGTAGGTCAAAGTTGAGAAAAAACGAGGATTAGTTTTTGCAGAATGCACAGAGGCGACATAATCTTTGGTTTGGTTTCCTCGACAGATGATTTTTGTGGTATACTCGGCCTTTGGTTTGCTTGATAGATAATTTATTTTTGGGACAACCTTCTATATGAAAAATAGGAGCAGTACATTGGCGATGTCATTTTTCATCACCAAGAATGTTCTAAGAGAGCAAATGACTGGCAATATTCTAGAACTTTGTACTGAATAATTTGAAAATATACTGCAAATTGCAGTTCAGCCAGTACCCAAAAAACTATCTGCATTGTCGAGCCAAGTACAATTAATGATTGTTCTGCATATCGCTCGCACCTCAAGAAGAAAGTATTAGAGCAAGTACAATAAGTCCTAGTCAACTGACTATAAATGATTAAAATAGTATATTATTTCTTAGTTGAAGGAGAGAGAAAATGAGAGAGAAGGATAGTGGGCTTTTATGCAAGAGTCGGCTCTAGTACGTGCTCATAGCACTTTGTGAGAGTGAAAGATGGATCATAAATTGATAAAGTACTACAATTTTATAGTTCACTATTGTATATGTTGACTCTAAGTTGGCTATATGACATGCTGGCTACACTATTGGAATTGCTCTTAACCTGTATAGCTTTACTTGGGCGACACAGAGCATCCACAATTACTCCCGACCGTTCTCAAATGCAAAGGTCCTGGACCAAGTGGATCAACCAGGTGAAGGTAAAATCTTCTGATTCATCCTAAGCTCTTCTGCTAAGAGTAGCTGTAATTAATCTACAACTAATTTCTATTTGTTCTAGCAGCTAGTAAGTCAAGTCTTGTCCATTGGTGATTCTGAACCATTCTGAATACACCATTGCAATGCCAATAGCTTATTACTTCACATTTGAATCAAACATTATACCGCCATGTTGCAACTATCGTGTAAACTTGGAAATGCCAATTAATCTTCTAACCTTGAAAAGTGAGCATTTTCAGCTCGAAAATGATTAAAACATAAGGTTATCACTGTTTTCAATTTTTCAATCTATGAGACTAATTTTATAAACATGTTTTCATAGACCTACAAAAGACCACACATGCAACCTTTTTCTTTAATAGACTTGACACTTTCTTAACAGAAGACTACCACTAGTAGGATATCTTCAATTCTGAGAATAGAAGTAAGAGGATATTGAGTTATTTTTACCTCCCTGTTTTTAAATGATAGTGGTTTATCCTCAACTATTTTTATGTTATCTAAAAAAAATATATTTAGAAATTAGAAACAATTACTCCCTACGTCTATAAATAGATGTATGAGATTTGTCTAAATCTAGATGTATGTACACACTAAATAGCGTCTGGATACATCCAGATTTAGACAAATCTCATATATCTATCGTAGTACTTCAGATTAAACAAAAGCTTCTCACAGATCTGATTTGTTTTTATCTATGAGAAGCTTAATCCTAACCTTAACTCTAACCATGGATGCCAGCTGCTTTTAAGGTGCTTGCTCACATCCATCGGATGACATGAATGGTTACCTGACGTTCTCAAATGGAAGACAACTCTTCTGATTCATCCTCAATTCTTTGATAGAATATCTGTGATTAATCTTATCACTCTTTCTATTTGTGGAAAGATCTTTTTTAGGATAGCTCCTGAACTCGAAGTTAGAAGCAAAGATTTTGAAACCATAACACTGCTGTGGTTCACCCCTGAGTTGTGTGTGTTTGTCCAATAAGGCAGCGAGAACATTAAGACTATAAGAAGTCAGGCTGTGTCATCTTGTTGTATGGAGAAAATTATCTTGCTATTGTTGCAACGACACTTTCTCTGTTTTATGCTACAACATCCCAAGACCCAAAGTATTTGGAATTAGAGAAGGCCGATATCCTGAAATTTTACTAGTAGGACGTATTTATACTACAGTACTTAATTGTTTTCAGTCTCTTGATTGCCTCAAAAGGAAGTTGGTCTATGCTTCCATGCGTGCTACATCACGACTGAGTTCTAAGTGTGTGCTAAAACTACGAAGCTGTGTTTCCAAGCCAGAACTCCAAATACCTTCACTGGATTTATGAAAATGGACCGGCAGAAAGTAACAGAATGTTGGGAAAATGATCGATAATTATCTTCTCTGTGACATACCCACAGCTGCCTGCAAAGAGGAGTGTGGACAGAGGTGAGGGCCTAACCTGAGGTAGGAGGCTGCAGGGAGGAACTCTCTCTTCTTAGGGTTACAGAGATAGAAGCACCTTATATATGTCAGGACTGGGCTGGGCCAAATGGGCCATAACAGAGAACAAGAAGACAGCCCAACAGATACACCAACAGTTGTCTAACACTCCCCCTCAAGATGGGTGATAAATGTCAATCATCCCCATCTTGGCACAGGCAAGATTACACTCCTTTGAGCCCAGTCCCTTTGTTAAACAGTCTGCCACTTGTTGTCCTGATCTCACATAAGCCAATGAGATAATCCCTGCATCAATCTTTTCTTTAATAAAGAATCTGTCTATCTCCACATGTTTAGTTCGCTCATGCTGGACAGGGTTATTTGCTATGTTTATGGCAGACATATTATCACACCACACTTTCAAGCTTTCTTGCCTTAAAATTTTCAGCTCTCTTAGAAGGTTTCGTACCCACAACATTTCACCCAGGCCCTGTGACATAGCTCTGTACTCGGCTTCTTTGTTGATTTCGAGACAACAGATTGTTTCTTACTTCTCCACGACACCAAATTTCCTCCAACAAAAACACAATACCCTGAGGTGGATCTTCAATCATCTAAGCAGCTAGCCCAATCCGCATCACAATATCCATCTACATTTAGGTGTCCATTACTTTTAAACAACACTCCTTTTCCCGGAGTGCCCTTCAAGTATCTCAAGATTCTTTGAGTACGCTTCCAGTGTCCATCCCTCGGATCATGCATATAGCGACTCACTACACTTACGCAAATGATATATCTGGTCTCGTGTGGCATAAGTATATTAGTCTCCCAACAAGTCTTTGATATTTCTCCTTGTTTATGGGTTCTCCAGATTCTCGTGATTTTAGTGTTCTGGTCAATAGGTGTTGAAGCCACTCGGCACCCCAAAGCATGCCCATATCATCTAAGAGATCCAATGTATACTTTCTTTGAGATAGTGATATCCCTTTTGACGATCTTGCAACTTCTATTCCAAGGAAGTATCTAAGTTTTCCCAAATCTTTCACCTCAAAGGCACGACTCAAGCATCCTTTCGGTTTGCGATTTCCACAACATCATCTCCCGTGATGATAATATCATCAACATACACGGCAAGGATAGTGATTTTCTGCTCCGATATGTTCAGAAATAAGGTATGGTCTCCATTGCATTGACCATAACCCATGCCACACACCCCTTGTCCGAACACTGTCAAACCAGGCCCGTGGAGATTGTTTGAGACCATATAGAGATTTCTTCGGTCTACATACCTTCCCTTTAGTTTTAGGTCTCGACAAATCCTGGTGGCATCTCCATATACACCTCCTCTTGAAGATCACCATGCGTAAATGCATTTTTGACATCAAGTTGATGCAAGGGCCATCCGAAATTTGCCGCACAAGAGATCAAAATTCGACAAGTGCTCATTTTTGCCACCGGTGCAAATGTCTCATCATAGTCAATGCCATAAGTCCGACTATATCCTCTTGCCACAAGTCTTGCCTTATATCTCTCCACTTTTCCTTCGCATTTTGTTTCTGAGAATAGATCCACTTACGACCCTCATATTCTTTCCTTTAGGGAGATCTGTTAACTCCCATGTTTTATTTTTCTTCAAGGCCTCTAACTCTTCCATCATAGCATTGCACCATCTCGGGTCCAACTTTGCTTCCTTCCAATCCTTAGGAACAGATACGGTTGCGGTGAAGCAACAAAAGCCGAAAAGTGGGTGACAATGCCTCGTAGGAAATATAATTTCCTATGTCATAGTCATCATAACTCGATCGCTTTGGGGGCCCAACATTTCTTATCCCTTTCCTTATTGCAATTGGCAAGTCTAGGCTATTATTGGACTCGGTCGAGATTGATTCTCCTCTGCAGAATCTACACTTGTACTTCCTTGATTTTACGGTCCAATGGGTTGCTCCCCACCTCGGTCTTGTTGCTCCTCAGGTGCATCTACTTGTTCCCTTTGTACTTGTCTTCTAGAGTACACAAGTGGATTCTGCAGCCCATCTTTGTGGTGGTACAGTCTAGGTGGTGTAGGTGTACCAGAATTGCAGGAATCTCCGCAACAATAGGAAATTGTTGATGTTGTTGTTGGTCACCATCTTGCTGCTCTTGATCAGCACCTTGCTTTGTGCTCCCCCTCTTGAGCATCACCAAGATGGTCAAGCCCACAGAACAAGCCACTAAGATCACTCTCACCGTCATAAAATGGTTCGACTCGCGAAACGTAACATCCATGCTTACAAATGTCCTCCGTCGGTGGGACTCCAACACTTGTAACCCTTCTCGTCTGGAGGAATAGCCAATAAAGATACATTTGATAGCCCGATGATCTAGCTTGCCAACAGATGGCTCGTGATCCCTTACAAAACATGTACACCAAAGAGTTTGGGTGGTACAACAAAGTCATTGTTATTTAGAAGGAGTTGGCAAGGAGACTGCATACCTAGAATCTTTGAAGGCATTCTGTTGATCAAATATGTAGCAGTCATAATCGCCTCACTCCATAAGAATTTTGGAACATTCATGGTAAACATAAGAGATCGAGCCACTTCAAGAATGTGCCTATTCTTCCGCTCGGCAACTCCATTAGGGAGGAGTGTCGGGACATGAAGTCTGCAGTGCGGTATACCTTGCGAAGATAAGAAAGCGACAAAAGGTTTGTTGATATATTCGGTACCATTATCGATTCGATCACTTGCACTCGAACATTGAATTGGTTTTTCACATAGGCACAAAAACTACGGGAAACAAGTGAACACTTCATCTTTGTGACGCATAAGATAGATCCAAGTCATTACGGAATAGCAGTCAATAAAAGTCACAAAGTACTTCATGCCACTTATCGACACAACAGACACGTCCATACATCGAGTGCACTAACACAAATGGGGATACACTTCGATCCCTCTACTAACATAAGAGGTTCTCGTATGCTTAGCATATTCGCAGGCATCACAACATAATTTGGTTTTGTCCACTCCATTCATTACATCAGGAAAAACTCGAAACATTTTATCAAACGCCATGTGACCCATTCGACAATGATGAACTAGTGCCATACTCTCCTTTCCTCCAACAATCGCAGCAAGCACGTAACTAGCATCATGCCCCATCTTGTCACGATCTATGTGCCAAAGACCTCTATGCCTGGTTGCGGTCCCAATCTTCTTGTCGCTCTCCCTTTCTGAATTAAACACATATATCTATCAACTATTATACGGTAGTCTCTTTGATCAATCAAGGCACTTAGAGATAGCAGATTTCTTTGAAAAGCAGAACATGTAGAAGCGATGACAATTTTATGTTGGGTGTACATTGCACCGACCCTCCCCTTTTATAGATTGTCTTTGTGCCATCACTGTTTGGATAGTGCCTCTATGTGTGGAAGGATACTGAGTATAAGAGTCAAACTCACTAATATTTCCAGTAACATGTTTGGATGCTCCAGAATCAAGAATCCAATCTGAATTAGCATTATGAGTGGCTATAGAAACTCTATCAATATTACCTTCATCTTTGTAGACATAGTGAGCAAAGTTCCCAAAGGTTGCTTCATTTTGTCCTTCTTCCTTTGATTGTCCCTGAGAGGTACTGGTAGTTGACTACGAAGGCTGCGCCATATGTGCCTTGGGTGATATAGCGTCTTTCTTGTCCTCCACCCACCATACTGATATCCATATGGCTATCCACTACCTCTGCCATAGTGCTGTCCACCACCTCTTCCATGGTGCTGTCCATATGGCTGTCCACTACCTCTGCCATCACCTCTTCCTCTGTAGCTTCCTCTGCCATGTGTGTATCCTCCTCTCCCCCTACTGGATGTAGCAAAGGAGGTACACTGATGCTTCAAGTGTCCCTTCTGCCCACAAGTATAGCAGTCTCTCATCTCTTGTCTCTCGTTAGTGTAGAAGGTTGGATGAGGGACAGAATCGCTTCCCTTTGTCATATTCAGACGCACTTCCTCTCTGGACATAGCTGCAATGGCTTCTTTGAGAGAAGGGGTAGTGGTTTGATGCAGTAAAGCAGCCCTTCTCCCCTCAAAATCTTGATTAAGACCCTTCAAGAACTTCATGACTCGCCGACGTTCAATCCAGCTTGCAAGCGGCACTCACACATTCCCCATGGGCAAGTTCCGGAGGATCAACATGATCTAAATCTCCCCAAAGATGCCGCAACTCAGCCACATATGCCATCACAGCTTTGTTTCCTTGTTGCAAGTCATGCACTTTATCCTCAATCTCAAAGAATTAACATAATGTTCCCCTTTCCAGTAATAAAGATTTGATAGGGTGTCCCATACCTCTGAAGCTTTTGTGAGTGCCTCTCTGAAGCGACAATGTTAGGAACCAAAGAGTTAAGCAACCATGCCACAATCAGAGAATTTATGGCATTCCACTGTTTCCATTCCGGACTGGTCTTGTCTGCTGGTTCTGCAGCTTCACCACTCACACGTTCATCCAGCCCTTTCGAGTTCAAAATCAACAGCGCCCTCCTTGACCACCGGAGATAGTTGACCACTCCTTCCAACTTGATTTCATTCGCCGGCAGCTCAAGTTTCTGACCGATGATGGTATGGGGAACGATTGCTCCCCCTCCAGCAGATCCTCCTCCATCTCCTTTAGTAGTGATAAGTTCTGCCAGCTTCTCCAGAGCCTTGGCCAAATCCCTGTTGTCCCCCATGCTTGACACCAAACTAACCTCTCAGAATCACCAAAGGACTTACCCGCAGGATGCCTCTTCGTCTCCTTACTTGTCACTGCCTTCCCCTCCTTGCCGCCGCAGCAGCCTGCTCCCTTCCTCTTCCTCTTCCTCCTAGCAGCCACAGCAGACTAGGCTTCCAGATCGGCAGTCCTTCCCGTCGTTGCCCTCACTGCCCCTTGCTCTGATACCATGTGGACAGAGGTGAGGGCCTAACCTGAGGTAGGAGGCTGCAGGGAGGAACTCTCTCTTCTTAGGGTTACAGAGATAGAAGCACCTTATATATGTCAGGACTGGGCTGGGCCAAATGGGCCACAACAGAGAACAAGAAGACAGCCCAACAGATACACCAACAGTTGTCTAACAAGGAGTCAACGAATTATATATGCCTTGACACAGTGAAATTTGGATAGATTAACTTTACATAGCACATAGATATTTACATAGAACCTCTATACTGAGATATTTACGTTGATCCATCAACTTCCACTTTCTGCCACGCACTTATATAATTGTGTCATAGGTTGTCCGGCTCCTCAGTGAGCTGAACTCCACGCAGGCAAAACCAGAGCTGGACGCATTGCCATAGGGCAAGTGGGCTCAACGCCCCCGAAAAATCGGAAATCCAGATATGATCAGCTAGAGCATGCTGCACCGTGCGGCGCTTTCGTAGTCGGCTCCTGACTAGCGCGAAGAGATCCGGCGCTAGTTCCTCCACCAATTTTCCATCTATCCACAAGGAATTACAGAGGCACGGCAATGCCTGCGATATTCTACAAGAAAATTTTAGAAAGTTAGTGGAGGCAAAGTTGAAGCCAAAATATTTGTTGTTTTAGATGCCAGCACAGTCCCAGCTGAGTGGATCGAAGAACCGAAGATCAAACTGACTGCCTACCATGCCACTCATACATCTTTTAGTGAGACAGGCGGTGCGGCACCAGCAGCACCACCAGTTTATACCATTCTCATATACCATGAGTGCCAATGGATTTTTTTTAACGCAATCCTAAACCATGTACCGCACATGCGTATGCCTCTAAAAACCCCACCATGACTACTACCCTCCAAAGTCCAAACCTTGGGCGTGACACCTTGCCAAATTGCCATGACTAGCTCTATCTCCTCGGCATCATCTACACCAATTTAGGCCTAGTTGATTGCTCTTCAGAGAACCATTTCAGAAGAAGCACTGTTAAATCTGTCCTTTTTTCGCAGTTTACTACTGTAATCGAGCAGAAGAGATTATGTACTCGAGATTCGTCCAACCAGATGTCGAAACGAAGACAGTTTCAGATATATTATAAGAGCAACACGGCTCTTTTGGTCTTGGGATGGAGATTATAGTACTAGCATAGTACTCTTAATGGCCGCTATTGCAGTGAAATCGCCGTTTGCGACGAACTTTCTAGTATGAGCCTCCGATATAAATACTTGAACCAGTGCAAGTGTCAACACATCAGTGCAGCCAAGTCATCCAAGTAAGGCAAGTCTCTCTTCTCTCATGTGCGTATCTTCAGGCTAATACTCATGTTAATTGCTTATTACTACTAGTGTACTTCTTCCTATCCTCATTTCACTTCTTGTTAAAAACTAGTGCATGCTCTTCTTAAATATATTAATATCTTTATCCTCCATCCGAAAAAAATAGTTTGTGCTAATCTTATTTTGTTGTTTCCCATGTATATGTTTTGAACTTATTGTAGACTAATATGCTAGTTCCAGTGATAAGGTACTGCTCATGGAAATATTGCAATTGCTAATCAGATACCCATGTAGCATGGGTTGTCTCACCTGAAACATGGTCTACAATAAATCTCCTATCCCCAGTCGATTAGGCAATGTTTTTTGTTTGTCCAGTAATATTGTCAGCTGATCTCTAGCAAATAGTCCGTATGGAGGGAGTAAGAGCTAGATGTCTCTTTTAGTCTTGGATGGCGATTATAGTACTAGCATACTCTTACTGGCCGCTATTGCAGTGCAATGGCCGTTTGCGACGAACTTTCTAGTATGAGCCTGTGATATAAATACTTGAACCAGTGCAAGTGTCAACACATCAGGGCAGCCAAGTCATCCAAGTAAGGCAAGTCTGTCTTCTCTCAAGTGCATCTCTTCAGGCTAATATTCATGTTAATTATTATTGTACGTCTTCCTGTCTTTATATCACTTTTTGTAAAAAAAAAACTAGTGCATGCTCTTCTTACGTATATTAATATCTTAATTCTCCTAACTATCCATCAGACAAAAAAGATAGTTTATGCTAATCTTATTTTGATGTGTTCCATGTATATACGCATATGCTGTTTTGTGTTGTGAAGTGTATATGTGGATTGCCTAGCCTTTTCCATCAGTTCGGACTTTTGGTTCAAGTGGCTAGTGCATGAAGCTTAACATGGTATCAGAGCCCCAGGTCTCAAGTTTAAATCCTAGCTTTCACATGGTTTTCGCAATTAAGCCTAAAAATTGTTGTTGCCCCCCTCTTTAGCCACCGCTGTTTCGGTGTGCTCTTCTTCTTTCACGTGTTGACTTTCTCTTCTCCCGTCACACGCGAGTGGGGGTGTTGTGAAGTGTATATGTGGATTGCCTAGCCCTTTCCATCAGTTCGGACTTTTGGTTCAAGTGGCTAGTGCATGAAGCTTAACATTTTGAACTTATTGTTGACTAATAAGGCTAGTTCCAGTCATAAGGTATTGCTCATGGAAGTATTGCAATTGTTAATCAGATACCCATGTATAATGGGTTTTCTCACCTGAAACATGGCTCCACAATAAATCTCTACCCTCAATCGATCAGGCAATGCTTTTTGTTTACTAAAGCTGATCTCTAGCAAATTATTCGTAGGAACCAATCGCGATACAATGAAGAATGAGTTTTACTGTTGGTAGGATCTTGATATAAAATGTGGTGGACGATAAGAACTTGTCCCTGACTATAAATAAGGCAGCATTATAGCTCTGTTACTCCACTCTCATTCATCAAAGAGAATCTTTGTTAAATATTCAGGCAAACTCCGGCTTGCGCTACAATAATGGAGTTTGGGAAGGTGTCCTTCCAGCGGTGCGACTCCTTGTCCCGTCAAATGGTAATGAAACTTTTCCGTTATTTCTTCTCATAAGCTATAGTATTTCCTCGTGCCCTAAATACTTGTCGCAGTTTAATGAATGTCGATATATAGCCTACATTTTAGCTAAATCTGCGACAATTATTTAGGACCGGAGTACTTAATTTGTTTTAGCACTTTACAGAATATAATATCCATTGATGTATCAAAATAAAACTCTCACAACTTTTTCTTAATTTTTTTTAAAAAATCTTGAATTCGGCAGAACTGCATTTTATGTCAGGATTCAGAAAAATGATCATCTGTTTTTTCCCTTTCGTCGTCCGCAGCTCAGCATGGTATCCTACATGTTTCGGAAACACTGTTACTGCATCTCTACCAGTATGATGTTCTCAATTCCTAGCTAGATAGAGGCAGTTGATCATTTTCTAAATGCCCAAAGCAGGCAGAGAGCATGCAGATCGACGCGCAAAAAGCGGGAATCCGTCGCAAGGGGAAGTTTTCGTTGCGGCATTCGATGTACGAAGAGATGCCGGCGATCCCTGAGCAGGCGATGGAGTTCCTCTCTCGGACATGGAACCCCTCCTCCTCGGATATCTTAGAAATACTCTCCCCCAGTGTACGTTTATCTTCGGTTCAATTCTGCATAGATGGACAAAACCTCCCATTTCATTAAACAACAGAGGACGTGAACACTAATCATCTTTGGAGCTACTCCATTATATGCGACTCATTCGGACGCACTGCATCTGTGTTACTCGGTGTGCTCTAAGACTAATAATAGGTTCGTCTAAGAGCACAAGCGGTAGTATTTTTTAGCTTGCTTGTACTTTCTTGTGCATTTCTCAAGTGTATAGACCAACTTGTGACGGAAGATTTCCTACCACAAAATAGTGCCTAGGAGCATCAGCAGAAGAGCATCATGAAGGTGGCGAGATAAAAGAAGACGAAGACATCGACGTGGTACAATTCCATGGCGGTAAAAGCCAATTGTTCAATCAGATTCAGACATGTGTAAGTTAGGGCTTTTGAGCTTTCAAAGCAGTTGCACAGCATCTTGTGGTATTCCTTATGAACGATGAGCAGCTTAATTTTCTTCTATCTGACAGGAAGTTCTGGCCAGTTGTGGGGGCTCCAGTTCCAAGCATCGTCGGCCTTTCTGGGTAAAGTTGATAACACAGTGAACTGATTAATTTCCTTTCGATGAAATGCTCCCTCTGCTATATCTAAAAATGGTACGTTGGAAACGCTGGTGTTTTCGTAGCTGAACGTTGGACAGATGAGGACGATCCTGAGAGAATACTTCCTGGACACCTTCTCCTTCACCGGTAGCCGGAGACGGCAGAGGCGTGACGACCTCCGGCTGCACTCGGCGCAGGCTCAAGCGGCCCTGTCGGTGGCTCAGCTCGCCGCGGCCATCGCTGGCGTTGTGTCGGCGTTCGAACCACGGACGAGACAGGGAGACAATGGCAAGTTGGGCGGGGAGTTGGCGTCCGCCGCCGCGCTTGTTGCAACAGTCTGCGCGGAGGCTGCGGAGTCCGCCGGAGCACACCGGCCCCGCGTGACTTCTGCCGTGAACACCGGCCTCGAGAGCCGCTCTCCCGCGGAGCTCCTCACACTGACCGCGGCCGCAGCGACGTGCCTGAGGGGAGCCGCCGCGCTGAAGCTCAGGGCCGCGGTCGTCAGAGGAATTGGCACCGCCGCCAGTGGCCATGGCAACGGCAGTCCCATGGCCGCCAGCATCCAGAAAGGCACGTCCCTCAGGGTCTGCCTGCCTTGCGGTGAGAGACCAACGACATGGCCCCGCGTGCGCCATGGTTTTGTCCTAGTGCGAACCGCAAAGAATCATCCGCCATTGATTACTCCGCAGGTAGAGTGCGGGTGAGGACGGTGGCCGTGTTCCCCCGGCGCGGGAGCGGTGGCGGCACGGTGGCGCTGAGGCTGGGGCAGAAGCGGCTGCGCGGTGTCTTCGCCACCTACGAAGACCGTAAGATATTGCGATTGACCATGTGCACACGGTATGCATCTGATTTGGCTGTGTACTGAATCGCGGTTTTGTCGGCCGTACAGACGAGGTCGTCGCGCTGTCTCCCGGTGGCGAGGCGGTGATCGACGGCAGGAGGTGCTTCGCGCTGGCGCTGAGCACGTCGGCAGGGACGACGGTGCAGCTGCTGCTGGAGGATCAGACGCACTGCGAGGTCTGGAAGGACGTCATCCAAGGCATGTTGTCCGATGCAAAACTCAAGGGTGAAAAGTAATTAATGACTAGCTCAATGCATGTGCGTCGTTATGGATGTATACTGATGTATTCGGCTTTTCCTTATGTCTCTTTTATACCCCACAATCGTAAGAAGTGGACTCCACGTGTTCCTCCTTTAGAGCATCTCCAACACAAGCTCTAAAATTTGGCGCTGTAAAAGTCGTTTCCAGCACGCTCGATCTAGATATAGCGCGCGGTGCCAACGCGAGCTTCGCCGGAGGCTCTATTTTACAGCCCAACCAACAAGCTAAAAACTAGCCCTTCACCAGAGGCTGTAAAATAGAGCTCCACAAACTAGTTTCTTCTACATACATACAACAAACAAGATCAAACATGTCACAAATAAATCTAAAAAAATCAACTAAATGAACTAAATCAACTAAAAATCAACTCCGGCGAGGCAGCTCCGACGAGCTTGCTCCGGCGAGGCCTTGGAACTGCGGCCAGCAGAAGCAGCTCGTCCCCGTGTTCATCCCGTGGCTCTCCAGGTGCAGCCCGTGGCCATGGCGCGGCGGGACATGGGGAAGTCGGGCTGGTCGGCCCTGGCGCGGCGGCCCTGGCGCGGCGGGAGGTGGAGGTCAGGCGCGGAGGCCCTGGGCGGCGGGAGGTGGAGGTCGGGCGCGGCGGGACATGGGGAAGTCGGGCGGGTCGGCCTCGGCGCGGCGGGAGGTGGAGGTCGGGCGCGGAGGCCCCGAGGCGGCGGGAGATGGGGGGAGGTCGGGCGCGGCGGGAGATGGTGGAGCGGGAGATGGGGGGAGGTCGGGCGGGGCTGCCATGGCGCGGCGGCCCTGGCGCGGCGGCCCTGGCGCGGCGGCCCTGGTGCGGCGGCCATGGCGCGACAGGTGATGGGGAAGCTCGGGCGCATCGGCCATGGGGGAGGTCGGGCGGGACAGGCCATGGCGCATCGGGCTTGGCTTTCAGCCTCTGGCCATGGGGGAGGTCGGGCGGGGCAGGCCACGACGCATCGGGCTTGGCTTTCAGCCTCTGTTTTCTTCCCGCGGTGGAGACGCCAGTTTACAGCGCGCGCCAGTCGACGCATCAAATATACCGCTTTGGATAGTGCAAACTACCGCGCGCACTAAAATATTTACAGCGCGATCTATTTTGCAGCGTCTGCTGGAGGACGCAAAAACGCGTTTGGGGCTGTATATTGACAGTTTTTTTAGCGCGCGCCCAGTTTACAGCCTCTGTTGGAGATGCTCTTACCCTGTCCCATTGTCACGTGTCCTCCTTGAAACAGAATATTTAAAAAATGTATTGAATAATGAATCATTCGGCATGTTTGAACTTTAACAGTCTAAATTGTACATGAGGTGTTTGATATTATCTTTATAATGTACCATTAATACTTATGGTTTTGAAAGATAATCACATCATGTTATTTCTATACGTCATTAATTCTACCTTTGTTCTATGGTTATTAATTTTCTTATTGAAAACATAATAACAGAAGAATGGTACGGGGACGAGAAAACTGATTCAAAAAATATAAAGGCATTGGATAGTAATTAAGTTGAAGTTGAATTAAGTCAAAGTTTAGAGAAGAATAGTGAAATCACATCACACAAAATCAAAGGTATTTTTTCTAAAAGTCAAGATAATAGAATTATGGAAATATATACTCCCAAACTACAAACCGATATTTTTCAAATTTCACTGAAGTAGCTCAAACATGTCATTTCTCCACCTATTCTAAAATCGTATTTTCATATTTAGTCCGAACTACGACTTTTACACTATGTTTGGATGCAATGAATTGGGAATCAGAATTCAGAATTCGGAATTGGATAAGCACAATTCATCTGTTTGGGTGATCACGGAATTAAGGCTTGGAAACTGGAGTCAATTCCACGTCCACACCCCACGCGCGTCCTCTATGCCTTGTGAGATTCTGAGGGTGCGAGCTCGGAAACTGCCTGAAATTTGTGCGAAGCGAAGTGGTATGCTTCGTCTAACAGAACTCGCGAGCGAGGCAGACCTCTCGAGGCCTGCGACCACGCGTACAGTGAGAACACTGGCGGCGTGGCTAAGGCCTCCCTTCCATGGCGACTCTCCTCCATGGCCTCCCTCCTCACGCCCTCTAGCCCCTGGATCTTGTCCCCATGGATGCCCTACTCCCAGACCGGTCCTAACCCTAGATCGTGGTACTAGTGGAAAATGGGGCTTTTGCACCGGTTGGTAAGGTGCTTTAGCACCGGTTGCCCAACCGGTGCAAAGAATTCAGAGCTAAAGCCTCCCGCCTTTAGCACCAGTTGTGTTACAAATTGGTGCTAAAGGGGTACCACATGGCGACTGTCGAGCGCCCGGGCGGAGGACACGTACCGGTGCGAAAGGTTTCTGCCGCAGCAAAGTTTTGGAGCGTTTCCCTGCCGCGACAAACTGTACTGCGGCAGGGAAGTGCACGAGGCAGCATTTTGGCTCCATTTTCCTGCCGCCACGCCCGGGGCTCGCTATTTGAAACACGTTAATGCACACATACATGAAACTATTATATTACACAACATCGTTATGAATATAGAGATCGAAGTGACATCTTTCATCGTGCTTGGCTGAACATATTACATAATGGTACGGTACACGTTCAATTACACTTAGCATCGAGTAAGCGTAGATTTAATGTGTTCAAGATAGTAACACTCACTGGAAGTTGTAAGGAAATAGTATTTCCCTTTTGTGTGCATATCTCCTTAATGCCGATACGAAGTTATCCTCCGTGTCCTTGGCATGGCGTTGGACACTATACTCATTCACGGTATATGGGTCAATGAACCCAATGTTATAGATTTGTCCTTTTCGGCATTCGCGGATCTTCATTCTGCATAGTATAATGAGTATAATTATGCATGCAATGGACGAGCCGCGGTAGAGACTAATTACATAAATAATGCTTACAGACAATAGGCATTGATCATAGATTTGTCGAGGGCGTCTTGATTGAATAACTGAAATAATTCAGAAAATTCGATGTTTATCACGTCATTTCCACGCCCGTAGTGCTCATCTTTAATTGCGAGCATGATCCAGTTCCGACCTTCCTTATTGGCATCCATGTACCACTTATGCAGTTTTTTGCATTTGTGTTGGTAGATGCTGCACCTCCTCAGATTTGACGAGAGGTCCCCCGTACCGGTATTTGTATGCTAATTCGACATCACCCGTGGGGAAGTCGACATGGCTTAAGTACTCAGGAATACTCATACCGCAAGCATCGACCTCATCTTTGTATAGTGCTACCATCTCCGGATCAAGGCAGTCCAGGACATCGGGATACACTTGGAGCGGGGGGCACGAGTTTTTCTGGTCTCCGAGCTGGGGAACTGATTTCCCTTTTCTTTACTACTTCTCGACCATAACTTTGCCGCCTCATTTGACTTGAGAATATAGCGTTCATAGTTTGATGAAAGCCATGGCTCGGGTTGATGAAGGTTCTTCATCATTTTCATCAATTTTTCCTTAGGTATAGGTGGCTCGGACTCGAGCTTTTTCTTGATAAATTGCTTTTCCATGTGTACCCTTGCGATCGCCGCATTTTCCTCTTATGTATAGTCAAAATGTCTATTGGGAGGAACCTTAGGTACTCTTGGGAGGGGATCCCGTTGACGTTTGGGTACGACTCATCGCTGTAACTGTGATGGTATGCTTCCGCTTTTGGCTCTCAGCCTTAGTGGGCTGCAGCGGCGGAGAAGGCTGACGCGCTGGAGACGGGAGAGGCGTCGGAGATGGCTGATGCACTGGAGACGGCTGCAACGACGGAGAAGGATGATGCGGTGGAGAGTACGAGAGAGGCGACGGAGACCTTGCTGGCGTCCAGTTTGGAATCACAATGCATTCCTTTCGCCGCCATAGAACTGTGGTGTTGTTGGCTTCTCCCAGCTCTAGCAAATCCCCTTCACCGGCAGGATAGTCAAGCTTCAGCGGCACATACCCATCCAGAACTTGATCCACCTCGGCAACAACGTAAACAAGTGGAATCGGTCCGCAATGGTAAGGTATAGCCGACCTCCGCCTTGATCGGTATGTTCATCACTTTGACATGTAGCTCAGAAGGTGTCGACTCAGTGATATGATCCACAGGGTAGCGAGGAGCTATCGCCGGATCCTCCGCATCATCACCCGACTGCTCTGTGGAAGCCACGCTGCTTTTCTGCTGAGATCCCTGGCTTGTAGCATCTAATGCAACTTCTATCTGCGGATGAGCTTGAGGTGGGTTGGTCAAGTGATGGCTATACTGGGATAATAATTCCCGATGCTCCCTCATTTCCTCTTCTAGCTTAGAAATGCAGTCTGCAACCATTTCTCTTTTTCTTTGACGGCTTCTATCGAGATATTTCTTCATTTCTGCAGAAAACCCAATATACCACAGTTTGGAGCCTAGTGTGGTTCGTGTTCGTCCTGGGTGTTCAGGATTCCCAAGGGCACGTGTGAGCTCGTCCTTCTCTCTGTCGGGATAGAACCTCCCCTCTTCAACATACTTTGCTGCACTTCTAAAGGCATCGATGGGAAGTGGGTTTTCCTTATGTTTTACTTATATATACACCTCTCTTGTGATTCCAACGTGCCCTCATGCGCGTAAAACCAATCCCTTGCCCGCTGGTTTCATTTAACACCTCTGGAGTGATCCCATTAAGAATTATTTCGTCCTCCATTTTCTTCCACTTAGGCCTGCTAGCCTTGTAGCCTCCTTGCCCCAAAATATGGAAGTATTTCTTATTAGAAGCATTTTTCTTATTGTTTGTTGATCTTGTCTTTGCTCTCTCTGATGTCTTGTACGCCACAAATTTGTCCCACTAGTCTTTTATCGTCTCAAAGGGTCGAGTGAACACCGAAGTCTTTTCTTTCTGGACAAAGTCCTTGTCCAAAATTTTCTTATAGTTGTTGAACTGTGTTGCCATCTTCGAAAGAGCCCACTTCTTGACTCTTCGTTGTATGATATTCAGCTCAGGATCCTCAGAGTCTGGCCTGTCATTTTTACGATCATCCTCATCTGGCTCCGGAAGGGTGAAATTTACCAGGAGCTTCCTAAATAATGTATCTTTGGATCTCTTGTCGACATAACTAACTCCTTCTGTCTTTGTTTTCTTCCATTCTTGAGTGGTGATCGGGATGTTGTACCTAACAAGAACTCCGCATTGACTTACAAACTTTCTTACGGGAGCTGCGGGAGCAATCGCTTCGCCATCTTCACTGATTTCTTCGATGATGAACCTTTCATAATCTTCCAACCTTTTGGGTGTGTCTCGTTTATTTGAAGTAGATTTGCTCGATCGGGATGTCTAAAAGAAGAAACAATGTTAATATATGTATATGCACAAATCGGGGGGTTTAATTTATGAATATATATACACCTCGCCGTCGGATTCTCCCTCACCGGAACCGGCGCCTTCTACCTCACTGGAGCCATCTCTTTGGTTTTGCTCATCTCTCTCACTAGAGATATCTCCTCAGCTTTGCTCATCTCCCTCACCGGATGGGTTCAGATAAAGCGAGGTGACATCTTCATCATCGCGGATAATGTCCTTGAGGATGTATTCCTTTTCTATGTCTCTGTCGTGTTCCATAGTTTCTGCAAAGACTTACAAGTTATTGTAATACTATAAACATAGTGAAGCAGTAATTAAGGATAATGCTCAAAACATGATCAAGATTGGAGTTACACATATATAGCTATTAATTAAGGATATGCTCAAAACAGAGATTGGAGTTACATATATAGCTCATGTTTATTTTTTATTTAACCCTAATACATCACTAGAAGACTCCCATGCATGAACCTCTCAATATCAACCGGGTGCTGAGCCGCGGGCGGTGGACAACCAAAGATACGGAACATCCACATGATCATAGCTCACGTGAGATCCCTGCATAATCGCCCATGTGTTTGGATACATGCTATCCAACACATGCATGGAACGACGAACGTGGTCGTCCTCCTCTCTGATACGGCGATGTACCACTTCCTCGGGGGTCGGCTCCCTCCGCACCGCTCATGGCCCATGCGACCGCCACCAAAGAAGATCCGGGTCGATGGCGGAACCCGGATCCCTCACCAAGTTGTGCGCCTCGAAAGGTAACACCTCCCAGTGCCAGCCCGGCGGAGCCCAGTCCTGAGCCTCGGTCATCCCGTCCAAAACGTGGCCACCGCCAAGTCCAAGTAGACGACGCGGGTGGGGCGTCGGCATCGTAACTATGAAAACTATGACATAAACTTAACTAATAAAATTATAAATATACCTATAACAACTATAACTAACAAAATAGACTAACTATATACTAAATCATCAAAACAAAATAACAACTGTAACTATAACTAAAAAATAAATAAATTAACTAAAATTACAACTAACATTTCTAACTCATTAATTATATAGTTAAACTATATAAAATTTATATAACTATAACTAACAATAACTATATTGTTAACTATATAGTTAAACTATATAAAATTTATATAACTATATTGTTAAATTTTATTTTAACAACTATAACTAACAAATAAACTCATTAACAAAATAAAACTATATAATTAAACTAATTAACTATATAACTATAATTACCTAACAAATAAATTAATTAACAAAAACAAAATGAAATAAAAACAACTAAAAAAATTAAAGAAACAAAAAAGAGAAGTGTTCTCTCACATTTGCCGGCCGGGCCAGAGGAGGAGGATGCGCGGCGCGTGGACGATCGTCGACGGTGGCGGCGGGAGTTGCATATGTTGGGGGCGCGGCGGGCGCGAAAAAATTCGGCAGCCTGACGGCGTCCGAGTGCTCCTCGCGCGATGATTTTGTCGTTAGCAGTTTTCGTGAGAGAATGGGGAAGAAGGATAGGCCGCGTATTTAAAGGGGGGAGGGCTTTAACATGGGTTCGTGCCACGAACCCGTGCTAAAGCCCCTTTAGCACCGAAAGAAGAGACCCTAAGAGCATCTCCAACCGTTGGGGCTCCCCGGGCCGAAATCTGGCGCTATTTAGCGCCGGATTGGACGAAAGTTTGGCCCGAGGAGCGCTGAAGTTCCAGCCGTCTCCCCGGTAGACACCCGGGGTTCGGTGTTTTTTTAGAGAAAAACGTCCCTAGATGCCAAATTTCCTGCATAATTCGGTGAATTTCACCAGTTTTGCCAACATTTAGCTTATTTTTATAAATAAAGGTTACAGTTCAACAAAACAAGACAAGTTTTCAAACAAATCAAATGGAAACTAGTTGGTGTTGCCTTGAAGCGTCCATATGTGCTCCACCAGATCATCCTGCAGCTGTTGATGCATTGTGAAGTCTCGAATCTCCTGACGCATAGCGCTGAACGCAACCCACGATGACGGCACCTGGTGGTTAGGCGGACCCTCTCTGTCATATGGTGTAGCTTGTTCGCTCAGAGGAACCGGATGCTTCCGCTCATCCTCGATAATCATGTTTTGTAAGCACACACAACAGTTCATCACCTCCCACATCTGATCTTTGGACCAAGTCAAAGCGGGGAACCGAACTACAGCAAATCTCTGCTGGAGGACACCAAACGCACGCTCGACGTCCTTTCGATAACCTTCTTGTAGCTTGACAAACTCCACCTCCTTCGGGACGACGGCGCCTGAGATAATCTTCACAAATGTTGCCCACTTTGGATAGATACCGCCTGCAAGATAGTATCCCTTGTTGTACTGTCGGCCATTAATCACAAAGTTAACTTGGGGAGCATGATCCTCAACAAGCTTGGAGAAGATCGGCGAGCACTGCAAGACGCTGATGTCGCTGTTGGATCCCGGCATACCAAAGAAGGAGTGCCAAATCCAAAGATCATGGGTAGTCACTGCCTCAAGTATCACAGTGCAGCCTTTTTTGTGACCCCTTGTACATTTCCTGCCAGGCAAACAGACAGTTCTTCCATTCCCAATGCATGCAGTCAGTGCTTCCAAGTATCCCTGGAAATCCTCGAGCTTCATTGATAGCGAGGATCTTAGCAGTGTCTTCGACAGTCGGTGATCTCAAGTAGATGTCCCCGAACACTGTTATCACCGCCCTGCAGAACCGGTAGAAACAATCAAGGGCGGTGGACTCCGCCATCCGAAGATAGTCATCGGTAGAATCACCAGGAGCTCCATATGCTAGCATCCGCATAGCCACCGTTCACTTTTGGAGGGCGGAAAACCCTGCCATGCCGGTGCAATCCAACTTGCATCTGAAATAGGAGTCGTACTCTCGAAGGGCATACACAATTTTCAGGAAGAGCTTCCGGCTCATCCTGAAACGACGCCTAAAAACAGCCTCACCGTGCAATGGATCGTCGGCGAAGTAGTAGGCGTAGAGCATGCAGTAGCCCTCCATTCGCTGCCTCGGCTTGCACTTTCGGCGACCTGGTGCCGACCCACCACGGCGACCAATGGCCGACTCAGCGTACAAGCCATACAGGCAAGCTAGGATCAGCAGGTGCTCCTCGTCTTGGGCGGCGACTGTCGTTTCTTCTTCAAGAAGCTCGGCGAACATCTGCTCCTCCTCCTCGTCGGAGTCCATGTCTGGCCAGGCAATTGGACGAACACCTGCCGAGTGTGTCGACGAGGAGCGATGCGAGGGAGCTGCCCGGCGGCGGAAAATAGGCAGAGGGCACGACGGGCGACGGAATATAGGCTGCTGGGTGGAGGAACGACGGAGTTGAGGCAACCGGCCGGCGGATTGGCGAGGGGTGGTGCCGGCGGCGACAAAGCAACGGGAGGGGAGGAGGGATTTGCGTCGACAAAGTGGTGGGGTTCATCTGTTCTCTCGCCGACAGAGCGGGTCCGTCCCCGTTTTTCTCTCGTCCGGAGTCTCCGAGTGCTCCCGGGGGGCCGGGGATGGCCTGGGCTCTCCGGACGGATGAAAGGTCTAATCCGGATGAAAAATGAGGATCCGGAGGCACGACTGGGCCGTTTTCGTCCATCCGAATGAAAAAAAGACGTTTTGGGGGACTCGTTGGTGAGACGGATGGAGATGCTCTAACTCAGAGGCAACAGCGAAGCACAAGGAGGATGGGATGATGGGCCGGAAGCCCACATAAGAACAGGCCGTTCCGTCGAATGCCAATTGCAGTCCACCCACACGTATTACCTTGTACCTCAAGAACACAACTGACCATCCAAACCTAGCGGGGGAGGCAGCAGCAGCAGCGATTCGGATATTTCCTTCCTTCCGCCATTGGAAGCCGCCTCCCACCTCCACCTCCACCTCCCCCTTCTCTTCTCCCCTATCCACTCCCACCTTAAACCCTAGCTACACCCCTCCATGCCCCCCCTCGCCTGAGCTCGCTCCCGCCCGTCGCCCCTCGCAATGGCGCTGCAGCTCCGCCGCCTCCTCCCGCACGGCTACGCGCACCGCGCCGTCACCCTCGCCACCAAGCCGTCGCTGCCGCCGGCGCCCGCCATGGTAATAACCCCCCTTCATTCGCCTCCTCCCCCTCCTCGTCACTAGCTCTAATTACCGTAATGAGACATCAAATTCTAATTTTGTGGGCACGGTACAAAGATTACCTTTTGTACTGCTGCTCTAAGTAGACCACTGCTTCTTGTATAGCATCATTCTGCTCCTACTAATACAACTGCGATTAAGATGACGAGAATGCTTTCCCCCCTGTACCACGCTTTTGCTCTACTTTCGTTTCTGTTGGCATGATTGAACATGATCACACAAAGATTTCTCTGCTTGCAGCTGCACTTTGGGACTTCTCAGAGATACGCGTGCGCCTTCACGCCTTATCCACCCCTCCGCCCCTGCCAAACGTGCGGAGTCACAGTGAGGAGTAGCTCAGCAAGGCAGATGTCTTCAGGAACCGGCTCGCGGCTCGCCCTGCAGCTCAAAAGTAGTACCTTTTTGACTACCGGGCTCCCAGGTTACCACGGCTTCGTAACATCCAGAGCCGCGGATATCCGCGGAGTTGCTTTGAATGCTACCGGTATCTGTACTTCATCGCGGCTCTTCTCGACAGCGTGCGGTAAAAGGCTAAGGTTTCTCGTTAGAAACAAGAGCTCATTTAGCAGTCCTAATGCGATTAGGAGAGATGGATCCGAGAGACGGCATAGCACACTAGCTGCGTGTAGCCCCGTCGCTGATGAGGCTTCCACATCTACGAGCAAGAGCAGGGAGAGTGATGCAGCTACTAAGAAGGGCACTGTCCGGAGGAAGAAATCTGCAGGCACCAAAAAAGAAGTTAGTGCGGAAATGGAAGAAAAGAAAGTACCCACCAAGAAAAAACCCAGAGCTGCTAAAACAGCAGCAAAGGCAACCGAGGAAGCTAGTGTGAACCAAGAAGAGAAGAAGGCCGCCGCTTCTAAATCAAAGAAAGGGGTTGGTACATCTAAAGAGAAAAAGACAGCAACAAAGCCGAAGAGATCTTCGAAAGCGAAGGAATCCGCTGCTGCTATTGCGGCTGCTGATGCCAAGAATCGTACGAAGACCTCTGCTGATGGTTCTGGCAGTGAGACAAAGCCACTTGTACCTCTTTATCCCCCCACAGCTAAATCAGTTGTTGTGGTTGAATCAGCTACAAAAGCAAAAGTTATTCAAAAATACCTCGGGGACATGTACGAAGTATTACCTAGCTATGGTCATGTGAGAGATCTAGCCGGGAGGTCAAGATCTGTCCGCCCTGATGATGACTTCAGCATGGTATGGGAGGTGCCTACTGCTGCCTGGACACACCTTAAGAGCATCAAAGTAGCATTGAAAGGGTATGTTCTCTAAGCTGTTGGTATCAGTAACATTGTTTACATTTCGTTCTTGACATGTACGTTTGTTTGTAGGACACTTGTCATGTAATTGATTACTTGTACGCTAATATGCTCCATCAAATCTGATTCGTGGAAAGTGGCGAATTGCGAACCTAATCATGAATCTGTCAACTATGAAATAGATTAACCGAACTATTTAAGTGTATACTTGAGTAACATTTGCTCCATACTTACAAAGTTAGTCATGGTGGTTCGTTTACTTGTATTTGTTTTAATCTTTTGCCCTAGCTGATTAAATTGGCTTCAACCGGAGCTTTGATTTCATCCTGAACTATGGATATTTTCTTCATTGCTACACATGAGTATACACTTATTAGCTAAACCTTTTTTCTGTACATCTGCCTTCCACTGATACTAAGTGTCATTGAAACTATAGCTAACTCTATATACTACATAAATTTTTAAACCGCAGTGCAAGTTGCCATGCCAAGTTTCTTTGCTTTCTGAAGTTGTTGATATACTACTGATTGTAATATGCTAAAATTTTCTTAATTCTTGTCTCCAGAGCAGAAAATTTGATTCTTGCATCTGACCCTGACCGTGAAGGTGAAGCAATTTCTTGGCACATAAAGGAAATGCTTGCACAGCAGGATGTGTTGGATGGCCGTGTTACTGTTGCACGAGTTGTCTTCCATGAAATCACAGAGAATGCTATTAAAAACGCTTTAATGTCTCCAAGACATATCGATATGGACTTAGTTAATGCTTATCTCGCACGCCGGTCCCTTGATTATTTGATTGGGTTTGGCATATCACCACTTCTATGGAGGAAGTTGCCTGGTTGTCAGTCAGCTGGACGAGTCCAATCTGCAGCTTTGGCCCTTGTATGTGACCGGGAAGCTGAAGTAGAACAGTTTAACCCTCAGGAATACTGGACTGTCGATACGGACTTCAAAACCCAGTGTTCAGACTCTTCAAAAGGCCTATGCCTCACATCCAGGATAAAGCATCTCAATTCAAAAAAGCTGGATCAACTTTCTATAAGCTCTCGAGAAGAAGCACAAGCTATAGAAAAGAGGATTTATTCTTGCCATTTTGAAGTAAGAGGTGTTAAGAGAAGCAACTCTCACAAGAATCCTCCGATGCCATATATAACATCTAGCCTTCAGCAGGATGCAGCAAACAAACTACATTTTGGTGCAGGGCATACCATGAAGGTTGTTTCTACTTAATAAAAAACTCAGATGCGTATATAGCGTGCTTACTATTATATTATTACTACCATTTACATGTAACAGTCTATTTACTCACATGGCTCATTATGTGACTGTAGGTAGCCCAAAAGCTTTATGAAGGGATCAATCTTTCTTCAGAACAAGCAACAGGCCTAATAACATACCTCAGAACAGATGGGTATCATGTAGGTACCATCCTACTTTAAGTTGATTACCAAAGTAGTCTTGCTGTTTATAAATGTACCATGCAGGTAGGATAAAAACACACTCCTGGTCTCTTTTATGTGATTCGTGTTTGTGGGTTAAAATGGGTGTATTCAGATAAAAAATGACCAAATTGGTCCCTCTACATGCAAGTGAAATTGTAGAGAAATATTCCACATGGCGATGGCTTTAAGTGGAGCGTGCCACTTTGATAAAGGAGATAGATTACAGAGTGAGATGATCCCGTTTCTTACTGAGAAAGTGACAATACTCATCTTTAGATAGGAAGAAAAGCTTAATTTGCAAGCTAAATGATATTCAAATAGGTTTTTTAAGTAGAGAGGCCAGCTTGATGCTATGACCAAGGAATGGGCACTTTTGCTTCATAGAAAGAACTTAGTTTATCAGCTTTGACATCTGATAGGGAAAATTGAGTTTGATAGGTCGTAGTAAATGTTATTCCATACAAACTGTCTGCCCTTTTATTTGTCTTGCTGTTCTCATTATTTTGTTCAGTTAATGTATTTCTAGGACCCTAGGTAGCGACAGTAGTACAATTTAAAAATGAACATATATTAGGGGGAACTCATATTTGTTTTAATAAAAGTATTAAATATGTACCGGAATTCAAGTGGCGATGACTTGAACTTAGGTGGTGGATTGTGCCTCCAGTCGCCCACCCAAATGAGCTAGCTGTAATCTTAGCTTGAGTTCAATCGCATGAAACACATCATGGGTGTATATGAACATGAACTCAATCTTGGCGACAATCTGTATTTTGTGTGCATGACCGATATGACTCTCTATTCCTCGATTTGAGAATTTTTCTTGTCAGTTATCAGTGATAGCAGTGTGATGTTGTATCCATTCTAATAACCTGACATTGTGGCCTCACTTGTTTATTCTGCCTTTTCCCTTGAAGATTTCCAATGAAGCTGCCCAAGATATTCGTTCATTAGTGAAAGAAAGGTATACTCTATTGGAACATGTGCCATCTTGCCTGTAGATTGGAATGTACACTAATTTCTTCTAGCACCAACCTGTTATCCACCCTCCCTGGAGGCATGATCCTGTAACAAACTCTCCTTCTTGGCAATGAAAAGAAAAGCAATGTCATTGCGTTTTCTCGAAAAAAAGGCCTGTTTTACTGAGTTTTTTCAGGGTTGCTAGTCTATCTTGTTTCTTGTATCATTTGTTAGTTATGTAGTTCCCAATAATTCAGATTTAGTGTTTGAATCATCAATTTCACAGAGCGGAAGTTTGCAGTTTTCATTTTTTTTCTCATTGTCCACGATTTATGGGACGGGTATTGTGTGAGACACAACAATTCAGATTACCAAATATTTTTGAGATTTTTTTTCTGTTGTTATTTTAGAAGCTAGTTTTGGACAATCAGTGTGTTGGGAGTTCAGAATTTTTCCTTCTGTCTATCAATATAACACCTGCGGATGTCCATTCCTGTTAACAAGTGTTTGTTCTAGGTATGGTGAGCAGTATGCATCAGAGGATATTAGGAAGTATTTGAAGAAGGTGAAAAATGCTCAAGAGGCCCATGAAGCTATAAGGCCCACCAGCATAAGGAGGTTGCCATGTAATGAACCCACCATTAGTTTTGTGTTTACTCTATTACAGATGCGTGTGCTATCTCTCAAGTTTTGGACTACTATTGATGGTTCTAAAAAACATAACAAATAGTGTTTTGCCATCTGATTAAAAACCTTGTTTATATCACCTCTTGATTCATAACAAATAGTGTTTTGCCATCTGCTGTTTTTAGCTGTCGTGAACATGCTTTATGATTGATCCCTTGATAATGAACTAAGGGTATGCTTGAAGTCTGTATGTTCTGTATGACTGAAAGAGCACCAGAAGCATGAGTTTCATTTTTCAGAATTAAGGGTTGCTGATGTTTTCTTTTGTTTTCACCAAATCTTCTGTAGCATCTTTTTTTTGAACCTTTTCTGTAGCATCTCTTGTTCTTACTTGAACATATTTTAGCATTATAGTTTTCGTTTCTTGTTTGATGTATAATTGCAGCATCTTTGGTTGGAATACTCAATGAGGATTGTTTGAAACTGTACACTCTAATATGGAGGAGAACAATGGCTTGCCAAATGGAAGCTTCCAGAACTGAGCTGGTTGGTTACTGTTTTACTTCATTTTTTTTATTTTTACCTGTTGTTGTTTATTATACTCCATTCTTTAGGATGTTATTATAAATAAATGTCTTTACCTATATTGTCTGCATTAATGTATTGCAGAACCTAGGTTTTGTCTAGGTCAAAGAATCTTACTCTGCACTTGTTTTTTAAGATTCGGGAATGCAAATAGTATATTATGCAAATCAATCCCCTCTCTTCATTAAAAACTGTGAATAATTTGCTTTCTGTTTGAAAGAAGTCTGAATTCAACAAGTTTGCTGCACATTGGTAGCGTGCTGCTCACATGTGCATATTATCTTTGCTGGTCCAGTTGACCTTAGGTTAAAATAACTCTCCGCTTGCTTTGAAAATCGTAATAGGTATTATAATTAATAGGGATTTGTAAGTTGGCGTGATGGTGTCAAGCAAACATATGTTCATTTTTTTCTGGTTCATCTACAGAGTTCCCCATTCATCTACAGAAAAGAACTGAACATAGGATTGCATTTTTTTCCCCCAAATCTGTGTTTATGACTGAACTTTTTGCCAAAATTGTCGGTCTTTTCTTCTGTTACCAGCATGAGCAATCTGTTTCACAACCATCACCAAACCATCTCTTCTCTTATGAAAAAACCGAAGAAGTATAGAACGCTGGCCATGCTAGCCATATAAGTGAATTTCCTTACCAATGAACTTTTTTTATTTTTAGTATTTTGCATATTCAATAACATTGCATGCTTAGTTGCTTACTAATTGCATTGTAGATCCAAGTTGATATTGGCAATCCTGAAGGAGACATGACATTTCATTCATCTGCATCAAGGCTTGACTTCAAGGGATACCAAGCCGTCTATGAGGTAGGCTCTTAATTTAATTCATCTAGGCTTCTTGATCCTCTGTTAGCTCAGTTATGTTTGCCTTTTTGTAAGAAAATTTGTTGATTGTTTCCTAATGTAGCCTTCCTCACTTTTCTTTATGTTGATTGGTCAGTCCATAAGTAGATTTGAGTAGAAAGGATGCTGTATCATCTCACTAGCGATATCATTTCATGCTTCAATGGATGATTATATAATTGCTTTGGCCTTTATCATCTGCGTAGCCTTAATTTGGCTTATGTCTGTTACGATGTGAGCTCGTCCACACAAACAGAAAAGGAGGTGCCCAGTGCCTGCTGCAAGATATAAATGTGATTAGGTTCCTTTTAATTAATTTCAGGGGCCTTAAGCGGATTAATTTGACCAGATTCTGTTTTTTTTCTATTACATGAACTTGTTAGGGCCTCTACGGCTCTACCCCTCTTTGAAAGGGGAGTTAGATTAAGCAATAATTAATGAGTTTCTCTCTTTTTCCTTGCCCCAACTGGGGCGAGTGTCCTCTCTTATTTTGGTTATAAATATAAGATAGATGAAAATACATCCTCAGTTAGATGCATATGTAAATCAGGAACAAGGCCAAGCTAAAATTTAGTATATGATTTGCCCATCCCATTTCCCTTCTGATTTTTCCTCTTGTATGTCTCCCAATTGTAGAAACCATTCTTTTTTGAAATAATTATGGAATCTTTTCCTCTTTTATTATACTCTTTCATGTGGAATATGGGTTTTGATTTCCAGAAGTTGGGTGTAAATCTCACAGATGGACGTTTCTAGTTTTCTGAGAAGCTTTTCTCTAGTGTCTAGAAGAAGGACAATCTGTTTGCAAAACCTAGTGGTTGACTGGTCGTATTGTATGCAACAAGGATAATACATGTATGCATAAAATACGGGTCAGGGTGTGCTTAACGGTCTCAACTCTCAACTGGTTATTGTTTTTAAAAACTAGTGTTTTTTTCAGTTGGTTCTTGCTCGTTGGTTTGTCATGTTGTAAAATTATCATGTGTATACTTCAAATTATACACTTAAACTTGTCTGAATTTTTGTCAAATTATCATGTTGAAGTTTTTTCATGTGTATACACATGACAAAAACTAGTGTGAATTTATGGTGTGAATTTGTGAAGTATACACATGACAAACATGTAATTCAGTCTTGTGTTGTGCATAACCATGTATTTTTTCATTGATTCCCTGCTGGAGTTTTCTATCTCCTTTTCTCCACAGGATGTCACTTCTCTTACCGTTGCTCAAATGCACGAATTTCTGTCACTATAATTTTAAGTGTTATATGCGTAAGCTTTCTAATTTTTCCCTCAAGGAGCCAATTGTGAACCTTCAGCATGGATATAAGATGGTTGTATGATACAAAAGGACTGTGCCGATTGTTCAGTTTATGAGCTTATTAAACCCACTAATTAGAGAATGTGTCACTTGTAGGATACTGAAGCAAGTGGGTCCAGTGAAAACCCTGAAGGAGAAGTTGCGCATCAGGATAACTTTGAGGCCTTGTCCAAATTACAGGTTAGCACCTGCTGGTTTGCCTCTGACCATACCCTTTCTGTATCCTTTTTTTTTTGTCATGTGACCACAGATTGTTGGCCAGCATTTAACCATGTCATAGTCATAGCACGTCTCCTTTTTCTCAGGTGAAGGATTTGGTATCTCCAGTTAACGTGCATCTTGGGCAGCACTTCACTAAACCTCCATTCCGTTATTCTGAGGGTGCATTGGTCAGTAATAACCTCTGGTTTGGATTTTCACTCGTTCCTCTGATCATTGTCCATCCTGAAACAAGGTTTTCTTATTATTTGTTTGTTCTGTAACCTATGATTTCCACCTTGTACCTTATAATCTCCAGATTAAAAAGATGGAGGAACTTGGAATTGGAAGGCCCTCTACATATGCATCTATAATGAGGGTGTTGCAGGTAGCCTAACATGCTATTTCTTCTGTTATGCCCAATATACACCACATTGCCTTTCTTGAATGGTCGTGTAGCTATTTATAATATGTCTGATGCTATTTGAGTTAAGTCCCATGAGCGCATACTGAATTACATGTTTGGGTTGGTTGGCTCATGTAGCTGCCCCTGTTGTGTTGCACATGGCCACATGCCATAAAGCTCACATGTGCCATGCAGTAATTTAGTAATGCATAACACAGTAAAATCTTTGGGTTGCTGGGAGAGTTGGTTTATTTGAGAACCTGACATACTCGACTGAAATTCTGGTAACAGACTAATAGGCCACCTCTGTGGTTAGTGGTTACTTACTAGTATGCACAATTGGGTAGTTTACAGGTGTAACTGGGCTGAATACAACTAACAAGTTTTAATAACAGTAACACATGGCCGAGCCCAACAGTGACAAAGGTTTAGGGATTCACTATGTGCTAGTTTCTACTTTCATTCATACCAATGGCGGTACTTTTTCATTCATTGGCAACTACTCTTGCAAATGCATAATAGTTTCTGCCATACTTGTGACATCCAGGACCGGAAATATGTGACAATAAAAAGTCGAGTTTTGCACCCTGAATTCCGTGGTCGAATGGTATGTTCTTGTTCCTTATGTGATCTTCACCCTTCTACAAATATCATCTTAGTTGTGATATCATCTGAAATTCCTTTATGTTGGTTTAAATAGAAATAATGCTGATTGCTACCTGCATTATAATCTCCAATGCCAGTGCATTTGTATACATGGTAGCAATGCATCCTGTTTGTAACTGTACAGTTATTACTCTTTCTCATGACTCTTATCAAGATGGATGAACTCACTAAAACCCGTACATCTTGATCTGTATATCATTTTCTCTTTACAAGGGTGAATATTTCATGGTTCTCCAAATGCCAAATTACACCTCAGCAGTTATTTCATCTTTATGCAGTTTAATTTGTCGCGTATGGTTTTAGCCTGTGTTTAGGGCATTCTTTCAGCTCTACTAGCTGATGTTGCTTATTATAAACTTATTTCAGTTTTCTTGTGTCTAATTTTGACATACTCAATGCCATCTGTTTCTCAGGTCTCAGCATTTCTTTCACATCTTTTCTCTGAGATTGCCGATTACAGCTTTACCGCTAACATGGAGACTGAGGTACTAAACATATTTTAGCCTATAGTTTTGTGTACATTTTCTTCTATACTTGTTCTTTACTATGGTTTCAGAAACCAGCTTAGCTGGCGGTTTAGGTAAATATGAAATTCCAGGAAATCTGGAGGTGTTAATATCAGTAGAAAGTGAGACCCACATACTTTGAAAAGAAAGGCTGTAACTTTGTTCATAATTTTCTTGCTGTAATGAATATTATCAACAATATTATCTAGATATGTGTTACTGGTTCAATATATGCAAAATTGAGTAGTTTTGGCCACCTTCTGCCTCACGTCCAGCCAGCATTACGGCTGCAGACCAGTATTGGAATTATAATTCTTTATCCGTTATGGGGAAACTTGTTGTGCCTAGTAGACATCAAAAGACTGAAACTACTAGTTGTACATTAAATTGAAATCCCCATACTCAATGTTGGCCATGTGCGCATGTGCAACCCTGTTCTTCCATTTGAGCAATATCAAGGTGCGCAGTGGAGTTGCACTAAAATCAGAATTTGAAGCAGGCTATTATGAAATGAATTGTGTAAAAGGATAAATGGGTTTCATCCCAATTAACTATTGAAATACTACATGAAGAAACTTGGGATGTTATCCAAATATGTCAATAAGCCTGTTTATATAGTGTGGTCTTATCAGAGGTGGACTTTAGGGATATGGCAAAGCTTCTTTGTTATTCTTTGCTTAATGAAAATAAATAACAATATGCGCAGCAACCTAAGTAGGATATCTACTGTGAGATATATCAACTAAAGATAATACTATATCTGAATTATCCAGATGCGAAATTATGCATCTAACAAATCTAAATACGAAGAGGCTCATTCCAGCAAGGTGGCCATGTGCACATTCTCCTATTTAGTGTGTTTGAACAAGCCCACAGCCATGAACTGTATATGCATCATTATTTATCCTTTCTTAAAATCTTCATCAATAATCATAAAGGGATCAAACATACAAAGTCAAGATGGAGTTATACCATAAGGCTGTGATTCCTAATCGGATTAGCCCTTTTCCTTAAAGATCAGTGATGATGATGTGCTGAATAGAAGATGTGGGGCTAGAAATAGTTTTCTTTGTTATAAGGATCCTATTAATTGTTCCTTTTCTGCTCCATTAATAGCTAGACAATGTTTCTGCTGGGTCAACTGAATGGAAGGGCCTACTGAAAGATTACTGGGAACGATTCAACAAATATTGCGGAGATGCTAGTCAATGGGATGTCAGAAAGGTAATGTTTTTCCTGGTACCTGGGAAATATCTGACCCTTGCACCCAGATGGTTATTCTCCTAGAACAAATAGTGCTCGAATGAGGTTATTGCTAAGTTTTCTGGCGCATGCCACTTCAGTATTGAAACCTGGATCTAATTTAAATCAGCCACTTTGTTGCAGGTAGAGAGAATGCTTGAAGAGAAATTCTCTTCTATCCTCTTTCCAGACCTTGCCAGCGATAGTAGGATTTGCCCTAGGTAATTTTAATTAAGATATTTAGGAAGTCTATTTTGGCATCCCCAAACATAGATGCACAATTTGATTTAATATGGGAATCCTTCGATGTTACCTTATTATGTGATGCATTAATTATGTTTCTTCCTTAATACTTAACATGCTTGTTGATTATCTGCAGTTGTTCTGAAGGAACCCTGAGATTCAAAGTTAGTAGGTATGGCGAAGGCTACTTTATTGGCTGTGATCGGCATCCGAAGTGCAAGTATGATCTTGCTATCCCCTCTAATAAACATTAAATACCTTCAAGTTGAGCTTAATTTCTGCTGTAACCCTTTGTTTTCTCCTGTTGCAAGTTGTAATTTGCACTGAAGTTGTAACTGAATATGGTCATATCTTTTATTGTGAGGACAATATCAATCGTACTTAATAACTAAACTAATTATAATAGGTACATCGCTCGCACATTATCAGATGAAGATGATGATAATGAAGCCTCTGAGGAAACACAACCAAGGTCTTTTGAGCCTAGGTTACTTGGTCTCATTCCTGATACAAGCGAACAGGTTGGTTTCAGTCTGTAATGTTTCTGGACTTATTTATTTCTCAGGTACTAAGTGGTTGTTTTGGTTAGACGAATTTAGAGTTAGTTTTTAGAAAACGAGTTTAAGCAGAATTTTTAGCAAAACCAGTTTTGGTTAGTTTTTCTGTTAGCATGCGTTTACCCAAAACTATGTTTGGGTGACTTGAGACACAATGCACATCTTCTCAAGCCGAACAGGAAAGCCTCGTTGAGCACCTTGTGCTCGCAGTCACGCCGTCATCGGGATACCGGTGCATGTGCCGCCATCGGTGGATGCCAAGGCCGGACCTGCTGCAGGACACGCCAACGCTAAGGCGTGAACTCAGCTCTGAGGAGCACCCACTCACCTCGTCCGCGCGGCTGCACCAGTCGGTGTCGACCATCGTTGTCGTCATTGACCCGGTGCCTCCCACATAATTCTTATCCATGTTGCCGCACACCATCCTACAGCCAACCGTATGTAAATTTGGCTATAAAGTGCAAGAACTGACGATGTAGATTACTTGGTGCGCATATGGATTTTCCATGGCTGAGAAGACACAGGTTCGCTAAGGGTATGCCCATCAACGTCAGGCTCGCCATGTGCTCCGTGCCGGGCCGACGACCGAGATTCGTCCTCAGGGCCTACTCCAGGGGGGAGCTGCCGCTGGTGATTCCGCAGTCGGTTTCCTGCAGCAGGCACTCCAAAAACTTTGGGCCAGCTAACCACGTTGTTGCCGTTCCGTGAGCGCATGCTGCCGGCGTCAGTGACCAAGCGTCCAAGCGCACCATTCTGCCTGGCAGGATCAACAGCACCGAGTGGTCCCTACGGCTCCAGGAGACCATGATGCGTTGGGGAAGGAGAGTGGGGAGGAGTTGGCAGAAGAGGAAGCAGCATGGGGAGGCTTTGGCGGCATAGGTGCATGTGCCTGGTGGGAATGGACGGTGGCAGATTCATGAATGGAGCCGGGCGAGCAGCTCCGCGGGTGAACTGCTTCTCACGACGAGGATCGGGTTAAACCCATTTTGACAAAAACGTGAAATAGTCGTTTTTCGCAATACTAGATTTTCTCATTTTGTGGAAGTCTGGTTTTAGCTATCCACGATTTCTTCCAGCTAAACAAACAGCGTTTTAGGTTGGTAGAGCTTTAAACGTGTTTTGCGAAACCCAGTTCTTCCAAAACCCGTAACCAAACAAGGCCTAACTAAGTGTATATGACATTTTTGGTCGTTCTACAGGTGTTTTTGAAACAAGGTCCTTATGGTTACTACATCCAGGTTGGAGAGGATAGAAAAGGATCTTCTCAGAAAAGAGCTCCTCTGTCCGAGGTAATTATTACCTTAGTTTGTACATTGTCCTTCCAGAAGCTTACCACGGATATCTTTTAACCTTCTTTCAGGTCAAAGATGTTGACTCTATCACTATTGAAGATGCAATTGAGCTATTGCAGTATCCAAAAAATCTGGTATGCTTTTTCTATAAATTTTAGGTCTTTGAAGGCGTTATTGAGTTCAAGCATGACATTATAGTTGCCAACAGGGAAATCACCCCGATGATGAGCATCCGGTGCTGATGACACATTCTAAAGCTGGATTTAGCGTCCGGCACAGGAGAACTCTTGCTCCAGTGCCAAAGGTATGTTTTGTTATTAGTATTACACATGTTTTAAATGCGAAATGGGATTTTGTTTTGGTGGAATTGTTGTCAACTTGTTATGAAGAAACTTTAATAAGATTCATATGCAATTACATTATATAGTTTTTGGTTTGAAATTCTCATCGCAAGTCTTAGCAATGCCTTGAAAATGTGTGATGACAGAGCGAAGACCCAAAGAAGATGACGCTTAAGCGTGCACTGAAGCTTCTGACGGGTAAAAATGTCAAAAAGTTCGGTCGACCAAAGGGAAAAAGTAACAAAGATGCAGAAGTCATTGAATGGCATTAAGTGATTGGCTGTTACAGTATCCAATCTGGAGACTTCTCACTCTCAGAACTAACAACGGTCCACGTAAGCCTGCGCATAAAGTTCAGACTGGATCAGCAGTAAGACAAGTCAGTATTTATGCAAGTGGTTCTGTGTGCCCAATACTGTCGATACATTCCCGGTTATGCTTTCCGAGAGAGGGGCATCAGTGCGTGACAGGGCAGCTGGGCAGATAAGCATATAAAGCCTGTGCTCGGATGCTCATGTTTTGTGAGCTGTATTTGCTGCTGGATTTCTTCATCCTAAGAGGATATGTACCCTAGACTTTCAAAGGCTGATCTCCCCTCACTTCATTCATTTATGGGACACAGTCAGCAACTGTACAGAAAACACAGATGATGAACAGCTTACTGGATTATACACCCATAGGTTTTGCTATTTCCATTTTGTAATTCTTAAATAGCTATGGTATCATAAAATTCCATGGTTGAATGTGACTGCCGTTTTTCCCTTGGCAATTGCACATTGTTGCGGCAATTAATGTAAAATTAAAGAGTTTTTGATTTAGAGTCCTCTGATTTTTTTTGCTTATACCTGGTTTGCCATTTATTCCAGCTTGTTCTTGGTGAAGGACAATTGAAAGGTCACAGCATTTAATGCCAACTGGTGAATGATCGCTAGTGACAGCATTTTATATACTCCTTATGTCTTTTGGATCCTTGTGCATATTTCAGGTGTATGTACCCAACCTTACATAAACTTGGTGATTATCTCAATCATTCGAATTCTAAAGAAATACATAGCAGGTGCCTTCTATAGTGCCGTGCATTTTTCTATGGCATTGCGATTGTAAGGATCATATTTGAGGTGGTCTTCTGACTCTCCGTTTACAGTTCTGTTGGTTTCACCATTTTTTTTTTTGCTTTGTACATTGCACATCAGAAGAGGGTGTTTCTGATTAATTAGGTTATATTCCACAGGTCTCATAAATATTGTCCGAGATTGTCAAATCTAAGATGTATCTAGACACTAAATAATATCTATATATTTTTATTTTTTGATAAATTCCAGACGACCTTCGTGGAACTGAGGGAGTATAAATTTTTTTTATATGAGGGAGTATAACTGATGTAAGGTTATATGTCATTGTCTGTGTTTTCCAAACGTTGAGTATGTAGACATGGGCAACGTTTTAGGGAACCCTTGCCATTGAACATTCAGATTAGTGTACCTCAAGCTTCCCCCCATCAGCATATACTAGGAAGCTTGCTGCGGCACGCCGCGCTCCTGTGTTGGTTATAGTATTGTAGAAGTACTATGGAAGTGGTGGCGTGGAAGCATTATTCAAGAAACATAAAAGTAGTACTGTAGTGGTATTGTTCCATCCTTTTCAAGTCCCCGTGGGTAATCATGGTGTGGTGAAAAATGAGGGCAATATGCCAATACCACTATCTATAGTGGCCAGAGCGAGGGAAACTCACACCAGTTAAAAGGTGTGACAGACAACTGAGCAAGTATTTTTTTTCGAAGGTACCATAAAGGCACTACTATTTTTCTCGACTAAAATAAGCGACACATGGTTGAGTGTATTTGTTTCCGGAGTTGCTACAAAAGAAAATGGTAGTATTTTCTCGGGTGGAAAGGTAGCGGGTGAAGTAAGTACACCTTTCTTCAGGTGCGGTAGAAGAATGTAATAGTATTCTTCCCAGGAAAAAGAGGCCACGGAAGGTGGAGTAAATTTTTTTTCCCGGATGTACCGTAGAAGGAAAAATATTATTTTCACTGGTTGAAAAAGGCGGCAAATGTTGGTACCGTCAAAGAATTATGCACCGGTGAAAAATCACTGGCAGGTAATTAACGTTCGGAAATACTATCAATGTTGAAGGTTCGTATAAATTTTACAACGCTTGTGTGCGCAAAAATGCCGTCACAAAAATATGCGCCCTCTCACTATTAAGTAATTACTGGTTTGTTTTTTTAGTTGACATCAGCACGTGAAAAAATACTTTAGAAGTTGAATATGTATACGGATGAATTACTGCAAAAAACCAGTGTTGCAACTGTAAATAATCGCGGTGCAGAAATAATACCTTTCTAAAGGTGCATTAGAAGAATTTAATAATATTATCCTAGGCAAAACAGGTGACGGAAGGTGGAGTAAGTATATTTTTTCGATGCTACCATAGAAGGGCATAATATTATTTTCACGGGATAAAAAAGCAGGAAATGTTGGTGTCGGCGAAGAATTATGCACCGGTGAAAAATCACTGCAGAAGTTGAATATTTATACGAACAAATTACTACGAAAGATTACTGTTGGCAACTGTAAATAACCGCCGCGGAAATATGAGCCATGCAAGGATTACTATTAAGTAGTTAAAGGTCTTTCGTAGTTGACATCGGTACGGAAAAAATACTACAAAAGCTGAATATGTGTAGTGACGCATTACTGCGGAAAAATCACTATCGGTAACTTTAAAAATACCCTGCAAAAAATGATCGTCCCTAAAGGATCGGATTTTGGACACCAAAATGGTCGTCCAGCAACTTTTATTCGTTTAGGCTAGATACCCTAGCGGCCCGACTTATTTTGGCCCAGTCTAGCCATTATCTTATTTTCTCCTTATTTTTCAACTCAAATGGCTCGTATGTACAAAAAACAACAATATTGAAAACAATTAGTATAAGTAACATACATCCAAGCAAACAACATAGTTCATAGGCAATACAGTGCAGCAAATTAAATAACATAGTTCATAATTAAACAAATAAAATGAGCTTGATGGTCAATCAAATCCGCTTGAAGATGATCGTGAATGTAACGATCACGGAGCTCAACGCACATATGGTGGAACTCCTCGAATGTTGATGCCCTAGGCTGCGGCTCAACCAACTCGCCTTGATATTGCCATCCTTGGTCATGAGGAGATCATAAACACGATCATGCTCAACGATCATGTTATGCATGATCACACAAGCGATCATCATATCCCACGTGGTATCAAGGCTTCATGTTTTAGTTGGGTGACAAACAATAGCCCACCAAGATTGAAGCACCCCAAATACCCGCCTCACATCTTTCCTGCAAACCTCCTGCTATTTAAAAAACCTCGAAACCTCTTGCTATTTGAAAAACCTCCTCCTAGTCTAGATGCCATCATGTAGATAATATGGCTTATCGTATGCATTATCGTTGATCTCATAGTGAACCACTAGAGCATTTCCTTCTACAAGCCCGGAGAATACAAGAGAGCGCTGGAGCATGTTGATGTCATTGTCAGAACCAACCATGCCAAAAAAGGGTGCCAAATCCATAGATCATGTGATGCAAGTGCCTCAAGAATGACAATGCATTCCCTCTGCATGCCCAATATACTGCTCCTGCCATGTAAATGGATAGTTCTTCCACTCCCAATGCATGAAATCTATGCTTCCGATCATCCCCAGAAACCCCTTAACTCGTTGATGGGAAATAGCCTAGCAGTGTCGGCAAAATTTGGCTATTAGAAGTAAACCTCGGCAAGCGCATCAATCATGACTTTGAAAAACTTGTACATCGACTCAAGGCAGGTGGTCTTGCTCATTCGCAAGTACTCATCAATGAGATCAACGATACTCTGTAAGCATGCAAATAGCTGCGGAACATTTCTGGTAAGAGTTGAAGCCTAGTTTACCGGAGGGAATGGGTTTGCACCCTAAGAAGGGGCCATGATCCCTCGCGCCTCGTGGAATTGCCAAGAACAATTATCTTGACATGCAATAGCGGCACCGGAATAGTGCTCCAGAAAGACTGGATTGGTGGGGTGGAACTAGTCCCTGGTGACCAGCTTCGCGAATGCCCTTCATATTGGCCTTGTGTGGCCTAGTTGAACCCTTGTGCACGTGCATCTTCCTATTAGTGTGCTCATCGATGAGCCATGCCACGACAACCATGAATTCTGGAGAGACGACCGACTCATCGTCCGATAAACCGTCAACCATGTTTTTGTAGAAGAATTGGATCGACCTGGTGAGGTCTATCTGCGTGCAACACGGACAGATTAATGGCCAATATCATAGGCGCAATTTTTCAACAAAATGGTCCTGACTCATACCTCAAACTCGGCCTCGCAAGTGGCCAAACAGTCCTGGAAACCGATGTTGGTGGGAGTATCCGAGCCGACGGGCAGCGGCCAAGGACCTGCCGTGGTGTCCGGAAGTGCGTGCTAGGGTACTGACACGAATCGTGGACTCCAAGATTGAGCGACGGCGGGGACCGTGTGCATCACAGAGCGCACCCCGATGTGGGCGGCGGTAGAATGTTGGGGTTTTAATTTCGGGGCGGACACTTGTCACAGGAGAATTCAACAGACAAACTTGCAGGTCATTGCTGAAGTTAAAAGACAGCATCAAAATTTTCTTCCCAAACATGGCGAAACTCTCTAGATGGATCTGTCAATTAAAGGAACAAATTTTTTTTACAGATGCAGCTTGGAAGACTAGGAAGGCTCCAGGTTTGGCGAGTGGCGACAGCTACTGCTACAGGAATTGGAGTATAAACAGATTCATCCAGAGAATTCCAGCGCCACGGTCATGATCCAAGCATCGACGCCCATGATTATCTCTGTTCTTCAGGCCAAAGCACAAGCTCTCATCTTTGCAGTTCGGCTGGCTAAGGCTATGCAGTTTCAGCAGCAAACGTTCCTGATGGATAATAGTGCTTTGGCCAAAGCTGCTCTTGCAAACTCCATTACAGAATCACAGGTTCCATGGGAGATCAGGCGTCACATAGCTGAATTCATAACTTTTACCAAATCTTCTATAACATCAGCTTACCAGATAAAGAGAGATCTCAATGGAGTTGCCCACAACTGTGCACATCAGGCTTTAAGACAATCTCCGTCTCAGCCTATCTTTAGTTGCTTAAATTCAGCTCATAAAAGTCTTACTTATCCTATACTATGCAGATCAACAGATGCAATGTCAAAGTGTTGTAATCCATGCTATAAACTGCTTATGACTTATGAGTTGAATAAAATTTGGCGTCTCTGGAGTCTCTCTTTGTGCAAAAAGAAATGCATTTTCTGCTATGCAGTTTTTAATCATGTCAGTTTTGAACGAAAGAAGTGCACAATTTAGTATCTCCCTTTATATAGTCACCATTTAAGGTAGATTAGCTTGAACCCGTCAAATTTAAAAAGTATGCTTCTATTTTTTTATACACATGTCTCTTAGAGTCTTAGTCATTGCTCTGCTATTAGCATAGTGAAACTTTGATCTTTTTAATAATCACATTGTTCAAAGAAGATCGCTTGTTATACCCATCATTCGAGAAAATAAATGACCATATGCTGTCCTTGCCTTTCACATAGCATTAACACAATAAGATACACGGGTAGTTCTGTTTGGTAGGATTTCTTTATCGCCGAGTTCGTCTGAAAACTATAAGTAGCACTCACTGCAGTTGTCTAGCTAGTTTCACCTAAATTGTAGCATGTCGTTAGGTTGTGTTTGAACAAGGCCAAATTAAGAGCGTCGCACCTCACTCTTAGTAATTATTGGAGCTCTACTATCTATCAGCTCACATGTTGGTGGTATAGGGCTGAGAGGCACCAGGAAATGCACACTAGTGTTGCTACGCTGAGAGTGCAAGGCTAAGTGTCCACAGTGTCCAGACGGTGTTCTTTTTCCGTTGGTAGTTCTCTCGGCAGAGACTTGGACGCAGAAAATCCCTGAAGCCGAGTAAGATGACACGACCTCGCCCGAAGCACGACTCACGTGTGTGAATCTTGTGAGATGGCGGTGACCGTGATCTCTTTCATCACCAAGCCGGCCAACTCGATGTTAATCATGTGCTCGTCCTCATGCCGTCAGATCTGCCTCCAATTTTTGCTGAGCCACTGCAACCATACTGCTCCCTTCTAGTCTAGCTGATGCGACAGTGGTGCTCCTGGTGGCTGGCAGTGAGGCGCGATACAAATGCTGGTGGCACTGGGTTTCACTTCACGCCATGTGCGACGAACATACTTCCTCAATCGCTGATAGACATGCTATTGAGTTGGCCACACCTCACCAATCTCCTGCGCCGCGATCCAGGATGAATTTTTAGTGGTCCGGCAATGACCACCCACATACCTCTCTGCATTGATTGGAATGATCCACTTAATTTGGGATTTGGTGTGGCAAACCAATACTCAAATGGTTGCCATAAATTGTATGGAAATTGCATGTTTTCAGTTACAAACGATATACTGATGTATCACTATGATACAATGAAACAGCTGAGACAACACAGAGCGAGGAACGACTTAGCAGATTATACACCCATAGGTTGTTTGCCACTTCCATTTGTGATATTCTTGAGCTTATAATGTTAAAATAAAGTGCATCTCCTACTCTGTTTTGGCAAATAATGTAAATTTTGAGGAGAGTTTGGGCGATTATTATATTTAAAGGTCACTGATTGTTGGTTTATACCTAGCTTCCAGTTTTTCATCTTTATGTTTGGGAGGCATCAAAGAATATGGCACTACATTTCTTTCCCGTCCATGCCCCTGACAGCTGCTGCTACATATCATGCAAGCGTGAATTTGAATTTGAATCTGGGATGCTCCTGGGGGCGGCCAGATCTTGGCCCGCGGGCCTAGATCTGGGCTTGGTGGGCCCGGTCGCCCTCACACCCTTGCCTTCCCCATCGTGGCCTCCCGTGTATGCTGCCGTCGCGCGGCTGGGGTTGATGGTGTCGGCTGAGCAGCGTGTTGTCCGTCCTGCGCGGTGGCCGGGGTCCGGCGGCCCTGCTTAGCTATGTCGGGACCTTGGGGGTTTCTGACTGTTTCGTTGTCGTTGTGGGCGACGTTCCTGCCGGCCATCCAGGAGTGGGTCCTTGGGCCGCGCGTGCTCGCCGGGGTAGGCAGCATGCTCGCTGCTACAGCTGCTCTCGCGGCTTTGGTATGCTTCCCCTCCGACCAGTTTGGTCGCATTCGCGCAGGTGGTGACGCTCTGGGGATGGTGGGGTTGTCGGGTTGCCGCCGATCTAGTGTCGTCGACGTCTAGATCTGGGTCTGGCCGGGCATTGCCAGCCAGTCTGCGTTCACCTTGCGCTCGAGTCTAGTTGGGGCTAGTGCTTAGTGCGGCTTCGGTTGGGGGCGCGGCAGCGATTTCTGCTTTGTCTGCTCTACGCCCTCGCGATGGCGTCCGGAACTTTGATCGGGTGTTTGGACCTCAGCGAAAGCTGCACATGGCAGTGGCCTGTGCCGGTGACGGCGGCACCTGCGGGTGTCGCTCCCTTGTTGAAGGCGTCCCGATGCTGTCTCTCCTATTCGAAGTGATGGGCTCCATCCCTCCGCCTCAATCTGCTCTCCTTGGGGGCCTCGCTTTGGGCATGCCTCTCTGGTAGTGTCTTGTGGATCACCCTGTGACCTCTTGCTGGTGTTTCAGCCCTCTCGCAACGTCGGCTTGGCTGTTTTTACACGGCTTGCTGCGGTAGCTGATGTCCTCCCTAGCGCCTTGGGGGGCTTTGCTAGGTCGGCGTCTGGTCGTAGCCTTTGCCGGTGTGCTTATCCCAATGCCAGGGGATGATGTTGTGTTCCAGGTCTGGACCTAGCTCGAGCTCCAGGGGTGGTGGCTCTTGGGTCTGGGTGAAAACTTTGCAGGACCTTCTGTCTCTGCCGGTGACGATGGCGCACTCCAGCGCCATTCCCCTTCTTGGAGGCGTCGCCGCAAGACCCCTCCTCCTTTGGCTCCTCAAGCTCTGTTAGGTGGTCGGCCCATCGTTGAGTTCCCCGTGGATTGCAGTCTTGGTGCGGTGGAGGTTTGTTGGTGCGGACATGGCCATGATTGCTCCGGTGCTGCAGAAGACAAAGCTCCCTTTTCATGGTTCAAGTTGACGCTCCGGCGGGCTGGACGTTCCTTGTGTTGTCTTCTGTTTTGTGTTTCGGTTTGCGCTTTGCGCGTGTGTGTTGTAACTTCTGGTGTAACTCCTAGCCGGTTGATGGCTTTGTTAATTCAAAGTCGGGCTCATTTCGAGCCTTCCGTTTAAATGTTGCACGGTAAATTTTACTGAAGTGGCTAAATTAAGCCTGTATTTTGACAACCGAGTCAATAAAATCTGAAAGTGTCGTTCTGTGCAAGCTAAGCTAGCTTTATAAGAAATGTGGATAGATCTAAACATCCTAAGCCATGGATTTGAAGCTGACACAGTGATATTATAATGTTAATACTTATCTAGTTCCATAGTACTCTTTCCATTAAGAGATATGTGAGAGAGAGGACTTACTGCTAAATTACAAGGTAGCTCGATCATAAATCGGTGCAGTCTCCAGGCACGTGGCTGCATTGTACCATATTTGATTAAGGGAAACCGTCGTTATTTGGAAGGAGGAAGGAAAGATATATATAGCTACTTCAGTATCCGAGAGTAACCTCACGTTGGACTGACAG